>NW_028317932.1:14505833-14880000 GCF_062004578.1 Staurois parvus | reverse complement strand
ACATTTTAGCCTAAATTTATGAAGAAAGTTATAACATTTTTGCAAGTAAATAATCTAAGAAAACCTTTTTTTTCACAATTTTCTGTATTTTTCCATTTATATAGCAAAATATAAAAAAAATGCAGTGGTGATTGAATACCACCAAAAGAAAGCTCTATCTTTCTAAGGAAAAAAAAATTAGAATTTCATTTGGGTACAGTGTGACAGCACTGAAATCTGAAAATTGGCCCACAGTGTAAAAACCTCCTAAAATATTTTGAAATTTTATAAATATATATAAGTTCAAATAGAACAAAATAGAGAAAAGTCCCACTGTTTAAATTACAGTGTTAGATTTTTTTCTATTCCATAAAAGTTTATTCAAATTACAAATGTAAGATAACAGGCAAAAACTGCGTACATCGAGATGCAGCGTAAACATGGTAGATATGCAAGGCACACTGAACTGAACATTATATGTAATCCTAATACACACCGTAAGCCTCAGCCAGTAATTATGAGAGTTAACAGAGTCAGATTTTAACTAATATTACCAGTAAAGCAGTCCCAGTCCACACTGTGTAAAACAGTTCAACTTTGGTGCTCCCAAAAAGTGCATGTACAGTGATCCACTCCAAGTATTCACTCCACATGCATCCCCACTTTGTGCTCGATATGCACGTCCGTCTGATAACTGACCCGTATATAATATAGGTCAAGGCACACCTTCCTCTTTTCGGATCATACCATCGCTCTCTCCCCTTCAGTACGCCAATATTGTTTTGCACATTGCACCTTCTTCCTCCAGAATATAGCTCTTTTTAGTTCCAGCAGATTTGTCTGTTTCTCAGGCTACACAGTAAATCCCCAGTTGGTCTAGCATGTAGCCTAGGGAACAGACAATCTGCTGGAGCTGAAAAGAGCTATATTCTGGTGAAAGGTTCAAGGTTTTTCCAATGAAGCACTTTTATTTTTTTTGCACATATTTGCCAGCACGCTGGGGAGAATATTTACACATTTATATATAATTAATTTCTGATATAGCAGTGCTGCACTAAATTGTAATGGATAGAAGACTGTGATAGAGCATCTCCAGAACTGCAGTCTTTGTGGGATGTATCTGGTCTGCAGTGGTCAGGACCTACCAAAAGTAGTCTAAGGAAGGAAAACTGGTAACCAGCAACAGGGTCATAGGTACATTGTGATGGCTCTAAGTCCAGGCCATGTAGACAGAATTCCTTTGGATGCTTGGACAGGGCAAAAGGATGTCCCCATTGAGATGGAATGCTGAAACCACCTTTGGAAGAAAGGATGGTCTTGGGTGTAATACAGCCTTGTTGTTGTGTACAGAAAGGGGGTCTGACATGAAGAAAACCTTGAATAAAAAGTTTTTTTTTTTTTGTTTTCCTCACAAAGGAGTGCGAAGCTAAAAGGTCTTAGAAAGAGGATTGATAAGGCTGATACATGGCCTTTTAGCATGCGAATAACTAGATTCTGGTCAAGATCTGTTTGCAGGAAAGCCATAATGTAAGGTACAGAGTAATCTCTGGGACTTAACTGACTGTGCTTGCACCAGGCAAAGCAAGATTTCCAAGTATCAGAATAAATCTTGGCAGTCGCTTCTCAAGCTGGCCATACATGGATAGAAAATCATATAAAAAAAAAAAACCGCTCATTTTTGATAAAGATCTGTAGAACGAATAATAATACCATCGTTGTATCGAATTTGGCCTGTTGAGAAAAGGCTAGGGATCGTACCTGTTGGGAAAAGGGCAAGGGTCACACTAGAATACGGAGTATTGTAGTGTGTAAAAAAAAAAATGGTTATGATTGTCTGAGACTGAACAGCATGGAAATTGCTGATGAGGTAGGTAAATAGGAACATGCACGTAGGCACCTTGGATATTTATGGATGCCATGTATTCCCCTTGCTAAGAGAGCCAATTACTGACCTTGCATATTCCATGCAAAAGTTTGGAATTTTAATTAATTTATTGAGTATAGGATGAATACCCTCACTGGACTCTAGTACTGTGAACAGGTTTGAGCAGAATCCCTTGAACCTGTTCCACTACTGTATTGGCACAACTCCCTGGGACAGGTGGTTCAGAACATTCTACAAATCTGAATGTCCCTGGACAGTTTTTGGTTGATTTGAAGCAGTAAGGCAGTAGAATTTCTGAACTCTATTATGTATCCTTGGAAACCACTGACTGAGCCAACAGGTCTGAGGTGCAAAGCCTTGTTCTGAAAGGAAGGCCTGAACTTAATTTTTGAAGTTGAAGCCTGGTTAGAGTGTGCAGGTGCTCTGCATTTAGAGCAGCTAGTGCTTCAGAGGAGGGTGGTTTTGGTATGTACTTCTGGGGAAACAAAACGTTTCAATCTGCGACCTCTGAACTGGTCAAGTGCCTAGTCAAACAGATTTTCCCTGAAGGGCCTACATGTGAGGTACTTTTACAGACAGCTTTTATCCATAAGATTCTGCAAATATAAACGGAGATTAGAGCCATTGTTGCATATTTGTCTGATGTGTTCCAGGGCATCAACACAAAAAAAAAGGAACATTTTCAATAGGTACAGTGAGATTTATGTTCAGGAGAGAAACAGCAGGGTCAACCACAGGAATAGCCAACGTTTTTGCAAACTTTTTTCACTGGATAGAGTTCAGCAAAGATTTTTGGGGCAGTGAAAATCCTTTCAGGAGTGACCCTATTGTTATAAATGGCACAATCTGTTCATGAACACCACGAATCCATGGTGTAAGGAAAGAAATTCAAGTCATCTATGGATCACAAAAAACAGAAATGTAAAAGTGGAGGTTAAAAAAAGTAGCTATTTTTTTCCCCTATAAAAGATAGCGCACATGATAAAGTCATAATAACCAATTGAACATTTCCACTATAGGCAAAAATACTATTGTATGGCAGTCTCTCAAATTCTGTTTCATCCAGACTGATAAAGAGCAATTAGCTCCTCAGGCATTGCTGTGCGCACATCACGTAGGACTGACTGCCGGCTAGACAGGCTTTACTTTCAATCGAACTGTCACACTGTACTTCAAGACTTATTTGCCTCTTAACACAGACTAACTGGATCTGTACAGAGAACTCACACCATTTTATAATTTTGAAAATATCAAACTACAAGTACTTCAGAGAGCAAATATTTAAATGTTTGAAAAGTATTCTAAATATGTTGTCAGCCATGATTATGTCATCTTTGACCAGGAAAATTTCCTTAAGATCTTTCACTCTGGCTACTTTAGGAGCCCATTCCCACCATATGCATTGGTTTGTCCTGGACAGCCTTGCTCTTGCCCAACACAGTCGTACTGCATAGATATAGCAATTTGCCTTAAGTGCTATTAAAACGCATCACGCCATTGCTTCACAATGCACACCAGTGGCCTGCTGGTGTGAATGGGCCTTAAAGCCATAGCTTAATAAAGCAAAAAGACAAAAAATGGTTTTACAAATGTAACATACAAGCATGCATATGTACAAGCAACATACAGATTTGTACATGTGCAGGACGGGAAATGGTTTAGCAAATGCTACATAGCACACCAGGGCTGGCTAGATCACAAGAGTACATGCATTGTTGTAAAATGGCTCTACTAGGTAACAGCTTTTGCATGTGTTGTAATTTTGGCTGTAGCTATGGTTTATCTCACTGTCTGCTGTATGCCAAGTGGTCAAATATATAATAATGCACTTAGGGTAAAAAAAAAATCCTCTCACAGAGTACAATATTGTGGGCAGGCAGAAGAGAAAGCAAACAGAATTTTAAGGTACATTAATAGAGAGATCACAGGCAGGAGGAGGGAGACCCATTTCCCCTATACAGAACTTTAGATGGGCCTTTGTCTAGAATACCGTTACCAGCTTTAGAGATCTCACCACAAAAAAGGTTGATTTTTTTAGACATCTATAAAGCGCCAAAAATTTACAAAGCGCTTAACATATTATATATTTATATCAGCCCCTGACTTCAGGAAGCTTACAATCTAAGGTAAACCAGCCAATGCTCAAAAGGACCTCTAGCAAACTCTGTAGGAACCCTGGT
The DNA here is from genome assembly GCF_062004578.1 of Staurois parvus. NCBI lineage: Eukaryota > Metazoa > Chordata > Amphibia > Anura > Ranidae > Staurois > Staurois parvus. Next base: position 14,875,956 of record NW_028317932.1, on the reverse strand, counting down.
GGAGAATGGCTGCTCTAAATCATTGTTGGATGGAAGCTTCATATGGAAGTTAAAAATTATTTACCATTACCAAGCTCTGCCCTAAATGAAAAGCATTTTCAATAAACTATTCCCTTAACACAAAAGGTAAACCTATCATAAATATCTTAATTTTTATGACATTAAACATAGTTCTAAAGCCTTAATATATTTCACCTCACTCAATCAAGCGCTATACCCATCTATAGCAGCTCTCATTCTCACAGGTTATGGTGAGGTAGAGGGAGCGCTAATTAAACAAACATTTTTGTGACAATGATACATAAACCAAAAAAAGTTGTGCAAATATTCATAAAAATATAAATACTCAAAACCACAAATATTTCATAAATGATTAAAAAAAAGTCTCTAATATTTTTCAATTCAAAAGCTGCATAATTGTTGAAAATCCACCACCAATTGTATAAGAATCAATCACCAACAGAATTTAATAAACTCACCAGAGCAAATTGCTAGTAAAATTATAAACTAGCAAATATTGTTGGCTCTGGGAGCAATGGTCTGCAGATTGATGACCGGCAACAGAAGATGTTTCTTAGAATGTACAGATCTTCATATAACATATACGCTCAAAAGGAAGAGAATAGAGCAGGAAATAGTGTGATACTGTATAGCAGGTTTTTATTAACCACAAGCCTACAGGGCACTTATACCGCCTTCCTGCCCAGGCCAATTTCCAGCTTTCAGCGCTGTTGCACTTTGAATGACAATTGCGCGGTCATGCAACACTGTACCCATATGAAATTTTTATAATTTTTTTGTGACAGATAGAGCTTTATTTTGGTGGTATTTAATCACTTCTGGGTTCTTTATTTTTTCTTAAACAGGCCAAAAACCACAGAAAATTTTGAAAAAAAACCCAAAAAAACGTTTTTTCTTAGTTTTTGTTATAAAATTTTGTAAATAAGTGATTTTTCTCCTTCACTGATGTGTGCTAATGAGGCTGCACTGATGGGCACTGATCGGCTGTACTGATGGACACCGATGAGGAGGCATTGGTAGGTGGCACTGATGGGCATTGACAGGCATCACTGATAAGCACTGAAAGGCAGCACACATATATGGCACTAATAGGCGGCACTGACTGGCAGCACTGATAGTTGACACTGAAAGGCAGCTCAGATGGGCACTGAAATGTGGCACTGGCATGTGGCATGGATGAGCACAGATGGACACTGACAGGTGGCGCTGCTGGGGCTACACAGATCATCAGGGCACACTGATCATCAGTGCTCTGATGATCTGTGTACATGTCCCTCCGAGGAATGCAGATTGCGGTCAGCGTGACAGCTCATGGGAAGAGAAATGCCGATGACCGGCATTTCCCTGTTTACATGTGATCAGCTGTGATTGGACCGATCGCCGCACTGCACGCTCCGGGAGCCGCGCATGTGTGGTTAGAATGGGAGGACGTCATATGACGTCCTCCCAGAACGAGAGAACCGCCTTGCGTCCGTCATATTACTATATGGCGGGCAGGAGGCGGTTAAAAGCTTATTATCCAAACAACTCACATTTTTAAGTGTCACAAGCCGACACTAGCATAGACCGCAAAAACACATAAAACAGCTTCAAAAGCCAGAGACGCCAGCAGCTTACGGAATGAGGTGACGTCACTCTGAGGATCCACCCTACGTGTTTCGTTACTTGACGTCTTCACGGAGCGGAAGGTTGAACGTCACCACATACAGGCAATTTATACTCCACACGATGGGCATATGGGAACAAATTAGTATGGCAAAATGTGCATGCAAATACCATTCTAAAACAACTTCAAGCAATTCTAACATTCTAATACAGAATACTTATATGGTAAACACTATATACTAAATTTGCGCACTAAAAGAACCAATTGTTATTTAAAGGGCCAGTAAAACTTAAGGCAGAACCCTACCTCTCGGCGCACAACAATCTAAAAAATAAATAAAATAAGTGTACACCGAAAGAGGGAATCAACAGCCTATCAAACCTCTAGTAGATCAAAACATACATAGATTATCTAAATATAAACTAATATAAGCATAAAATTAATTAATTTGTATATTATGTCACAAATGTATAAGTGTCAGCTCATCTACCCCACCAGCTCAGGCCGGGGTACCATCTAGAATAGCCAACACTCAATAAGTGAAACAAGGAAAAAAATTTTTTACATCAGCATCAAATACATCTAGAAATCTGAGAAAACAATTTAAATTGATGTCAATATTTAACCCATGGAGTTGCAAGGTATTTAAATTATAAATCCAATGGGTTTCCCTTTTGGAAACCTCCTTTAGCATATCTGTTCCTCTCCAATGATGATCAATTTTTTTGAAATCCGTAATAAACATAACTCCTTCGTTTACCTTACTGTGATTTTTGCTTTTCTTAAAAAGAGATTCTCTATCTTTATGTAAGACATGGTCTCTTTCTTTCTCCAAAAATGAACTATTATATCCTTTCTCTATGAACCTCCTCATCAGCGTATCGGTTTGTGCTATGAAATCTGTATCTCTATCACAATTTCTTTTGATTCGAGTGAATTGGCTCCTAGGGGTAATATAAAGCCACCTGGGGTGGTGGCAACTCGAGAGAGGTATATAGCTATTCCTGTCTATAGCTTTAAAAAAAGATTTAGTATAAATTTGACCTTCAAATTTAAATAAAGTGAGGTCCAAATCTACTTGAGTCACTAGTCACTGTAAACATCAAACCATAATTATTATTGTTAACAACCTTGGAGAATACAGCAAGTTAATCCTGGGTACCTTTCCAAATAATAATGTCATCAATGTACCTCCTATATAGTGCCACCTCTGGCTATCTATCATAGATACATTCCTCTTCCCATTTAGCCATCACCAGATTAGCAACACTAGGGGTGTATTTAGCTCCCATAGCTATACCCTTGCTCTGTTGAAAAAAAAAAATGTTTTTATACCAGAAAAAAATATTTTTTAAAGCAAATTCTAATAGTTCGACAATAAACTGAGTTTTTTTTAGTTTACTTTTAGGTTTCAATGCCAAATGAACCGCTTTAATACCATCATCTTGATCAATGCTGATATACAGTGACTCCACACCCACTGTCACCAGCAAAAGATCTGCATTATTTATAGACCTCAAGGTTTTAATCAAGTCTCCACTATCCTTAAGAAAGGACCTATTTTTCACCACTATTTCTAGCAAATAATAGTCAATATATTTGCAATTTCTGGCAAAGATGGAATTTATACCACTAACGATTGGTCTAGTACAGTGGTGGGCAACCTTTTTTTTCAACTGAGCCAAATCTCGCCAAAACCACGACTGAAATTTATTTTGAGAGCCACATTTTTAAAACTGAAAATACATAGGATGGTACACTGTTTTTAGTTTCAATAAGTTTTTATAGTAATTCATCCCCCATAGTAATTCATCCCCCATATAGTAATTCATCCCCCATATAGTAGTAGTAAGTAAGTAGCAAGTAGTAAGCCAAGTCCCCCCTGTGTCAATTCACTTACCTTTGCTCCGCACGTTCTTCTCGCCGTGTTCCCGCGCCGTTCCGGTCTTCAGGGCGGACTGTGAGAGGAGCCTAGCTCCTCTCACGTTCGTCACGCTGCCCCGCCTGCACACATCCTGACAGCCAATCACTGGCTATCAGGATGTGAGTGACAGCGAGACTGGCCAATCATTGCATTTGAGCGCACTGCCATGGCAGTTTTTTTTTTGGATCATGCTCCGCGGGCCGGATTAAAAGGTCCGCCGGGCCGTAGTTTGCCCATTGCTGGGCTAGCTGCAGAGTCCTGACTTTTGGGGCGGCCGTCCGAGAGGAGGGAGGGGAGTGGGCGCCCGGCACACAGAAGAGCCGCATTAAAGTGTGTAAAGAGCCGCATGTGGCTCGCGAGCCACGGCTTGCCGACCACTGGTCTAGTAGGTGGTTTACTCTTATGTTTATGGCATTTTGGCAAATAATTTTATTTTTATTTTTTTAGATTTTTTGTAGGGTTCCTAGTTCATTTTTCATAAGTGTCTTATCATTAATAACCGCTCCATCTCCTCCTCATAATCAGATTTATTTAATACTACTATACTCCCTCCTTTATCTGCTGCTTTAATAACATTCTTTTTTTGTTCTAATTCTTTAATACCAAATCTCTATTTCATGAGGAAATCCATTTCTATTATTTAGATAGATGTTTTTAATATCATTCTCCACCAAGTTTTTAAATATTTCTAAAAATTCGTTCCCCTTATTTTTAGGATTGAATGTGAACGCATTATTTAGTTTACTATGTTGAAAATTACTATCGGAATGCAATTTATCATTATTCACTAACTTTTTATTTAATTCAAAAAACATTTTTATATTCAGTTTTCTCACAAATTTCTGTACATCTATGAATGTATCAAATTTATTAACATAGGCCCGTGGAACAAATGTTAAACCTTTATAATTTTATCATTTAAATACCTTGCGACCCCATGGGTTAAATGTTGACATCAATTTAAATAGATTTTTCATAGATTTCTAGATGTATTTGATGATGATGTAAAAAATGTTTTTCTCCTTGTGTCACTTATTGAGTGTTTGCTATTCTAGATGGTACCCCGGCCTGAGCTGGTGGGGAAGATGAGCTGACACTTATACATTTGTGACATAATATACAAATTAATTTTTTTTTTTTTATTATATTAGTTTATATTTAGATAATTATGTATTTTTTGATATACTAGAGGTTTGATAGGCTGTTGATTCCCTCTTTCGGTGTACACTTTTTATTTTATTTTTTAGATTGTTGTGTGCCAAGAGGTAGGGTTCCGCCTTAAGTTTTACTGGCCCTTTAAATAACAATTGATTCTTATATGGTAAACACTATATACTAGATTTGGGCACTATAATTATGTATTAGAATATTAGAATTACATGAAGTTGTTTTAGAATGGTATTTGCATGCGCATTTTGCCATAGTAATTTGTTCCCATATGTCCATCGTGTGGAGTATAAATTGCCTGTATGTGTTGACGTTCAACCTTCCACGCTGTGAAGACGTCAAGTGATGAAATGCGTAGGGTGGAGCCTCGGAGTGACATCACCACGGTCTGTAAGCTGCCGGCGTCTCTGGCTTTTGAAGCAGTTTTATGTGTTTTGCGGTCTTATGCTAGTGTTGGCTTGTGACACTTAAAAATGTGAGTTGTTTGGATAATAAGCTTTTAATAAAAACCTGCTATACAGTATCACACTATTTCCTGCTCTGTTCTCTTCCTTTGAGCGTATATGTTATATGAATATCTGTACATTATAAGAAACATCTTCTGTTGCTGGTCATCAGTCTGCAGACCATTGTTCCCAGAGCCAACATGCGATTTGCTAGTTTATAATTTTACTAGCAATTTGCTCTGGTGAGTTTAATTCTATTGGTGATGGAGTCTTACACAATTGGTGGTGGATTTTCAACAATTATGAAGCTTTTGAATTGAGAATTTAGAGAAACTTTTTTGAATCATTTATGAAATATTTGTGGTTTTGAGTATTTATATTTTTTATGAATATTTGCACAACTTTTTTTGGGTTTATGCATCACTGTCACAAAAATATGTTTAATTAGCACTACCTTTTCTTTTGATTTTTGTTATTACTACCTCTAGTAGAGGGTGAGGTTTAGCAGCTTGATTTTTGGATTTCATTTTTTCCCACTTATATGTTATTTCACTGAGGTAGAGAGAGGCATCGGCTCCCACTGCTGTCAGTCAAATCCTGTAATGTGGCAGTGTTAGGGTGGGGTTGGGCCGAGCCACTGTGTCTATGGATGCAGGCACTGTGGCTCAGGATCAATCCCGCAGGTGGGCCCCATAGGAATCTGCTTCCTATGAGGCCCACCAAGAAAAGTAGCCAGAATCCCCAGAAGGGGACATGAGAAGAGGCTATTCAGGGCCGCTATGTACAATTCCATTGCACAGAACAGGTAAGTGTTACTGTATGATATATTTTATGGTAGAAAGACATTTCAAATGCATTTACCTTTGCAAGAGATCGTACAATGGGGTTTTCCATTATTCCCTTCAGGAATATAATATCAATTTCTTCTGCCCCCGTTGAAGAGGGCAGATCAGTCAATTTCTCCAAAACTTGCTGCATGTCTGTAAGAAAACAAAATACATTAAATTAAAAGGAGTTTTTTGGTCACAACATACACTTTAATTTTATAACATCAGCACTATAATAGCAATACAAAATATTTATTTTTAATAATCCAATAAAAGCTTACTTGAAAAATTTCCTTTTATGTAATAAGCTCTGCCTGTCTGCTGGCCTTCCCTTTCCACAACTCCCTGAATAAGCTGCATACTCTGCAGCTTCTCTTCATTCCTTTGGATTAGACTTGATTTCTAAGAACTACGTATCCCATGCTACCTTGCTGACTGCAAGCTGCGATTCCTGTACAGAATATCTCCTGAAACTCCTCCTCTATGCACCTCTGCAGTTCAGAATGCAGGCTTTTTGAATTCTATGATACAACTTTCAGGGCATAGTGAACGTGTCACAGAATTCAAGAAGGAAAATTTATGTGATATTCTTCACAAAACAAGTTCACAAACTTCAAAATCATTCAGATTAATAGAAACAGACCAGAAATAAATGAAATAAACAGGAAATAAAAATTTTGACCATAGATGTGCTTTAAAGAGATTGTAAAGATTTTTTTTTTTTTTTTTTAATACAGATATTATACCTCCCTGCTCTCTGCAATGCTCTTGCAGAGTGGCCCTGAACAGTGGTGAAGCTAGATATTCTCTTTCACCCGGAGCAAAGACTCAGTTCAGTGCCCCCCTTCTCCCAAAGAGGACAGTATCACTAGGGCTGAGGTTGATGTCAGTAGGACTGTGGATGATGTCAGTCAGTAGGGAAAGAGGTTTTTGTCAGCAGGCCAGTGGACAGTGTCAGCAGGGCAGTGCACGGTTTCAGTATGACAGTGTCAGTTTTTTATTTTTTTTAATACATTTTTTTTTTTTTTTAGAAAATTATTTTTATTTTTTTACAATTTTTTAGGAGCCCTGTTGGGGGGATTTGGTGAAATATCACGGGTCTAAACAGACCTCTGATGTTCCACCTTTGAGACAGAGAAAGGGACAGACTCCACAGTCCCTTTTTTCTGCAGCCTCAGGGGCATCCCCATGGATTGGCTTCTGGGACAAAGGACAGAGCAACTGCGGGACAACTGTCTAGAAAATGGAACTGTCCCAGAAGATCTGGGACACTTGGCAACTATGAGGGGCAGCTTTCCAAAATTTGCCGTCTTACTGTTGACAGGTGGCAAGCAGTTGGGAGAGATGTTGCTGTGGTGTCTGTGAAAGCAGCACCAGGGACCTGAGGCAACCACCATGGATTCAGGGCATGCTACTGTATAGATCTATTATTACGGTCTGGTTTGTTATAGCCATTATAAAACTATATTAAACCCAAATAAATATCCACATGTTCACATTACCCACAAATAAATATAAAAGTACATTCACAATGCCTATGACGACTTTAGAAACTTTACACATCTTCAAACACATAATGATGACAATAGGATATCTCTAATAGCAACCTAACATCCCAATGATGATGATCATAGATATCTGCAAACTTCCTTACTGCACTACCAATACAAACTTCTAATTGCTGACATAAAAATATCAAATTTGGCTTTTCCATTCTATTTTACAAACAGACCTTTGGAGATGTCTGTAACCACTGGATTCTTCTCCACTGTGTGCTCCAGGCAGCAGCCATCGGCTTAGCTCATCCTTCCACAGCCTGTGCCTCTCTCTCTCTCTCTCTCTCTCTCTCTCTCTCATTGAAAGATGCCCTGCTCCTCCCCCCAGCAGCTGTGTCCTCCATGCAGAGCTCTGCAAGCACAGAGGCATGAGAGAGAGGGAGGAAGGAGGGGAAAGGATCTGACAGATGCAACAGCCTGTGCATGTAAGGGAGGACTGCTCTGTTCCAGGTGCAAACAGCTAAGCGGGACTGTTGGCAACTATGCACAGCCCAAAACTCCTCCCGACTCTCTCCTCCCACCTAGTGCTGCACTGATAGAAGCAGTGATGCCAATGTCACTACTCCTGTCAGTGGTGGCAACCCCCCCCCCCCCCCAATGTGGCACCTGGGGCATATGTCCCCCCTGCCGCCCCCCCCCCCCCTAGTTTCGGCCCTGAACCTCCTCTTCTTGAGTCCAACGCTAACGCTCTTGGCTCCTCTTCCCCATAACAAGACAACTGTAGCACCCCTCCTCACACAATCTGATTGATAGCAGCAAGAGCCAATGGCTCCCGCTGTTGCCTCCAAGTCCTGGGAGGAGAGAGCGAAGTACTGCAGCAGACAGGCACAGCGTTGGATCGAGATTGGACTCACATAAGGACCGGGAGGGAGCTGGTCACGGAAAGTTTTTAACCTTAATGCAGAGAAAGCATTAATGTAAAAAACCTTTAGTCTTCACAACCACTTTAAATTGAGGATGGATACCAAGGAGTCAGATATGGGCAGGAAACCTTGTCAAACAAAGGCTTCATACATGTGAGATCATCCCATTATTTATGCTAAATGCTTGCCAGCTCCAGTTTCATGAGAATTGTATTCAGGACTCTCACCCTTAGGGATGCACCGAAATTTCGCCCAAAGTAACATATCGGCCGAAAATAGCCCTACTGGCATCTTGCTGATAGGACAAATTTAGCTACTACAGGGGACTGTGTGTACTGCAGATGTGAAGGAGGGAGGGGGCAGCGGAAAAAGGCAGGAGAAGAACAGTGTATACAGTGACTGGCTGTCACTATATGTTTCCTTTAGCTCAGGGGAAAGTGGCAGCTCATTATCTGAGCTATAGTGAACAAAAAAAAAAAAAAAGCCGGCAATTGCATTTAAACACCGGCACTGACATATTGTAACAGCCAGTGAGGGAGCCTCTCTGTATACACTGCTCCTCTCATGCCCCCTCCTTGCACCCCCTCCCCCCTACATAGATGGCCTGTCACTCATATGCTATCACATAGGGGACTATTGGTCCCCTATGTGATAGCAATAAAATCATAAGTTAAAAAAAAAATATACATGAAAAAAGAAAAAAAAAAATTGGAGCCTCCCCTCCTCCACATACGCAGACGCAGACATTTCGGTTTCGGTTCGATTTTCAGCCACATGTATTCTGAATTTTCGGTATCAGTACCAGAATTTTCATTTCGGTGCACCACTATTCAATTTCATTGAGATAAATTGGATAGAGAAAAACACAGCTTCTAATGGCAGAACCATTTAGATCTCAAAGTTTAATTTGTAACAACTGACTTCATAAAAAACACCATGAATAATTTCTTGTCCTTGCTCTACATGCTTTCGAGGAATCCTGCAAGAGAACCATGGAGCCAGTTGTCTAACATTTTACCAGGACAGTATTTTACCAGCCTGCTGCCATTGTTGTTATTAGGAAAATGAGCACAAAGCGGTTACCTTTCCTAGTAAAAGTAGTAACTTTGCTCTTGCTTCAGTACTTTAAGCCATCTATCTTTAACAAGGAGATAAGGACCTTTGACTTCCTTTGAAGCCCAACTACAGGCAACTAAAAAATCCTAGGGGAACAGTAAAAGAAGATTTATTTAAACGCTCCTCCTTGCTGCTAGACAAGTTCTAATATCCTCCTCTTCCCCAGTCTAGCAGCCTAGAATCCTGATGTCATCAAGGGCAAAGCAGAGTCCAAAGGCTTGCAATGGACGTGATCATGTTAGGGGACAGCACACTGTCGGAAAGTTAGGGAGCTCTGTCTACTGAGGAAGCAGATGATCAGGTAAGTAAGAAATGGTTTCTCCTCTCCCCTAGAGAAAGTAAGTGGGGACATTTTTAATTTCCCCAGAGTTGGGTTTTAAGTCACTGACCTGGAATATGTATGTAGACCAGTAAAGTCAAAGTAATGAAGCCAATATTTTAGCTGAACTGCCAGTCAGCTAGCATCTTCATGTATCCATAGATAACAAACAACATCTTATCTCAGCTTTGAGAGCAGTGATCACAGGCCAGTGTAAATAATTCCATTTACAATTAGCTTGTATGCAGTCTGCACTGTAACATTAGGCGATCAAACAGATTGCATGAATTTCCCAACAATGTAGAGAGCACGTCTGCAGAACATCAGTTCACAAGAAAATCATCCCTCTAGAGGAACATCGTTTTCTTAAATTGGAGGTCTGCAAATCACATGGGGTGGGAAATGGCAAGGACTTAACTGCATACAAAGGCTGCAGTTTGTGACCACCAGTGATTGCATAAGTGCAGTGCAGCATAAATATAGTTTATGGCTCCCATCAGTAAACTCAATAACTTTGGGAAAGAGATGCATTTCCAGTTCTCATTCTAAGTCTGTGCTTTCAGAGTAGATACAGACAAGCTGAATGCATACAAATAATTTTTACACTGACCTGGGCCTTCAGTTGTAGCAATTAAACCATAGGGTAATAATTAAAATGAGGCTTGATGTAATCTAATTTATTAATGTAGTTGTAAAGGCTGAAGATTTTTTACCTTCATGCACTCTATGCATGAAGGCAAAAAAAAAAACAAAAAAAAAAAACCACCACACACTTTCTGCATGCAGCAGGCCCACCCCAATACTTACCTGAGCCCCATCGCAATACAGCCATGTGCGCAAGAACCTCAGCTATCCAGGGACTCTCCCTCCTCACTGGCCAATGGCTCCTGCTGCTGTCAATCACAACCAGTTAACCCGTGAGGAGAGAGGGGTGCTGGGCCAAGATGAGGCTCTTTATGTGAATGGACATTCAGAGCAGCAGCTTGGGAGTGAGCTTCTTTGTGTGCCCCCATAGCGAGTTGTATTCTCTGCGGACACTTGGCAGGAGGGAGGGGCTAGGAGTGCCAGCAGGGGACCCGAGAAGAGGAGCAAAAAAAAAAAAAAAAAAAAGTTACCTTCAACATCTCCTTAAAAAAGAGCCAGTGTAGTACAGCTGTGTTTTAAGATCACTGGGAGTTATACTGTGTCTTTGCCCCTCCTCATCTTTGATAGTCAAGACATGCTGGAAGAGCAAATATACTTCTGTTCCATTTATTTAGAAAAAAACAATTTAACAGTGTTTACTACTTCTAAAATGATGACATTTTACTATGCAGTCAGTCAAGATGAAACCGTGCTTAGAGCATTTTTTTTTTTTTTTTTTAACTTGCCAAAATTTGGCAATTATAGAATACAGTATATGTCTGCATTGACTTTAGATTACTCATTCAGTTCTACTCTCTCTGCCCCACCAGGAAAAGTATCTCAACATCATAAACGCAATTTAATAAGAGCAGCAAATGTCCTTGGGCGCCCATAACATATGTTTTTTTTTACTTACAGATTATAAACTTTGAAACATAAACCAAGACCCTTACAGCATTTGCCTTTTTCCATTTACAAACAGAATCCTTGGATTACTGGAGGACAATTCTACTTATTTTACCTCTACTAAAGAAAAAAAAAAACAAATCCACAGGCTTAACAGATAAATATTAACCTCAAACTCTTCCATGGCCATAACATGTACGACTTTTTTGCTGCCTCACAAGCCAAGAATATGTTTAACTGATAAATTATGTATTTGACAGATGCGGTAATGCTACAATAACTAGAAATGCTGTCTATAGATGCCATATCCCACATTCCACCTTTCCTTTGTAGGGTAGAGAATGCAAGCTAAAATTCAACAGGTTGCAGAAAAAAACCCTGGCATTTCTTTGCAGCTTCTTTCAAAAATGGCTCAAGAATGTGGTTATAAGTTGTTTTCACCTGCCTCTACACTAAGTGGAGCTGACAATGCCCACACGCGTGAGATGACTGTCATCTGATATGGCCCGGTTACAGAGAACAATCATAATATCTACGGGTAGTAGCATTTATCCACTGTTGATTTTTCTCCTGGAAGAGATACCACCAGTCAGGCTGAATTTATTTTTCCTCCAAGATATGTTTGGCAATCGGGATGCCTGGCCTCTCTACCACTCTCTATTTACACATTAGCATGCACATTCAGGTAACATTAGTATGCATGCTTATGGATTGTTTACACAAATGGTTATTTAGTGGTTGGAGAATCCAACAACCATTTTAGGCTTGATCCATGCTGCCAAACCGAGGGCCTATATCAACGTTATAAAAGCTCAACAATGTATACCAATTAGAGTTTGATTTATGAATGCCTTTGCTGCTGTTGGTTTCCTGCCATTTTGCACCTCAGATGGCCTAACTAATGTCTTTTTTCCACATGCAAAGATAAAACATACATTAAAAGACCCGAGTGCTAGATAAAGATTAAAAGAACAGTACAAGCAACTTTGTTAGTTTCATGTTCGCATTTTTCAACCAGGGGGCCCAGGCACCCTGGGGTGCCTTGAGGTTTCTTCAGGGGTGCCTTGGCAAAATGTCTAAAAATTGCCCAAATTTTGTATACAAGCCAGTGGGTGGAACAAGACTGCCTTTTAGTTACACAAAGCCAGAGGTTTTCATTGTGCACTATTAAGATCTTCTAGCTGCCGGCATTCTAACAACCAATGACATCAGTTCATAAAGGAGGATGTTGGTTGCCTGCACAGCATCCTTGTTTTACCCTTCCCTGTCCCTCTCGTCAGTGCTGGGGTCAAATTAGCTGAGTGATGAAGAAAAACTGAGGGAGGAGAGAAACACTGGAATACTATTCAGTACCAGTGTGCAAAAGTGTCTTTGCTTTGGAAGAATAAAATTACCTCCAACGTTGGGTATCCTATGTGTGTTGATGTTGATACATTATATAAAACGATTAGAATAGTTTTTTACTTTTTAGAATGGGGTGCCTCAAGACTGTCCGTAATTTTAGAGGGTGCCTCAAGACTGTCCATAATTTTAGAGGGTGCTTCGAGACTGTCCATAATTATAGAGGGTGCCTTCACGTTGTCCATAATTGTAAAGGGTGCCTTGACGGAAAAAAAGGTTGAGAAGCACCGCTTTAAACAGCCCATTCCAAATGAACAAGCCGATATGCACAGTAGCACTCGCAAATATAGGGCAGGCCACATTTTTAACACTGCACAGGACACACAGAGTACAGGCATTTTGGAGACTATTAAGAGTTGGAGTTCACAATAAACTGCACTGCATGTATGTGACACATACACCACAGCAGGCTTGAGAAAAGGGGACATGCCCCAAAATGCATTGCCTTGACAGTCAGGAATTGTCAAGAGTGATATACACATACAACTAACTCCCACAGCTTTAACTGTGCACCGCCATGGAGTCTGCTAGAGGCAGTTTTTTTATCCAACATAACAGCCTGGCTGACAGCTGTCCTGGAAGTGGAGGAAAAAACAGGCGTATCTCAGCACAGCATCCCTCAAGTTTTGTCCCCGGCCATGGCTCTAGCTTACACTATGAATCACATTGTCAAAACAATGTGTCTATGTGCCCTGGCTCCTGTGAGTGCATGGTTTTATATATATATATATATATATATATATATATATATATATATATATATATATATATATATATATTTGTAATGGACATTTATTAAAAGTTGTTTTATTGGGCAATATCATTGTGCTCTCTTTTTTCTTCCCTTTTTGTTAATTCTGCAGCCTGTCATACACTGGGGGTGTAATGGTGTAACACTGCTCTGATTCCTCTGTGCTGGCTTTTGGCGACCACTTGACCAACTTTGATCTGATTTGTTTTAACATGGATTGGGGAATCTAACTAGGTCCTAACATGTACTGCAAGCTTTTGCCCTGTGTATATTTTAGCTTGAGTTATGGAGCTCTGTAAGCAAACTCAAGCAAAGGAGCTAATAAAAAGAGTGAAAAACAAAATGGAAAGAAGCCAAGAGCTTCAATTTACACTCACATTTACAATTTCATGTTTACCCAATAACCGTAAAGCTCAAACATTCTTTAAACACAACCATAATAAATAAGGTAGATATGCTGTACAAAACCCCTGTACATTCCCTTAACTCACAAACTCACAATATGATCAGAAGGAAGGGTCAAGTAACACAAAACAAAAAAAAAAAAAAAAAAAAGAACATTCAGAGGACAGTCCAGGCAGTTTTATATAAAAAGACACATTTAAGTATCTAAGTTTCTTTAATACAGATCACTGGTGCATCTACAAAAACAGCATTACAAATAACTTGGTTCCAAGGTAATTGGTTGCTTAGGTTACAAATATTCATCTAGACTCATTGAACAATTACGGAGATACTGGCAGGTAAACTCTTCTTTGTCCATTTAGACTACCACCAATCATAGTATGGATTTTTACAAACAATGGCTACTACAGAGTTCTGTGTACCATAAAATTTATAGTTATAACTAATTGAAGGTTTCAAAGTAGGAATTCATCAAAGACATCAAACTTACAAAAATATTTTTTTTGGTTCAGTAAATTCTACAACTTGGTTTATATCCCTACAACCTTTGAAGTTTACAAAGCAGATTTAGGAAATAAAGCAATTATTTCAAGCATACCGTGTTTCGTTGTTCCCCTTGACAGGCTTTCTTTCAAAATCATAGTTTAGCAAAGACAAGAAAATATGGTACACTTGAGCTCACGGTTTGCATTTTATTATAACTTAGCTAAAGTTGGAACATGACTGCTCCAAAAACTAAATTGCAACCTCAAAGAAACTAAAGAAACATTCTCTGTGCAGAAAACATGCATTTCTGTCAAGTATTTATTGGTTGTAGGTAAATAAATCAAAACAGATTCAGAAGATAGGTCCCTCTACACCTATGCACAAAGAGTAATGCACTTATCTGACATTCATTACATTATACTGTATCTATTTTTATGCATCTTGTATGTGCATTATTGCATGTTTGTGTTTTTTCAAAGCACTTTTTTGTTCTTCTGTTTTGCAATTTTAATGCTAGAGCTGAAGTACACTAATACAGTCATAGTATTGGTCAGCCTCTGGAACTTAATCAAAAAGGATTACAAGAGTAGATCCTGAAACCAAGAGCTAAAAACATGGGTGGAATGTGGCCAGAGAAATGCGGCTGATAGTATAAAGTCAAGGTGGCAGGTGCTGGAAAAAAAATTAGCACAAAGGGTGCAAGTGGAATGTTGTAAGGGAATCACTTACAAGAAAGCAGGGAGTCCAGAGGTCCAGTCTATACATTCCAAGCAAGTGGGCACTTTTGGTCTAAGCAAGCCGCTAGCTTAGGCCAGTGTTCGGGGAGAGCTCTCAAAAGCGGGTAGCAGAGCTGAATGACAAAAACAAGGGATCATGTTTTCCAACACGTACTCTGTGTCAGATGCAGAAAGGTTCTTTCAGGTAGCAACGTGGCAGGGGAGGATGCTAAACAACAGACTTCAGAGACTGTCTCCTTGACACAGGCCTCGCTGCATCAACTGCCAGAAGTCTCTGCATGGCAAGCGTTAGATGCACTGGTGGCTATGCTCACTGATCATGCCCTCCTCACCTGAAACTCTTCCTCAGCTGCTTTGGAGGATTGAGATGGAGGGCATTCCAGTGATCATCATAGCACCACATTGGCCCAGGCGAATGTGGTACTCTGACCTAATCACAATATTGGCAGATGCACCGAGGGCTCTTCTAGATGTTCTTTTTCGAGGACCAATATACCTTCCTGCTACATGGTCACTGGCTTTAAATAACACGTTGGTTTAAGCTCACGTTCTGAGTGACAGAGGCTCTAAATTAATGATTCTCACAATTTTAAAACCTAGGAAGTCTGCTTCCAGCATAGTCTCTCGCCACACACAGGCAAACGCCGCTTGGGTAGTTTTTGATCTTTAAACCTGAGGGCTTCTTTCTTCTATCCATCTGCACAGCTCCAGATCACCAGAAGGAGACCTCCCACTATTCTGTATAGGTACTTTGGGCACTGCCAGTTTATCTCACAGCCACTGCATCCATCAGGAAGTCTGATCCTCACTTTTGCCATTTTGATGATCCCTGTAAAAAGGGAACCTGCTTCTCGATCCACCATTTCTCACTGTTTCAGAGATACCATCATTCAATCCTATGACCAGATTCCATCTATTCCCATCAAAGGGCGCTCTTGCTATAGCTATGAGCGCCTCTTGAGCTTTTCAGCATAATGCAATGGTTTACCAGATTAGCAAGGACTCCAGCTAGTTCTTTGTTCCCACTTTTTGTAAGTCTTATCAGGTAGATCTTCAGGATACTTCAGCTGCCAGCTCTAGGTTTAAGGTCCTTTAACTGGTTCTCTGAGCTGCAGGCTCCTCCCGACAATCTCAGAATTCTTGTGTCCATCAATGGACGAGAAAGAAAATTAGGTTTTTGTACTTACCGTAATCCATTTTACTCCAAGAAATGGGTTTTATGGCAAGTACAAAACTCCCTTTTTCATTCTTTGTTAGGAATTTGGGCATATATTAAGAAATTAGTTAAGAAATTAGTTAAGAAATTAGTTAAGAAATTAAAAAAAAAAAAAAAAAAAGAATTCTCTTAGGGGTATAGATCTAAACGCTAGCCTAAAAAGCAATATGTACAGCAGGCATAGATCAGTAAAGTGTGATTGCAAAAAGGTAAATCTTATTGCCAACTGTAGCTTAAAACAAACATTTAGCAAGGCTCAGCGCCACTTTGATTAAAGGAGGACTATAGCCAAAGCTCTTTTGGCTGTACTTCTATGGATCACAGGAGTGCAGTACATTCTGCACTACTATGACCCAATTTCAGCTGACGGTGGGGTAAAGCCCGGTGTCGGCTGATGTCACTGAGGTGGTCTAGAATCTGAAAATTCCCTAAACATATGGTAGGGATCCACTTAGATGCCTGGAGCAGCAGCTGGCTCAACCTTTCTGCGAGCCACCGGGAGCCTGAACCAGCCACTCCTGTCCCCTTCACAGCACAGCACTCCAATGACCACTGGAGGGATAGAGCAAAAAGATGGTGACTAACAGTCACCAGCTTTCTGCTGACTGAAGACAGAGACAATCAGCACTTTTTGATCGCTCAGCTCCATCCACAGATTTCCAATCGGATTAAGGTCTGGAGACTGGCTAGGCCACTCCAGGACCTTAATGTGCTTCTTCTTGAGCCACTCCTTTGTTGCCTTGGCCGTGTGTTTTGGATCATTGTCTGGAACCCCCATCTACGACCCATTTTCAATGCTCTGGCTGAGGGAAGAAGGTTCTCACCCAAGATTTGATGGTACATTGCCCCGTCCATTGTCCCTTTGATGCAGTGCAGTTGTCCTGTCCCCTTAGCAGAAAAACACCCCAAAGCAGAATGTTTCCACCACCATGTTTAAAAGTTGGGATGGTGTTCTTGGGGTCATAGGCAGTATTCCTCCTCCTTCAAACATGGCGAGTTGAGTTGATGCCAAAGAGCTCAATTTTGGGCTCATCTGACCACAACACTTTCAACCAGTCCTCCTCTGCATCATTCAGATGTTCATTGGCAAACTTCAGACGGGCCTGGACATATGCTTTCTTGAGCAGAGAGACCTTGTGGGCACTGCAGTATTTCAATCCTTGTCGGCGTAGTGTGTTGCCAATTGTTTTCTTGGTGACTGTGGTCCCAGCTGCCTGGAGATCATTGACAAAATCTTCACGTGTAGTTCTGGGATGATTCCTCACTGTTCTTATCATTGACACGTCACGAGGTGAGATCTTGCATGGTGCACCAAACCTAGGGAGACTGACGGTTGTTTTGTGTTTCTTCCATTAGCGAATGATTGCACCAACTGTTGTCACCTTCTCACCAAGCTGCTTGGCGATAGTTTGGTAGCCCAGTCCAGCCTTGTGTAGGTCTACAATCTTATCCCCGATGTCCTTGGACAGCTCTTTGGTCTTTGCCATGGTGGAGAGTTTGGAATCGGATTGTTTGATTGCTCCTGTGGACAGGTGTCTTTTATACAGGTAACAAAATGAGATTAGCAGCACTCCCTTTAAGAAACTGCTTCAAATCTCAGCTTGTTACCTGTATGAAAGACCCCTGGTAGCCAGAGATCCTGCTGAAAGATAGGGGATCAAATACTTAGTTCCCTCATTAATATGCAAATCAGTGCATAATTTGTTAGACATGCATTTCTTTTCAATTTTTTTATCTCTCAGTGTTAAAATACACCTACCACTTTTAGACTGATCATTTCTTTGTGAGTGGGCAAACATTCAAAATCAGCAGGGGATCAAATACTTTTTTCCTTCACTGTATAGAATATATATATATATATATATATATATATATATATATATATATATATATATATATACACACATACACACATATATATATATACACACACATATACACACACATATATATATATATACACATATATATATATATATATATACACATATACACATATACACACACACACACACACCTCACCATGACCATTAAGATATATATGAAAAAAATACTGGAATGCAACTGCAAGTGTTTTAGGAAAGCTTGTAAAATTAATCGAAAAACTGTATAAATGCCTGCTATATACAATGCTGCTGCAATTCTGCTTGCAAGTTTATTGTTCAATATTTAAGACATTCATTCCTATTTTAAGTATGCAAGGCTAATCTCATGAGAGTAGGCGATCAATGCTGGTTTGCATGACTGACAGTCCTTTGTGCAAAAGCTGTCATTAAAATGAATAGGATTTAAAGAAAGTCACTGGTCACCCAAGATCATAGTTGAGCGACTGAGCAACTTAAAATAACCCCCAGTGCCAGTCTTGCAGGTATGATGTAGATGTTTCCCAATAAATCTAATGTAATACTTGTATTTACTTAAAACTGCTGCATTTCTGTCATATTGCACATACATCCACAACAGGGTTGCTAAAGAAGCTACTTACCTATTCCTATAATGTCACTCTCTCGGAAGCTAAAATTCTGCAAAAACTAGCTCATTAGCAAAGAAGCAGCAAAGAAACTACCAGCTAGTTCAGCCTCTAAAGGAGCCATACTGTGGGAGCAGGGGAGTTTTTCATTAGGGTCAGTTCACTCTTGTTCATTTTCTGGAGGTAAAAACGCACACATTTTACTGGATAAAAAGCAATTTAAGTAAGGCATGCCACTTCCACAGAGAAGTTTCACTTTTTTTTTTTGTGAAAACCTTCACTGGTCTGGTGCAGTAAAAATCAGATGCCCAGTGTGAATAACTACATTTGAATTAAATGTTCTGAAACACAGGTCTCTTTTCCGGATGCCTTTATAATCTGAGCCTAGCGAAAATCCTATTCCTTCATACGAGGCTGGTCCAAATCTTTGCACTGAAGTTTAGTGTGTTTTTAAAAGGACCTATAATTCGTGAACACCACAAAGGACACAGTTTAAAAAAGGACCTATATACCATGCACTCCACAGAGTGTACATAGTTGCTACTGAGCCCTAAATCTCTGGATATACTAAACATTGTAAAAAGAGGAATTTTGACTCTCAATCATATCTTGGAGTACAGTACAGAGGCAAAGTATTCAAAAACCCTGGGTTATAGGCTTTTACCTTCAGGTGATTGAACACTGATAAAGCTTTTGAAGCCTCCCCTACAAACCTACTGCGCTTCGTGAGCTCTCAGTGTTTAGCAACCAGTGCAGAGTAAACCAAGAAATGGAAGGGATGGTGGCCTGTGTCCTGTACTCCAAGATACAGAATTTACAGACAAGTCAAAATTCCTCTAATTAAAGTACAAGACATAGACAAAGTATTCAAATACCCTGGGGTGTTCCCAAGCAATGAATAACAAAAGGTGGACAACAAAGCAAACAGAAAAAAACTGTACCAACAAACCCAATAACGATCAAAAACCCAACTTCGAAGTGCAACAGCAAGAACCTTGTGGCTAAAGCTGCCTCAGCAGAGGATTGCACATCCACTTATAAGTTTGGAAAGGTTATGAAAAGAGGTCCAAGGATGCCTCCTTACAATGATGCGCTAACAATGATTTGGTGCCAGAAAACCTAAGAAACTTACCTGGTGGAATGGCCATGAAAAAAGCATAAGAGATTTTTTCCTTGAAAACACAAGCTATTGAGATCAGAATTCTTATCCATTGAGTGATGGTGAACTTAGATGCACAGTGCCCTTTGCGATTTCTTGAAGACAGGACAAAGAGGGAGTCTGTTTCTGAACAAAGCTGTTGCTTTAAGGTAGACTCAAATGGCTCCGATTACATCCAGCCAATGTGGAGAGATTTCCTTTGGATGCTTTGAAGCAGAGCAGAAAGATGACAGGACTATGTTGTCACGGAGGTGGAATACAAATACCACATAAGAAAGAAAGGGTGATCTTGGGTCTAAGACTACCTTGCATTTGTGAAGGATGAGAAACAGCTCCTCTTTCGTGAGAAACACAAGCTCAGACACACATCTGACAGACATGATAGCAAACAAAAAGGCAACTTTAAAGGAGAAGTAATCAAAACGAATATCCCTTATTGGTTCAAAAGTGTGGTTTCTGTAGGGCGGAGAGAACCAATTAAGATCCCAAGGAAGTATAAGATACAGCAAGGAGACTTTATGCAAGATACATTCTGAATAAAGGCTTTGTTTTTTACATCCTTGGAAGCCAAAGGCATTTGAAAAAGAATAGACAACCCAGAAACCTGACTCTAGTTTGTTGTTCAATCTGAGATGTCAGAAATGGGGGACTCTGGATGTAGACATCCTAGCCTCAAGAACCAAATTAAGGAGCATTCTCCTTGATCCAGGCAGTGGCGACTGAGGTAATCCGCTTTTCAGTTGTCCACTCCTGGCACGTGGACCCCAGAGATCACTGGACAATGATCTTTCATCCATGAGATTATCTGGCTGGCTTCTTTTGAGGCTGCATGACTCCTGGTGTCACTCTGATGGTTAATACAGGCTACAGCCGTTGCATTGTCTGACTGCATCCTGATTGGGTATCCTCACAGAAGGGGGTCCAATACTACAGAGACATTCTTGTAGCTCTGAGCTCCAAGATCTTGATAGGAAGCTTGGCTTCTAACAGGTGATCATGTTCCCTGTGGAACAGAACACTTCTCCCCAGTCTGAAAGACTAGTACCTGTTATCACTTTCCAGTGATAAGGAAGGAAAACTTCCTTACTTTTAAAGCAGTAGTAAACTTGGGGGGAGGGGGAACCCTTATCCCTGCAAGGCAATGTCATAATGTGCTAGCATGCATTGCATACTAGCACCTTATGACAGACTTTCCTTTAAACTAAGTCCTGCACTGTCACTGCTGAGGAGGCTTCCATTTTCACCCGATCTTCCTTCCGGGTTCGTGGGCTGCGGCCACTTGACTGGCTGAGCCACAATAACATCTCTCCCATGGAAGTTCACTAGAGCCCCCCCTAAATGGTGCACGTTTAGTAGATATTCATTTTACCTACAGGTAAGCTTTATTATAAGCATACCTGTAAGTAAAAAAAAAAAAAAAAAAAGTTTACTGCTACTTTAACTACTTCAACACTCCTTCCTGCCCAGGCCAATTTTCAGCTTTCAGTGTTGTTGCACTTTGAATGACAATTGTACGGTCATGCAACACTGTACTCCTAAAAAATTTGTATAATTTTTTCACACAAATAGAGCTTTCTTTTGGTGGTATTTAAGCACCGAGTTTATTTTTTGCTAAACGAAAAAAACCTGAAACTTTTAAAAATAAAAATGCATTTTTCTTTGTTATAATTTTTTGCAAATAAATAACATTTCTTCATAAATTTAGGTCAAAATGTATTCTGCTACATTTCTTTGGTGAAAATACCCAAAACTAGTGTATATTATTCAGTCTGTAGGAAAGTTATAGAGTCCACAAACCATGGTATATATTTCTGACAATCGATCAATCCTGATGTACTGATGGTCCATCATTTCGTAAGGCCCAAAAACGCCAGGATAGTACAAATACCCCCAAATTACCCATTTCTGGAAAATAGACAGTCCAAGGCATTTAGTAAGAGGCATGGTGAGTTTTTTAAAGGTTATTATATTATTATTATTATACAGGCTTTATATAGCGCCAACCGTTTGCTCAGCGCTTTACAATATAAAGGGAGACAATACAGCAACAATACAAGGGGGGTAGGAGGGCCCTGCTCCTTGGAGCTTACAATCTAGGATGTAAATGTTTTATTACATTTTTATGGAAATGTAGAAATTAAAAAATAAATAACATTTTTATTTTTTTTTTCACATATTGTCACCAGTCCAGTACAGCACTATTATATAACTGGTGCGGCAGTGATCAGGGACACTGAACTGGTGACCGTATATAAAATAAAATTAATTTATTTTTTTTAATTACATTTTTCCTTTTTTTTTTTTTTACAATTTTTTGTTTTCAACACACTGTGACCAAAGCAATACAATGCTACCATTGAACTACTCTGGGCAAGTGATTAGGATTTTGTTTTTGTTTTTTTTAACACATTATGATTGCGAATACCAATGTATTTCATTGATATTTGCAATCGTTACTGAATTTAACTGATTCAGTCTTTTGTTGTGATTAGTGGTGATTGAGCAAAGCTCATCACATGATACAGATGGGCTGTGATTAGCCCTGTCTCTACCATGTGACTGCTTTGACAAATCACAGCTAACAACACAATTGTATACAATGAATGGCATAACATGAAGCCGTCCATTGTATACAATTGACGTGATCTGCTGTGATTGGTCACAGCGGTCATATGACACTGGCAATGGGCCGAAGTAGTGATATGTCATCAGCTGTGTCCCGTGAACACAGCCGGTGACAGATCGCGCTGCTGCACAGCCGGGTGAACGGCTCCTTTTCACAGAACGTCATGACACCCAGTCACAAGGAGTATCATCCCACCCGGCCGTTAATCTGCTATAGGCTGGGTGGGAAGGTGTTAGGCAGACTTGGAAATCCCCCAGATTTGGGAATTTCTTCCTTGGTTGGGGAGGACCATGGTCTAGAGCAGCAATGGGCAAACTACGGCCCGCGGGCCGTATACGGCCCGGCGGACCTTTTAATCCGGCCCGCGGATGTGCCTGTCAGGATGTGTGTAGGCGGGGCAGCGTGATGAACGTGAGGGGAGGGGAGCTAGGCTCCTCTCACAGTCCGCCCTGAAGACCGGAACGGCGCGGGAACACGGCGAGAGGAACGCGCGGAGCAAAGGTAAGTGAATTGACACAGGGGGGACTTGGCTTACTACTTGGGGGGGAATAGTACTGTGGGGGATGAAATACTGTATGAGGGATGAATTAATATGGGGGATGAATTAATATGGGGAATGAATTACTATAGGGGGGATGAATTACTATAGGGGGGATGAATTACTATAGGGGGGATGAATTACTATATGGGGGATGAATTACTATATGGGGGATGAATTACTATATGGGGGATTAATTACTATGCTTACTATGGGGGAATATTACTATACTTACTATGGATGACACATACACATCATTCATCTACTCTTAGTCTGGCCCCCGGGTCCAATATATGAACCCATTGCGGCCCTCAAGTCAAAAAGGTTTGCCCACCCCTGGTCTAGAGGCCTAGAACTTTCATGGAGAATCTCACTGATGTCAAACTTCAAGTGAGGGCTATGAGAAAAAAATCTTTTTATTCTGGAAAGAAAACATCTACTTGAGATGTGTCCAGAACCAGATCCAAGTATTCAATGCAAGAAAAAAAAAAAAGCCTAGAGAGCAGATTTTTGGAGACAGATTGCCCAAACTAAACCCTGGAACATGTCCTTTTGTATATTTGCAGAGAGCTGTAAGAGAGATTAGTCCTTCAGAAGAAGGCTGCCTAGATAACTTGCATCCTGGATACCCTGAGTTCTAAAAAAAAAGCAAAAGAAGTGCAAGGGCAGTGCGACAAGCTGGAAATCGTTGTTGTCTGTCACCACAAAATAGCAGAAAGCACAGAGATGGATAAACAGGAATTTTCAGATAGGCATCTTGGATATCTATGGATGCCAGGTATCCCCCTTGTCTAAAAGAGGCCAACCTTTTTCGATTCTATGCAAAAATTTGTCTTATTCTGGCCCTAAAATCTCTCAAATAATAC
Source organism: Staurois parvus (assembly GCF_062004578.1). Taxonomy (NCBI): domain Eukaryota; kingdom Metazoa; phylum Chordata; class Amphibia; order Anura; family Ranidae; genus Staurois; species Staurois parvus. Next base: position 14,851,926 of record NW_028317932.1, on the reverse strand, counting down.
CTTCAGATTACAAATACCTCAGGTCGGCTTTGGTACTGTGCACAGGTTTCAGTAGGAGTCTTTATACCTGTCTTGTGGGGGCAATGACACAACTACTCCTTGTGACAAGAGGTAGTTAAGGAAATTCTGCAAACTTGGCCGTCCTTGGGTAGATTTTGGCTGCTTTGTGAGAGGAAAGTGGTGAGGGGTAGAGTTTTGAACTACCGTTCACCCGTTTTGAAGTCACTGATTGAACCAGCAGGTCTGGGACATCTTGGACCCAGTGAGAGCCTAACTGTAAACAGAAGATCCACTACTCTTACGAGTGGGCTTTGTCAGCCATGTTTTGCACCAAAAGGAAGGGCTGAACTTAGGTTTTGAAGTGGAAGCCTGAGTAGAGAGGTTAGGTGCTCCACATTTTGAGGAGGTAAAGGCTCCTGAGGAAGGAAAGTTTGGAATATTCCTCAGTGGAAGTAAAACCTTCCCTTCGGTAACATTTTGATGAATTGGTCAAGTGCCTCCCTAATAAAATGCGAAATGGCATATGTATGAGGTGCTTTTTACAGGCATCTCCAGCTGTCGCTTTGAGCCACAAGATTCTGCGCATGCGAGTGGAGATTGGAGCCATTCTGGAAATTAGTTTAAATTACATGTTATAGGGAATACACACAAAAGAGCAGAGCAGAACGTAATTTGCTCCACTGAAGTTCAGTCCTGGAATACAGGATCCTCTTGGTTATTCATTGCCCTAGTCCAGTTACTGCAACTTCAGCATGTCAAACTGCAGCTGAGAGCTGGTTGCAAGGCTAGGCCTGCCAGAGTACAGAGAGCCTCCAAAAGTGACAAAAACTTTCTATCTGTAGAAGCCTTGTAAAAAGGCTTAATCATACAGTGAGATGTTTGAGACTGAGACTACAGGATCAACTACAGAACGGACCACTTTTTAGTGATTTTAAATTATTTTCACTTGATATAGTTTGCTAAAGATTTTTGGAGAAGTGAAAATGTGTTTTCTGGAGTGTTCCAATCATCAGATTGCCCATTCTATTTGTTTATGAATGTGGAATGTCCTAACGTTTTGTTTTTTGCGTTGAGAAGGCAAAGAATCAAAAACTACATGCTGGGACTTTTGCACACAGCATCAGTGAGCTCATCCACACTAGCAAGCATGTTGTATGAAGTTCCTGCTTCAGGTGTAAAATCTTCTGTAGCCTGTTTCTATGCCTTCCTCATTAAGTGGTGAAGGCATACCAGGATCCAACTCAGGTAGAGATGAAGGAGGTAGAGATGAAGGAGCTGGAGAAGGAGCTGAGGAAGGAGTGTGGCATTTTGAAGTCCTAGCTAATGGGTCTAGGTTCCATATTGATTAACCACAGCCCTAAACCTGTATAGCACCCTGCAGCTGACTACAAGTACAAGAACCAATGTTGAAAAGCTTTTATAAACTCAAAGCAGGTTTTCATGTGTTTTGCACAGAAGAGAGTCTACCCTCTCGGCCATAAAGCCCAGATTGGTGGAGGGCTACAGTGATATGGTTGTCCTTGAACTTTGTGCCATCTCCACACAGGATTTCTGGAGCTCAGTCAGAGTGGCCATCCGGTTCTTGGTCAGCTCTCCTACTAAGGCCTTCTCGACTGATTTCTCAGTTTGGCCAAGCAACCAGCCGTTGGAAAAGTCCTGGCTGTGCTAAACTTTTGGTTGAGAATTATGGAGACCACTGTGCTCTTGGGAATCGTCAATGCAGCAGAAATGTTTTTGTAGCCTTTTCCAAATCTGTGTCTTGCAATAATCCTGTCTCTGAGCTCTGCAAGCAGCTCCTTTCACCTCATGGCTTTTGCTCTGATACAGTATGCATTGTCAGCTGTGAGGCCATTAGAGAGAAGAGTATACCTTTCCAAATCATGTCCAATCAATTTAATTTACCACAAGTGGACTCCAATCAAGGTGTAAAAACAGCTCAATAACAATAAAAAGACATGAGAAGCACCTGAGCTACATTTCAAGTGCTGTATGTGTACTTAAGCCAATGAGATTTCAGTGTTTTCTCTTTCATAAATTTACAAACATTTCTAAAATTGTTATTACACTTTGCCATTATGGGGTACTGAGTATACAGGTGAAACTCGAAAAATTAGAATATCGTGCAAAAGTTCATTTATTTCAGTAATGCAACTTAAAAGGTGAAACTAATATATGAGATACTCATTACATGCAAAGCAAGATAGTTCAAGCCGTGATTTGTCATAATTGTGATGATTATGGCTTACAGCTCATGAAAACCCCAAATCCACAATCTCAGAAAATTAGAATATTACATGCAATCAATAAAACAAGGATTGTACATAGAACAATATCGGACCTCTGAAAAGTATAAGCATGCATATGTACTCAGTACAATGCGGCGTGACATGGAAGCTATCAGCCTGTGGCACTGCTGAGGTGTTATGGAAGACCAGGATGCTTCAATAGCGGCCTTCAGCTCTTCTGCATTGTTCGGTCTCATGTCTATCATCTTTCTCTTGGTAGTGCCCCATAAATTCTCTATGAGGTTAAGGTCAGGCGAGTTTGCTGGCCAATCAAGCACAGTAATCCCACGGTCATTGAACCAGGTTTTGGTGCTTTTGGCAGTGTGGGCAGGTGCCAAGTCCTGCTGGAAAATGAAGTCAGCATCCCCATAAAGCTCGTCTGCGGAAGGAAGCATGAAGTGCTCCAAAATCTCCTGGTAGATGGCTGCGTTGACTCTGGACTTAATGAAGCACAGTGGACCAACACCAGCAGATGACATGGCTCCCCAAATCAACACAGACTGGAAACGTCACACTGGACTTCAAGCATCTTGCAGTGTGTGCCTCTCCATTCTTCCTCCATACTTTGGGTCCTTTGTTTCCAAATGAGATGCAAAAGTTGCTCTCATCAGAAAAGAGGTAGGCCCAGCCACAGCTCCATGTGTGAATGGATATATGAAGCAGCGGGTGCCCCCATAGCAAGCTACTTGCTGTGGGGGCACCCGATTGGCAGGAGGAGCCAGAAGAGCCTGCAGGGGACCAGAGAAGAGGAGGATCCAAGCTGCTCTGTGCAAAACCACTGCACAAAGTATAGACATGTTTGTTGTTTTACACAAAAAAGAATGAACCTTTAGTATCGCTTTAAGGCTCCTTGCACACTGGCTTAAAAAACGTTGCTCCTGAAGTTCAGTTTTTTGTCTGTAGAAGCAATTAATTTTATCCGATGTGTCCAAGCATTTTTTTAAGCTCAGCTTTTAGAGGCAGAACACAAAACCCCTTCTGTGTTACTTTTTTTACAGGTTTTTTCCTGGCAGAAAAAAAGCTAAATGCTTCTGAACACTAGTACAAAAACAACTCAAAATTTGTTTTTTTCTGCCAAGAGCACCAGCATTTTTTTTTAAGCCAGTGTGCATAGAGCCTTAAACTGAACTCCAGCTCTTACAATATTGCCACCGCTGTGTTGTGCCAGACATTCCTTATTATAACACTAATTTTTTTTTTTTTTAATCCAATTGCCTCATTTGTAGCTGCAAGTAGTCACATGAACTGTTAAGTCATATTTTACTATATGCAGTATCAGGCCTAGAGAAGGGCCATCATGCACCTCGTCACCGTTATCTAACTTCCCTTCTGCCGAGACTGCATTCACATGCATTCCTCATTTACACATATCCTGTTCTACCCCAAGGAGCATATGTTATGGCTTGTTCATACCAAAATGCACATAACATTGCGAGGACGCATGCACGCTGATGTGTTTAACACCTTGTGCTGCATTTTACAGTGCACTGCACTGCTTTTTTATGTACAGGCCACATCAAGGGTGAAGACTAACATTTTTATTTGTCACAGAGGTGCATTGTTTTGGGGTGGCATTCATGCATTGCGTAAAAATCCAGAAATGAACAGGGAACAATTGTTTTCTATGTGTCCTTGTGTTGAGCCTGCATTGATCAATGCAGGTCAACGTGGGTCAACAGCCATCGTGTGAATGAGCCCATAGGGAGGATGAGGTCATGCACTAGATGGTCAGGCTGCATAGGAACAGACCTCACAATACTAAGCATCATACAGCAGAAGGGAGTAGAGGCCTATTTAGGCAAATAGCAAAGTACAATGCTTTGAGCAAAGAAATAACTTTTAAAAAAGGCATGGAAGAACAGGCAGCAGCCCTCATTAAAACAGGTATGCAGAAAAAACCCCAAAAAACTAAAATATGACACAAAAATGTTAAGTTCCTACGTTTATGAGAACAAATACATAATGAATGGAAGAATAACTGATTAGTCAAAGCCTGAATAGTTAAAGAGATTCTAAAGGTTAATTTTTTTTTTCCGGAAAATAACAAACATGCTATATTTACCTACTGTGTGCAGTGGTTTTGAACAGAACAGCCTGGATCCTCATCTTCACGGGTCCCCACAGGCTCTCTTGGCCTCTCACTCCTGTCGGGTGCCCCCACAGCAAGAAGCTTGCTATGTGGGCAGCCGCTGCTCTGTGTGTCCATTCACACACGGAGCTGCAGCTTGCTTTGCCCCCTCTCTCTCATTGGCTGACTGGCTGTGATTGACAGCAGCAGGAGCCTATGGCTCCCACTTGCTGTCTCAGCCAATGAGGCGGCAGAGACCCAGAATAGCCGAGGCTGTTGTTCACGTCGCTGGATCGCGATGAAGCTCAGGTCAGCATTGGGGAGGCTGGGGCCACTGCATCACACAGAAGGTTTTTTTACCTTCATGTATAGAATGCATGAAGGTAAAAACCCTTGAGCCTTTATAACCACTTTAACAATGGTCATGGCCTAGGTGGCACCAAACAACATCCATATCATGCTTCCAGCAATCGGTGACACATTCACATGAGCAATAAAGGGCTCCACTTTGCATCCTGTCCACCAAAACAATCTGCCCTGTCTTTGTTGCTGCCACCCCTCTGCAGTTTCCTTGGTAGCATAACATAGTGTGTAATTACAGTTCAGCTATGGGCCAGCCTAGAACCTAGCTCTGATTCTCTGTCTTGCCTGTGTCAACTTGGTTCTGATTTTGTTCTTCAACATCAGTACAATTGGTCAGCGTAGTTCTGAATATGGATCTCTTCAGTTAACCGTAAATTCACCTATGTGTATGAGTTACAGTGGCCCCATACACTTCTACCGCAGTGACATTCTATACATAAAATAATGCCAGAAAGTCAGACATGCGGACCCATTGAGCTAACCGTAACACTGTGCTCCAGGCACAAACTTTGCAGAGCCATTTCTCAGAAAGGACAGCATGGGGATAACCCATTGCTTTGCCGCTGTCCTTTACAAATATATCTCCTGAAGTGTAGTGCGCCAAACCTGTTTTTAAAGTAAATTAGAGAAAACGCAGAAATACTATTGCTGTTCTTCACTTCGCCTCCCAAAGCTGTATAAAAAAAACTTGGCTTAGTAGTACTGAAAGCTATACTAGTATAACTTCATAGCAAATGCCAGATCAGAATACTTCATTAATCCCCATCTGTAGTTCCCCCCCACCATCCATTTACTTGTTTAATACAGTACCATGCCAAAGATTTCAATCCTTTGCAATAAAAAAAAAAAAAAAAAAAACAACAAGGAAGTTTTAGATGTTCATCTAGGCTTTCCATAATCTGAATTTTCATCCACAGTAACACTAGGAGTTTAAAGTCAATGGTCACTGATTTCATATTAAAGTAATACAGTTACAGAGTCCAAATGCATAGTATTAAAAATACATTATCCTCATAATTCCAGCTTTTGAAATCCGCTCAAAAGCTTAAGCATCTCCGTCACCTGCTGATTTTATACTGCCCTCTAGATATTGTTTAGCACTCATTAAATCTTCAGGTTTAAACAGCATAAAGAATATAAATACTTTTTTTTTTCTTAAATAAGCAACAGTTCAAATATACATTTGGGTCACTAGCAATGTAGGATATAAAGGAACCATTAACAAATTACAAGGTTGTGGCCCAGAAATGGAAGTAGTTTTTGACCTACATAAATGTGGAATATAAAAAGGATAATTCATGTACAATATTTATTGAATTTTAGTTTAATCCTAACAGCCTCCTAAATAGTTGTACACTGATAGTATCTTGAAGTGGAACCACAGAAGCCAGTTCAACTAAGCTCCTGTGTATAAACTCATAAAAAGAGACACACATCAAAGCCAATTAGGACCCACAAGTAGAAACAGCAATCTGGACTTTTAAAAGTGGATTGCACTTTGTGGTTTCACTGAGGATTTCAGTAGATTACACTCAGCTGCCTGCTTTATTCTTGCACCTCAGGTTGTAGATAAAAGAGGGCTACACATAAACAGGTACAATGTATGTAGGAGGATTTTTTTAAATCCAAGTGTCACCTGAGGCTAGTCATTCCAGTGGGTATATGTAAGGGTTTACAACCACTGACACACATACACACAAACACACTGCGATTGCCTGTCAACATCCACATAGCTACATACTTCTAAAACCTCAAGTCACAGGTCCCCACACAGTATGCAGAAGCTTTTCTAGCTGGTTGTTCCACATTCTCTTGCAACTCTACCTGCCCAATGAATCTGAATCTCAGTGTTTCCAGCACAGAGATCGTTATTCTCCTCAGTGCTGTAGTTTCTGCTTCCCTTATTGTCCTTCGGCTGCTCTAGTGGAGATAATCTCCAAAACACATTTAAAATATTATAAAATAGTATGACTAACATTTTAAACCCAGCACAAAAGTAGTATAGACCAGCCTTTTTCAACCAGGGTGCTCAGGCACACTGGGGTACCTTGAGGTTTCTTCAGGGGTCCCTTGGCAAAATACCTAAATATTGCACAAAAATTGTATACAACCCAGCAGGTGGATCACGCCTGCCTTTTGGTTACACAAAGCCATAGGGTTTTCATTGTGCACCATTACAACCTTCTTACAGCCAGCGCCCTAACAATGATGCTATCAGTTTATATATGTCGGTTGCCTGCACAGCATCCTTGTTTGACCCTCCTCGGCCCCTCTCTGCTAGAACTGGGGTCAAACTAGCTGAGAGAAAGAGAGAAACTGAGGGAGAAGATAATTACTGGAATACTATTCAGTATCAGTGTGTAAAAATGTATTTACTTTGGACAAATCAATCCCCTCTAACATGGAGTGTCCTATATGTGTGGGTGTTGCTGTAATAGGTAAAACTATTACAATAGTTTTTTACATTTTAGAATGGGGTGCCTCAAGACCGTCCATAATTTTACAGGGTGCCTCAAGACTGGTCATAAAACTTTAAAGGGCACCCTTACTGACAAATGGTTGAGAAATGCTGGTATAGACTTTAAGCAGATCTGGAAACTTAAAGCAGAATTCCAGTTTTTTTGGGTTTTTTTTACCATGCAGTGGGGCTGTGCCCCCAGTGCACAGATTGGCTGCTCATTTTTTCTAGGGGTGAGGATTAAGCTCATACTCACCTGACCCATTGATCCTACGGAAAACAGCACTCCCCCACGGTCCAACAGTGGGCTGTTCCTGTCTGTGGAGCGTGCATTGAGTATGCTGACGTTTACAAGACCGCTGGTTGTGGAAGAGCAGGGGCTGAAAGGACTGGTCTTGTGTGCAGAGGATTGGCGGGTCAGGTGAGTATATCTTTGGTGTCCTCTCCCCTAGAACAAAAGGAGCATTTAACCCATGCAGCACCGACACAGCCCCACTGCACAGGCAAAAAAAATGTCTTCCCAGATTTCTGCTTAAAGCATAAAGAGAAGAGAAGAAACAGCCCCCAATACGAATGAAATGAAAAAAATGAAATAAAGTTCTGAACAGACTGAACATTTAATTTAAAAGAATAATAATCTAATAGACTAGAAACTGTCAGTCAGTTCAAACTGGAAAAACAAATATACGAACATCACTTCTTGCACAAAAGATACATTCCATAAGTGTCATGGCCAGACTGAAAAATGTTAACAGGTAAACCTATAACACATGCTTAGGTACTAAATTTGAAAAGATGCCAACTGGTACAGTACATCTGCCTTGTAAGAGGATCTTGAAGGGGTTCAGCATAATCCTTACATGGAATGCAATTGTAAATCCATCCTCAAGCAATTTATCACATAATCCACATAAGGAAAATCATAAAAGGATTATCTTTTTTTAACTTTAAAAGCTATATATACAAGCTTTATTACAAGAATCTTTGGTAAAACTATGCTATTTGACATTAAAATCCCCCTTTACATTAAGTCAAGAAGAATATAAAAAAAACAAACAAAAACATGCTTTTAAGATTAATCTATTCATAAAGCCCAAAAAACAAATTGACTGAAAAAAGTATTTTTCAAATGTCTCTCTCTTGTTAAAGGAATTGCAGTTCCTTGAGCTTGGTAATAACATTTATTGTCAAACATGAATTGATTGGTTTTCCAACAGAAATTTAAAGTGTTACTAAATTTAGGACCCTGCATTCACTATATCTGGTCTTCCACGGTGCACAGAACAGGAGGAGTTTTCTTTCTGCTCTAGGAGGATGCAAAACCCCTTACCTCTGTCTGGACAGTGCTGATTAGCCCTGTGCTGATCACATGCACTCTCTCGAGAAAACAAAACCTCTCTAGCAATACACACTAAACTGAGCATGTGCAGAACGGCTACGGGTTCAGTTTGTCTTATCAGTTGGACATTTGAACAAGAGGAGCAGAGAAGAAAGTATCAAAACGCCTTTTTACACAATGCAGAGGATTAACCCCTTAGGTTCCACAGTGAGTATGACAAGCATGCTTTACTGCATATACAGACTGATTTTACTGTTGTGGGTTTAGTAACACTTCAAGTAGACTGACAACAAAACTTGTATGTGCTAACAAGGTTCTAGATGTGGAGTTGAGTGTTTTTTTCTATAACCTCTGACCCAGCCTCTCTCAACATTTTCAACACTAAGTAACCCTTGAAATAATGAGTAAGTAATGATCACTTGGCACACCCTAAAATAAGTGAAATAACCACTACAATCCTCCCTAAAGAAAAGTAACACTTTCACCCTTAAAAGCAGATACAATGATAAACCTTTTCCTTCACCTATATTCCAATCCATATGTGAAATGAAATCACTAATATCGATATACCCTATTCCAAGCAAATCAAATAAATGCTCCAAAATATACAATATGTATTAGCATAAATAAAATCAAAATAAAATAATTATGTCCAAAAGTAATAAAAAGTCCAATCAATCAATAGTCCACCAAAAAATATCTCAATCCAGTGTGTTGAATTTCCAATTTTCATTCCAAACCTCGTGATACCTCGAAAAAATTAAAACTACAATAGTGTATTACCTTCTAAATATCAAATCTATGTAAATACCCTAAACGTATGTATATACTATATCAGTGCAAACAATAAATAAGTGCACCAAAAAATATGATCAGATTCAACTGTGACACGTAAATCATGCAAAAATCATTCCGTGTACACTCCAACAATAAGTGAATATCACATGAAAATAGTGTACACTCCAAACAAACACAAAAAAAACTATTAAAATATTAAATGATCATCTAAATACAAAAATTGTCAATCAGATAAATAAATTGGACATTATATTTATTTGAATTTAATTTTATTTGTTATTATTAAAAATTTTTTTATATTGTGGAGCATTTATTTGATGTGATTGGAATAGAACCCTTGAAATAGCTTCCGACCTTAGGGAACCTCTGCTAGAAATTACTGTATCTACAACACATAATACATCAGTGTGATGGACAGTGGGAAGAATGCTCCTTACAATTTTGAACATTAGGAAGAATTAGCTCCTAGAGATAACTAAAAGATCAATGGTGTCAGAAGGAATTTATCTGAGACAGAAATGACTCGTTGCTTAAGGAACCCCTAGTAGCCTCTGGAGGAACCCTGGTTGAGAAACCCTGCTCTAACCCCTTCTTATGGGGGACTGAGAAATATAGTGCCTCTACATCTAAATGTAACCAAGATGACATCATCAGGTACTGACAGACTAATTAAAACACCAGGGGTTGCTGCAAATTTATCAATATATTTGCGGACTTTCTCTGTAAGAAACCCTCTCCCTAAGATGATAGGTCTCCATCTGAAAGGAAAGGGGGGGGGGGGGTCAACCACTGATTTATGGACTTTTGGAAGGCCATAAGAAAATTGGTATCTGTGGATTTAAGACATTCAAAAAAGTCAACGTCTTTTTCAATAACATTCTCAAAATCCTCCCAAACTATACCAGAGTCTTCTGATCATTCTCCGGGTGGAATTTTTGATATCTCAGTGTACCATTTTGAAACACATTTATGTTGATCTGTAAAAACAAGATCTCGCCCCTTGTCAGCAGGTTTGATGACAATGTTATAGCAGAAATTAAATTGTTCCAAATCTACACAAAATTCTCTGTTTTTAATTCTCTGGTAACTGCAGCCACAAAGCACTGCACTCCAGCTACTGCCGGCAAGGGGGGGGGGAAAATCAGATTTAAAACGTAGACCCACCTCATCCAATCTAGACATGACAATGTGTTCCTCTTCATTCTCACATCTCTGAATGTCTACCAGTTCTAAAGATATGTCAATTAAATCAACTTCAATATCCTCCACTTGTCCTTCCTCTCATGGGGTAACCAAATCTATTAACATGTGGACCATTCCGGAGGTGTCTGGAAACCCCAAAGGAGGAAGGCAGAGACCTATTTTTCCATATAGGTCAATATCTCCAGGTGGTAGCATATAGTGACAGGTGGCTGAAAACGCAGGATTCGCATCTTCACTGGCACATGCAATAAACACGCTAGGCTTTTATTTCACTTATTTTTATTTAGTTATATAATGTATAAAATTCCTAGCTCAGGTAAATTTTTGAAAAATTGCCACTGACAAGCATGCTGAACTTCTATTGTAGGATTGCTGATTTATTTGTAGGTTTGCAATTATTCTTTATATTGTATACATGCAACATTGTTAAAGCAAATTTACAAAAGCAACCTGCATGCTGAATTTTTTTATTTTTTTTAAGTTTTGGGTGAACAATTGTTCTATACAACTGCATGGCACTTAAATAGTAGGAACAATATCTGTACCCATGAAGCTTCTGAAGCCCATCTCTAAACCCAGATACCATGAGGGAGAAGTACATATACTGTATTATTTAGGGATGCACAGATACCATTTTTTTTTTAATCAGCAAGTACGAGTACCAATACTTTTGGTCAAGTACTCGCTGATATCGAGTACTGATACTTTGCAGTGCGTTTTGCATTAATGGGCGCAAATTGCACCACAAAGAATAGGACGCGATTTGAACAAGAATGCCATTCCTATCCAAATTGCATGTGGTTTCCACACTGCTCCTGTGTGAGCCCAGGCTGGCTTGTCATAGCCCGAGTTCACACAGGAGCGGTGCGTGAACCCTCCCTGCAGGCATCCCATGCTGAGTGTCAGTGGTAGGAGCAGTTGACCAATCAGATGCAGTCTAGCCCGAGCTGTCATCACTGCAAGGAGAGGAAAGAAAGCGGCAGGAATTTGAAATCCCCAGCGCTTTCTCTCCTCTCCTACCACACTAACACTCAGCATGGGATGCCTGCAGGGAGGATTCCCACACCACTCCTCTGTGAACTCAGACTATGACAAGCCTGGGTTCACACAAATTGCACTGCAAAGTATGTGTACTCATGAAAATATTCGGTATGGGAACAGATATCGGTGTAGCTGCATCCCTAGTGTTATTATACACTGGGACTACATTTAAATAATTGAAAAGCAGATATAGTAACTTGACAGTCTTTTGTCAGAGTTAAAACTTCAATTGTAAATATATCAAATTCTGAGACCAGTGAAATGAAATGTACAAAAATGGTAATGAGCCCGTTTCCCAAAAGAGCCGCGGACAGCAATTGTTGGGTTGCAGCATTCTTCAGCCACCTAAAACATACAATATAGTCCAATTCATCTTTATTTGACAGGAAAATAATTGGATTCTACTGTGAAAATATCTGTTAGCAGAAGAATGTAACGTTTCATGTTGGCACTTTGAGGTTCTTTTAGAACTGCAGGGGAGAATTTACTAGTATGCACTATTATTACTGGTGGGGGATTAAAAGATAACTGCATTTTAAACATTTAAGGGCAACAATGGGGAGCCAGTCTATTGTCAAGCTATTACTATATACAGGTAACTTTATCCTGCAGAAAGTTTGATCTCAAATGCCCAGCCCATATGGAGTATTGACATCCTCCAGTTCCTCTGCTTCCGCCTGTTTAACCCAATTTGACAGACTTAGTCCCCTTTTTTCCCCACTGGTGTATGCTACCCACTCTACTTACATTGCAAAGGAGCATCAGAGAACTGAAATATTGCTGGCTGCTGGGATCAAGCCTACTGTTAGATACTAGTACACTGAACACATATTTATAGCTTGGAGGCAAACTAGTAGCCTATTTTAGCCCTGCATTTTTTCCCCAGAAAACTACTTTATGCATTAAAGGGGTCTTGTTTATGCAGGTTAGGAAATGTATAACACTTGCATGTATTAATTACCTCTCAAAGAGATCACAGTAGTCCTTAAGACGGTCTTATTTTACACTCTCTAATCTAAACCTAGATTTAAAAATTTTGATTGAGTAGGAAAGGGTTAAAAAAAAAAAGAAAAGAAATTAGTGAGGTTTTAATTGCTTCCTACATTTCTGCTGGTGAGATTCCTCATCTGAAATGATCCTAGTAAATCTAGGGACTTAGGCCCTGTTCACATGAATTTATGTGTACACTCGTTGAAGGGCTGTCTTTGCCCACATGGGATGCTCAGGTGTTCCTTGCATGTGTGTGCAAGCAGTCCTATTCATATCTATAGTGACACAGTAGCTGCCTGGGCACAACCGCTCATCCCAATCTGGCAGCCATACAGGAGAATGTGCCCAAATGCAGACTTTGTCTATGTGAACAAGGCCTGAAACTAAAACAAAATGGGAGTTTCACCTCCCCTCACTTCTTGTTGGGTCTCAAAACAGAAAAGTAAAAGAAAAGTATTCCCCACTAGAGAGGAAAAAATACACACACACACACACGTTTTAACCATTTCCTACTATATCCTAAAAAAACTAAAAAAAACAAAAACAAAAAAAAAAAAAACACATTTTGGCTTTAAATATACTTGAAGATCAAAAGTTTAGTCACACTGAGCCATTTTTCCCTGTTTTTGCACATGTTGACATGCACTATTTATTCCAGATTACTTAAAACTCCCAAAACATTACATATTTTCTGAAAGCAGAGACCCTGTAGAATCAGATGGTGGCATTGCAGTTAATGTCACATGACATTTGCACTGCTGTTTAACAACTCTATATTTTCAGGAAGAAAAACTGGCAAACTAATTCTGAGCACTCAAAACACAAAAATACCCAAATACTTTGTACTTCGTTTGTAAAATATAAAGTGCAGGTTACCTTTACACAGATTGAGAATTTATATATCAGTTACGAATAGGTAGGCGCTGTGCACCAGAAAAACAAAACTAAAAACATCTCTATATGTGACAAAACCAATATCAATAAGTGTGGTTTTATAACCTCCCAAAAAATGTCTAAAACAATGAACGTGACACCACATTAAAAAAATGGAAGTCTTTTTAGGACGCAGCGTTGTGAGCCATGAGTCAATGTGTCTTCAAAAATGAAATCAGAAATGTCGCGCTCCACTAACAATTGCAAAAAAGTGTAAATAAATAAATAACAGTCCAGCTTCGAAAGTGTGCATAACGTTATCTCTGCAATTATATTATTGCTACAAACATATCCTTATTAAATCCTTGACCGTCTTGACACTTCTTCCAATGCTGTGATACAAAATTATTAGCTGTGCAGTTCACCAATCATAAAAAATGTTGTACACCTTGGCTGGTTGTGCTCTCACCTGGTGTATATGACCAGACCGTTAAGTGAGGCCAATAAAAGACTTGTATTCCTTTAATGGGGCTAAGTGGTAAATGGATGGGATGATCCCTCTTTCCCTGGGATGGATGGATGGATGGATAGATAGATGGATGGATGAACGCAGTGTTCCCTCTTTCCAGCAGGGGGTCTCCTTGCTTCCTTATGGATTTTCCTTGAGCCGGATAGATAGACGGGAATTTCCCTCTTCCCACTAGGGGGTCTCCATCTTACTTAGGAATTTTTCTCCATAGGTATAATGGCAATGGAATGTAATAAAAAATATAGTGCCTTATCCTCTTAAAAACATAATTTATTAAATACAGTAGTGCACGCACATGTATAAGTTAAAACCGCATTGAAATATTAAAATTTTAATCCACAGTAAAGTTTTCCAATCTTGTTAAATACTTGCTGTATGTTGCTTTAATCGTCGTGACGTCTGTTTTATTCGAGCTACTTGGAAACATTCCTCTAAAGGCAAGGAGAGCCTGATACAGAGTATTCATCCATTGTTGGTTCCCTGGAAACCTCTTGACCATTTCTCTTTGGGGCTATGCTTGACGGTATGTTGGCGACTGGGAGGAACACCCTATATAGCCAGAGGCTGACCTTTCTGCATACACTATCAAAAAGCGTTTTTAACCACCTTAACCGGGGTCAAATAAGTTTGGTGAGTGAACAATTCACTTATTCTTTCTGGCACGTGGTAAAGACACATGGACTCATGGCTCATAGCGCTGCGGCCTAAAAAGACGCTCACATTTTTTTAATCTGGTATCACGTTCATTGTTTTAGACATTTTTGGGGAGGTTATAAAACCACACTTATTGATATTGGTTTTGTCACATATTTTTGTTCTTCTGATGCACAGCGCCTACCTGTTCATAACTGAAATATTTAGAAGTGTTACTTCACTTTTTAGGCGCAGGCGTGAATCCACACTTCTGTCACAATGTGGGCTCAACATTAATATTATAAATAAAGGGTGAGACCTCCTGCGCTCCTGCCTAACTAAAAAACTAAACTAAGTACAGTTGCCAACATCCCATCATATACCCAGAGATCTGTACAGCAAATGTAATATAAAATGATGTAGCGCTTACACAAAATAAATAATGCATAAACATTAAATATTATGCATATAAAGTGACCCCACACAGACACACTCAGTGACTTTAATCAAAAAGTAGCAAATAAAAATATAAATTTATGTGCAGCCTGTGGGCTGCAATCCTACATGAACATATTGATCATACAGGGATCAAGCAATGAAGTGAAACAAAGTGATCAAACAACTTTATAAGGATGATAAAATAAAATAAACTCTAGTGTTCACACAAATCTGCCAACCAATAGATCTAAATGAGATCATAAAGCTATCTAAAGTGCAAAAAAAAATAGTCCAATGACTATATCTGTGTTCTGAAGAAAAGGACTCTGAAAAGTCCAAGTGATGTTTTGCAATAAAATGAACAGTCCAAAAAAAAAAAAACGTTTTATAATAAAACGCATGTGTACACATAAACGCAGGTACCGAAATAAATGCAAACCAAAGTGCCAAAATAAACACATACACTCCTGCATGCGTGATGGTGACAAATACTATTCCAACGTAAACATATAATAAATAGGTAAACTTCAAGAGCCCTGAAGAAGTCAGGTGACGCAAAGCGTCGGCAGCGCAGTGTCGTTCTTTCGGTTTTGAGACGCCATCTTGCTACACCCATGTAGTACACCCAGAAACATGAGGTTTGCAAATATGAATGCTCTGTGCAAGGATATGAATAGTTGAGTGCATTTAATGAAGTTTTGGGGTAAAATCTTCTCATCAATATTATGCGATGGGAGTTTTTTTTGTGTTTTTGATGAGATAATTGGCCATATCCTGCCTGGAGAGTGTTTTATTGCCACAATACCTGTTCGTGAGGGGCAATTGCTGTGGAGATAGTTATCCCAGAAGGAGTCTCTTACATGGAGGATCCTAGTGAGTGATCCAAATACGTTTTGACCCTTAGCAGGTCGAAGCATTGAGGTGAGCGCGTAATTCAGCCACTTAAGGATACGTGTTATTATCCACTTGAATGCGGGTGTTTGTCGGAAGATTAAGTGTTTTGAAAACACCTTTTTCTCGACTTTTTTTATCATTTGGAATTGGGGAATTAGCAGGGCTCTTGAAGTTTATTTACCGATTTATTATATATTCACGTTGGAATAGTATTTGTCACCATCACGCATGCGGGAGTGTATGTGTTTATTTTGGCACTTTGGTTTGCATTTATTACCTGCGTTTATGTGTACGCATGCATTTATTATAAAAAAATTTTTTTTTGGACTGTTTATTGCAAAACATCACTTGGACTTTTCAGAGTCCTTTTCTTCAGAACACAGATATAGTCATTGGACTATTTTTTTGCACTTTAGATAGCTTTATGATCTCATTTAGATCTATTGGTTGGGAGATTTGTGTGATCACTAGAGTTTATTTTATTTTATCATCCTTATAAAGTTGCTTGATCACTTTGTTTCACTTCATTGCTTGATCCCTGTATGATCAATATGTCCATATAAGATTACAGCCCACAGGCTGCACATAAATTTATATTTATAATTTTATTTGCCACTTTTTGATTAACCACCTCCTGCCCGCCATATAGTAAAAGGTGGTTCTCTCGTCCCTCGGTCACAGTGGATCACCGATCACAGAAAGAGCCGAAGATGTCGGCTCTGTCATGTGATCAGCTGTGTCCTATCACAGCTGATCACATGTAAACAGGGAAATGTCGGTTATCAGCATTTCTCTCCTCTCGAACTATCACGCTGACAGCTCGAGAGGAGAGGCGATCTGGTAATCAGCTTTTCGTGGAGGGGACATGTACACGGATCATCAGGGCACTAATGATCAGTGTGCCCTGATGATCAGTGTAGCCCCAGCAATGCCACCTGTCAGTGTCCATCAGTGCCTTGTGTCAGTGCCCATCAATGCCACATATCAGTGCCTACCAGTGCACATCAATGCCACATTTCAGTGCCCATCTGAGCTGCCTTTCAGTGTCACCCATCAGTGCCAGTCAGTGCCACCTATCAATGCCAATCAGGGCCACCTGTCAGTGCCAGTCAGTGCTTCCTGTCTCAGTGTGTATCAGTGCTGTCTTTCAGTGCCCATCAGTGATGCCTGCCAGTGTCCATCAGTGCCCATCACTGCAGCCTCATTAGCATACATCAGTGAAGGAGAAAAATCACTTATTTACAAAATTATATAACAAAAACTAAGAAAAAATTTTTTTTCTTCAAAATCTTCAGTGGTTTTTGGTTTGTTTAGCAAAAAATAAAAAACCCAGAAGTGAATAAATACCACCAAAATAAGGCTCTGTCACAAAAAAATTATAAACATTTCATATGCGTACAGTGTTGCATGACCGCGCAATTGTCACTCAAAGTGCGACAGCGCTGAAAGCTGGAAATTGGCCTGGGCAGGAAGGGGGTATAAGTGCCCTGTAGGCAAGTAGTTAAAGTCACTGAGTGTGTCTGTGTGGGGTCACTTTATATGCACATTATTTATTGTTTATGCATTATTTATTTTGTGTAAGCGCTACATCATTTTATATTCAAACATTAATATTATTTAGTACACTTATACTAGGTGCCATAATAATACAATTTCATTTTTTGAGAATTTATAGTTTATTTGCATTTCGGCGCTGGCCAAGTGTGTTTTTTTTTACCCCAACTTGAGAAAAGAAATAACATAGCTGAGAAAAAAAGGCAGATGGGAAGCCCCAAAGATTTACACCAGTAAAAATAAGCCTTCCACCGTGCAATGAAAAAGCAGGAAGTAGATTTATGAGCTTAGGGCATGGCTTGGATAATGGAATTCTCAATACCTGTTCTTTTCAACTGACAGGCTGTCAAAGTCAGCGACTGAGAAGCAGAGGGAAATCAGTCCTTGGACTAACTTCAAAACTGATGAGGCAAAAGTTTCACTGGAGGAAAGGCATAATTCAGGGAATACTGATCCCATGGCACCAGGGCATCCACGGCATCCCCCATTTGGTTCTGCAGATCAGACGTGGAGATCTACCTGAATATGGGAGAAGTCAAAGATCACCAGGCACAGTGTCGCCTCCTCACATCGGATTTAAACCCCTAATTGCTGTCCTACCGTGTCGCAATCGTGTGCATTGCTGCATTGCATGTCAATCAAGGGTGTAAATCAGGTGGTGAGGAGACAAAATATTTCCCCACTTGTCAAAACACACACAGACCGATTTTCAGAGGAGCAGCAGTGCCTGCCGTACTTGTGAATGAACCCTTAACTTAGTTGCATTTTGCAGCGGCTCCCTTACAGCTCGTTCACATGTAAAAATTGGGTGGTGGTAAAACCCTGCAGTTGAGTCATGTTTTACCATTCCCAATCTCTACCCCCTTCAGCTGCTGAGGCAGCAGCCAAAAAAGTGTACACATGCCACAGCAGGAATTAAACCCCCTATTGCATTTGGTGGGTGCTGCCGCCTGCCAATCACGACCTATTCAAGTAAATGTAGCCACCCTGAAAGCGCCCCACAACTGCATGCTTCGGCGGGGTCCAAAGGGTCAAAACAGGTGGTGAGAAAGCAACACAATGCAGCCTACTTAACCCCTTGTTTGCTGTACTGCACAAGGTTGCTTGCAGATCAGCCGCATTCACTTGAATGGGTCATGCTTGGCAGGTGCTACACCCATCAACCATGACAGGGCGTATAACTCCTGCAGTGGCTGCAACGTGTACACCCCTGACCACTGCAGCTAAAGGGGGCACAGTTTTGGGGGGGGGGTGAAAAAACACCATTTTACCTATGGGGTTTTAGTACCCCCCAAACTGCAAATGTAAATGAACCCTTACTGTGCTGAAACCCCTATAAATGTCTGCTTTCGCACTGATGTGCTGCGGTTTACTTGCACCGTGGGTGCAGCACAGTGCATCTGCGACTTTCCTGGGTTAGCTGCGCTTTGCCATAGACTTCTATTATATCTTGCAGGTTTGGTGCACTTTCTGAAAGCGAAAACATTCAGGAGTGCTACAACCCCACAGGATATAATAGCTATATCTAGCCAAGTGCAGCAAACCCGCAGGAAAGCTGCAGGTACAATGCACTGCATCCGTGGTATGGGTAAACCACAGCACTGTGAAAGCAGCCTTAGGCTATTTTGCTCCGTGTATTGCTTTACACTGACCTGAAGATCTCTTCTTTCTTGCTGCTGGCACCACTCTGGAGGCCACTAGTTGAGATAAGAGGCGGAGTGCAGTTAGTATCACTCCAAATGAGACAGGAGCACTACAGAGGAGGCATTGGCTTATGCAGCTCTTGCTCTCTACTACAGCTCTGACTTTACAAATAGTCCATCTGCATTGCACTCTGATGCTCTGGGATGACGGGTCAGCAAGACCAGACTGCGATCTACCAGTCACCTGGCCATGAACTACTGGTAAATTGCAATCTACGAGTTGCTAACCCCCCCCTGTAGACAAACTTGTCCAGCTTCCTGTTGAACCAAGCTAGCAGATCCACATCTGGCATCCCTCCAAAACAGACATATGTCCTAGAACACCTCCTGATGGAGACACCATTCCCCCAGATTCAGAATTTCTCTGCTGAGAAAATCTGCCTACCAGTTCTCCACCTTGGAAATGTGCATCGTGGAGACTGCTGAAACATGAAGACCAGGACAGGGTAGACTTTAGCTCTGTCTCCACACAACATATCTGGTGTGCCCTGATGATTGTTGTAAGCCACTGCTGTACTATTCCCCAAATGAACCTGGACTTGATGGCATGTCAGCAGGGTGGTCCAATGAAGTGACAAATCACCCACAACTAATGACTGTAAGCTTTTATTCTTCCTAAAACAACCCTTGAACAGATGATTCAGGACTTCACCCCAACCCGGAAGACTGGCGTCTATCGTGACAATCTTTCAATGTAAAGGAAGAAAATCCTGCTCTTCAATGTCAGGGACATAAGCAGTCATGACAGACATCTTTGTCCGAGGATGTAACGGGATAATCTTTTCCAGAGAAAGACCTGCTTTATCCTACACTGTGAGAAGTTTCCATTGCAAAATGGGATTGGGCAAAAAGAAATGGCTTCAAAAAAGGTAGATACCATCAATCACAGCACTCGCATGCAATTCTGAAAGGAAAACCAACATTTGGATCGAAGTTGCCAAAACTGACTTTGCAGTTTTTTCATCTTCTCTTGGGATAAGAAGACCTTGGACTGAAAGCTATCCAAGAGAAGCCCCAAGAACTTCAAGCAATATGAAAGAATCAGAAATGACTGCTTGAAGTTCAGGTGAGAGAGGTCTTTTCATGCAGCAAAAGATTGTCTAGCTATCCAATGAGTGGAGAACCTCAGAGATGGATAAGACCAAGAACTAATGCGAGGACCTTTATCAATACTCTAGTCTAAGGTAAGGCCAAGGGAATGGCCACGGATGGTATTTGTCAACCAAGGCAAAACAAAGAAAAATTGCTGGTGAGCTGGGAATGTGCAAAATAACATTTATAATGATGGATACCAATAAGACCCTGTAATGATAAGTCACCATAACTGACCACATATTCCATCTGAAACTTTTAAAGAATGAAAATATATCTAATTTAGACCCTTTAAATCCCTCCCATAGAAAAAAAAAAAAAAAAAAAAAAGACTCCTTTTGATTTTGGAACTGTAAACAAATCTGCATAAAAACCTTGTAGCCTTTTAGTTGAAGGAACGTGAATGATAACCACCTTTTTCAACAATCCCTGAATGGCTGAAGGAAGGTTGTTTAGATATTCAGAGAGACACGATGATACTTACTGAAAAATCAAGGTGAAAGATGGAAGCAAAACTATTGTCCAATCTTTGGATAGAAAATCCTTTACCTATATGTTAGCAGTGCAAGTTTCCCAAATCTTTGTAAAGGACAACAGATATCTCCACACCTCGGATGGAATTAATGGGGGTTGGCCATCATCCTGAGTTGGATTTTTCTGCAGACTTTGAGCTCCTGGTGTACTTCCTTACTTTTTTGTAGCTGTGTGGATTACTCCTTTCATTTTTTAATAATTTTGTCCTGTGAAGAGCAGAAAAGAAATATTCCTATGGACGGGAGTTTTAAAAAAGCCTTCGTACACTGCTGCATTGCCGATAAGCTATTAAACCAGTTTGCACTGCATTTCTGGACAAAAAAAAAAAAAAGGCATACGAGACCTAACATGACTAGAATTTAGAGCTGCGCCACACCAAGTGCGACAGTGATCTGGTCAATGTAATCAATAACTTGAGAGTCAACACCAGTAGCCATCTGATCCTTTAGTGATTTAGACCAATTTAAATCTGGGAAATAAGTGCTGTGGTGAGCAAGGGTTGAACAGCACATGCCTCCAAGAAACGAATTACCAGTAATCAAGAAATTGCTTGAAACATTGTCAGTAGGGTTCCTAAAAGGACAAAGCATCTTCGATAGGAATGGCCAGACCTATGTTAAGGTGAGACATTGGAAAGTCAGCTTTGGGAGGGGTAGTCCATGTTTTTGGACAAAACCCTTCTGCAAAGGCTTAGAGCCCCTGGAACTGTTTAGGGGCAAGAAAATGATTTGTAAATTGTTTATCTGGGCATTCCAATCTTTGTAGATAAAACCACTGAGTAGGCGATGATGAATGGAACATTTAAGTCTATGAGAATGGGGCCAGACACTGTGGTAGGTGAAGTAATTGTGGAATCCTCTATCTTTAAAGTGGAATGCGCAACGTCCATTGGAAAACAGTTTCTCTTTCAGTGGATTAACTGCTCATTGAAATTCAGCAGTGGGTTCTCCTCTAGGGAAGGGAGTCCTCAGCAACGAACAGAGTCATTTGGAAAATTGTCGACAGGCTGTTAGATATCCCTGTATCAGAATGCATTGTGGAATGTGATGGTGGGCAACTTAGTTAAAGTTGCGTCTACTGAAGCATAAAACCTTGTATAACAGAAGAACTTACTTCTGATCTAAGGTAGAAAAGAGGAATGAACTCTCACAGAGGGCAGGGACACATCAGAAATATCCGATGCCTGCAATTCTGACTGACTTGTAAAGAATACAAAAGACACAATCTTTTTCTGTGCGAAGCTCAACCTTCCACATGGTGGTGGCTGCGGGTGATCGTCCTCCTTTGGTGCTAAGCATATTGCGTATAACCAAAAGAATGTATACCTTTAAGAAAAGAAGCAAACCAAGCCTCCAGGAGTACTCACAGACCTAAGCTTGGATACATTGAAGCAGAGGTAACCAGCATCAAAGGCTCCATGACCACTTATCACAGATGGAAGCTAAAAAAACACCAGTGTTGTGTCCAATGCCAAAAGCTTAGAAAAAGAAACTGTCAGAAGCGTGCCAAAAGAGGGTTGACTGAGGAGAAATCACTTCAATGAAGAAACCGTGGAACAGTGTGTACACACTTCTAGGATTTCAATATCCAGCCCTAGTCTACCAGCAGCTTTGATTGTAGAAAAAACTTCCAAATGAACAGATAACAGTGCAGCTAAAGTTTTATTTCTTAACAATTAAATTTTTACCAAACATATATTTTCATTTCTTCACTTTCTTATGGCACACATGGCATGCGATATTGATTATTACAAGAAAGTGGTGAATATGTATGATAAGTTGCATTTGTGATTTGTGGAACAATTCAACAGAGTTGGTTATATTAGCACAGCATACTTTATTCATCAGTGGAGCTAAAACGTTCACTCTCCTGAGGACATTAACTACTTCCCTACTGGGCATTTATACCCCCTTCGTGCCCAGGCCAATACTCAGCTTTCAGCGCTGTCGCACTTTGAATGACAATTGTGCAATTGTGTAACATTGTACCCATATGAATTTTTTATCATTTTTTCCACACAAATAGAGCTTCCTTTTGGTGGTATTTACTCGCCACTGGGTGTTTTATTTTTTGCGCTATAAAAAATAAAAAGAGCAAAAAAAATTTAAGAAAAAAAAAGTTTTTCTTTGTTTCTTTTATAAAATTTTGCAAACAGGTAATTTTTCTCCTTCACTGATGTGCATTGATCAGGCTGCACTGATAGGCAGCACTGAAGATGTTGTAATGATATGCAACAATCATGGGCGACACTGCTAGGCACAGGTGGGTGGCACTGCTAGGCACAGCAGGAAAAGTGCAGCCAATAACTGGCAACTGCATTTACCGGTGATCTGCTGTGTCACTGGATGCCCTCCCAGAACCGGACAACCGTGCTGTAGCCGTCGCCGTCATTGGGCTTTTATTTGGTGGTAAATGGCAATGGATATCGCCTGATTTTATTTTATCAAAGGAAAACTGTCCCAAAATAGTAAAAAAAAAAATTTGTTTTAAATTTAGCTGTGTGTTTCTTGTTACTACCATAACCTACCAAGAAGAAAAACTCAAAATGAATTTTCCAGCTCTTGAGGACCGCAGAGATACCATATATGTATAAGTTATTTGGTGTTTGCACCTGTACCACAGCCCAGAAACAATCGTGTGTTTCTAGGTAAAAAAAAAAACAATATGCGCACTGACACCAATTTTAAAAAAAAAAAAAAAAATCCTGACCTTTGATCCTAACCTTGACCCAAACACTAACCCTGGCACTGAACCATATCAAACCTTGATCAAGGTATTTTTTCTTTAGGTATTTAATATTTAATTTTAAGTTTTTTTTTTCTCTATGCAAGGAGAGAGAGATACAATGTGACTCTCTCCTCCATTCAGAGAGAAAAAAAACAAGGGGGGGCGGGCTGTACAGTGACTGATCACTGTGATAGCCAATCAGAGGCTATCACAGTGATGGTGTGACCCGGAATCAGGAGTCCTGGGTCCCTTTCGTTAGAATGGGACCCGGGGCTCTCAGCGACACCCTGGTCTTTGTGCTGGGAGTGCACTGTGTGGCGCGCTCCCAGCACAAAAAAGACAGGTACGCAAATATGCGGCCCCATGGAAAAATGCCCAATTCTGTGAGGCCGCATATTTGTGTGACATCGTCGTCAAGGGGTTAAGCAAGGCGAGAGGGGCTAGCCTTCAATATTCTACTGGCCTAGTGTCCTTTCCTTCTGTAGCCAGCAATATAACCCTTGGTTGCCTAATAAAGCTGTGTCACTCCTGTAATTGTTTTCCCTATTACAATATCGGGTAATCTGTGCAACCACAGATATTTACCCAAAATATAAAAAATTGCCCTGACAAAAACAAAGGACATGTCACGAGTGTGGATTTTATGTAACGTTGTGGAATGGAAACTTCAATTTTGCATTTTGATCACTAGTACAGAGCTAACAATTAAGCGTCACTAGGAGGTGAAACAGAAAGAAATGTGTTAGGGAGTCAGTGTTTATGCTGGAACTTGAATGATCAAGTACACATCACAAATGACCACAGTGTTGAAGGAGAAAAAGGTAAATGTCCTTGCCTGGCCTAGTCACAGCCGAGACTTAAACCCCAAGATTGCACTCCACAAATGGTCACCATGAAATTTAACTGAACTTGAGCAGTTCTGCAAAGAAGAGTGGGCAAGTATTGCAAAGTATAGATGTGCAAAGTTAGTAGAGATATATACTAACAGACTAAAGGCTGTAATTAACCTCTTCTCGACTACCCTATAACAGAAGTACTGCTACAGGGTGGCAGGGCTGCACAAAATCATGTATATATACGTGATTTTGTATTTCCGGGTAGGGGGCGCTCCGCTATTGGCTCCTTGGCATGTCATTCACCGGGTCCCAGCCACTGACTCTCGGCCGGGACTTGGTGATCGTCGACGGAGCTGACATATGTAAACAATACAGATATCTCCCCTGCCAGCAGGAACAGGCTGCTCTGTATTGCACAGCAGAGCAATACAAAGCAGCTTGTTTCCCTAGTTAAACACACACAGCACACAGTTAACAGTTTGATTGCCCCAGATGTTAACCCCTCCCTGCCCAGTGTCAGTACAGTGTCAATGCTTTTTATTAGCACTGATCACTGTATTCGTGTCACTGGGGATGTTAGTAGCAGTTAGTCAATTCCCCCCGTGTCAGAATGCCCACCGCAGTCCCGCAAAAAGTCGCTGATCGCCGCCATTAGTAGTAAAAAAAAAATAAAAATGCCAGTATATATACCGCCATTTGTAGATGCTATAACTTTCATGTAAACCAATTAACTTACACGCATGAAAACATTTTTTTTTTTTAGCAGACATACATTTTGTTGTGGGCTTTTGAAATTATGTCTCAAAAACATGATTTTATCAAGACATAATCCTATATAACATCAAGTCAGCATAGCCGGACGTTAAGGGTTAATTTGTCTTGGTTGAGAAGTCGAATGACCATCCAGCTAGAGAAATGTAAACGATGGGTGAAGGGATTTTTTTTTCCTCCTAGAGACAATATACTATTTGAAGTTCTACAGGTGGTCAAACACCATTATTTAGACTTCGATGGCAGGTAAACATACACAAGGTCTGGACATGACAATAGAGGAACCAAACTGATTGTCTGAGAGCTCACACGGAACTTTGCAAAGTGTAATGAAACTAACAGACCTCTCAAACTATCACAATATGCTATTGTCCACCAAGGTTGCAAGTATAAATGTCTGTTTACCCTGACTCCAACAAAATAGCCAGGTAAACAGAGGGCCTTTCCCACCTATGGGAATGTTTGATTCTGAAACCGAAGTTAAATTCAGGACATTTAAGACTAAAAATTGAATGTATCTAACTACAAAGATATTACTACAAAAGCATAGTATCTAGAGATGTTATAAAGAATAGGTTTCACACACCACCAAATATTCAGCAATGGGAATTATATATCACTAACTTGAGTATTGGGATGATGAAAAGTAAGATATATTGTAAGTTAGCCTCAGCTATATGTCTTATCAGGAAACAGACAAGATGGTATTTCAAGAAGGAATAACTAAATATACATATATATTCCATGGTTCTTATTTAGAACACTATAGGTATGATCACTTATATATCTGGAAAAAGACGTATATTTAATCCCTGAAATTACCTTAAAATTCCACCCGAGGTATGAGTCATCTCAAATACTCAAATTGTTCTATGGTACAAGACTGCCATCTGGCGGGCAGGTGAGAAATAGCTTATGTACACACATTTCTCAACTAGCCAATCAAGAAGCCTGGTGGGAAGGTATCTTAGAACAATGGATTAGTTGGTATAAAAGCCCTTGTACCTTTAAGAAAAAAAAAACTCATCAAAAGAAAAAAAACCTGACTGAAGAAAGACCTCATTGGAAGAAAATCGGAAGACATCTGAAGAGACCTCTCTATAACCCCTCTTCCATCCTTTCAAACTTCCAAACTTTACTAAATTGCTAAACCTCTGTACTCCTAACTTCCTACATTCTCCCATACTAAATCTCTATCACTTGCCCTATAATATCATTTCTAAAGGCGTTCCATTGCCAGCTGATCCACGGGAGAGTTTCATAGTCTGAATTCCGGGTGTGGTGAGACTATTAATTTAATTTTGCATTGCCTATTTCCTCTGTTGTGTAGAGTCATAGAATTACCTTAGCGTATTACAACTATATTGGGTAGTTATATATATATGTAAAGAGATCCTGTTTTACTGTTAAAAATTGTTTGGTGCCATATTATAATTTTTTTCATATTTCATAATTTATTAAATATTAATAATTAGAGTATATTTTATCAGAGAATATCTTCTTTCAATCCTATGGCCACGGTTTGTGAGAATATAACCTTTGAGATACTCGAAGTTATTAGTTATTAATAAATTTAATTTTAATCAGATCATTTAAAAATTGTTATATTGATGTAATTAGTTAGAAACCTTATTATTGTGTATTACATTGGTAGGGTATATCTTTGATTGTGTGTACCAATATTCATTTATCACCAGTCTTTTGCGTTTTGTGTTAATATATATATATAATTTTTGTACATAAATAAATTTTTATATTTATCTATTATAAGGCAAATTTTGTGTGTATGGTACGAAATCATACTGGCTAAAAGAATTCAAGGTATAATAATAAGTGGTGATCAAATTATCAAGGTGTCCAAATTATTGGTTTACTAAATATTTGCCGTATTTTAACGGCTGGAGGCACTGTAATATTTCATCTAAGGGAAAGGGACACGCCCTTTATAAGTAGAATATATCCTTACATAAACCACCACAATTTTGGCCTAAATTTATTAAGAAATTTGCTTTTTTTACATTTTTGTTTATTGGACATGTTGAATAGTAAAGTAAAAAATATTGTTTTTTTTTCAAAATGGTCAATCTTCTGTTTGCAGTGCAAAAAATAAAAACCACACAGGTGATCAAATACCACCAAAAGAAAGCTCTATTTGTGGGGAACAAAGGAAATAAAATGTACAATGTTGCATGACAGTTAAAGTAATGCAGCGCTGTATCGCAAAAAATGGCCTGGTCAGGAAGGGGGGGGGTAAATCCTCTGGAGGGCAAGTGCTTTTTAAAGCAAAAGGTGGTTCAACAAAATACTGACACAAGGGGGTGATCCTTTTTTCAACTCTGATTCTGTTTTTACATTTTTTTTATGTAAAAACAGAATTGGTGTTATATCTTTCAGTTAGAGGCTATAAGTTGTGCTGAGTAAATACAGCTAGATGAAACAAAAATGGTCTCGCTTTATTTTAGGTTACAAAGTAACAAAATGTGATTATTCTAAAAAGGCAGAGATTCTTTTCTATACCCACTATATTTAAAGTAAAGTGCCTGTACTGAGCATTACAACTCAAGGTCAACCCCAGAGGTCAAATTTGCAGCAGCACAGCAGAAAGCTCAAGACTACATTGATAAGCATCGCTAGATTGTATCCACACCTCATGGGAAGACGCATCATATCTTAATGTGAATGTAAAGACAAAGCTTATTGTTAAGTTTTAGGTGGAGTGGGGGGGGGGGGGGGCGGATTATTTTTCACCTTTTGTCTTTCACCACTGGGGAGATTCACCCTCTTTTTTTGTCCTAGTGACCGATATCACAGACATAAGAAGTGATGGAATATCCAAAATTTCAGAGTTGGCAGGAGGCAAAAAAAAAGAAAAAATCTTCAAAAAAGGGAGGACAAATGTTCTGGTGACAACGAAGATGGAAATCCCTTTATTTTGCTGAGTAAGAAAGTGAAAAGTATCCTGGCATGAGTTCACGCTTCCCTACTCTGTCCAAACTAAAAACATTTTGCCTGTACATACACTTTAAAGAAGGCTCTATCACAGTGGTTCTCAACCTGTGGAACCATAGGACCCACATTTGTCCTTGATCATTAAGTTGCGACCCAAAAATAATTTATTTTCCGAAACATTCTAATTTATTCCACAAAACAATTTGTGCAGTATTCCACAATGTATATGCACTTTTTAAACAGTAAACAACCTTCCTTCCAAAATAGATGTATTAATCAAAGTGCGAATGAAAATGAAAGTCCCGGACCAAGCCCCGGCCATTGTAACATATCAATTAGTGTGGCTGACAGTTTTTATTAGGCTATGTTGTTAGGGCACTGGAAGTTGAATTGGGGCATTAGAGAGGCCTTGTCCGTTTTGCATTTTTTGCACACATTTTTGATGTACTTTTGAATTTTTTTGTCAACTTGTTGCTGGGCAGATTAAAAATGCAAAACACATGACAAATGCACTACATGCATTTTCTGCAGCTTCTCCATTGAAGTCTATTGAACCAAAAATGCAATGTTTTGCGTTTAAAAAAGTCTCTGACCCTTTCCAAAAACACAGGAGCTCAAAAAAGCATAAATACGTGTCCCATAGAAAACCATGTTAATGAACTGTAGTACGTTTCTGCAAAAAGCCCTAAAAAAAAAAGCATTGTGTGAACCAGGCATCAATGTGGAATTCTGTTTTGTTTTTTTTACTCGCCAAAATATGCATCAGAAAACGCTGCAGGCAGGATTTGGAATGGAAGCGCAACAGACCAGTGTGAAGACATACATTGAATTTAAAGGGATGCATTTTTCTTTAGCTTTTTTTTTTTTTAATGTAAAAGCACTGCAAAAACTGATCAGTGTGAAAGCAGCCTATTGGCCGAAAAGGTGCTAAAAAAAAAATTAATTTTAACTTATGATATTAATTAAAAAGTTGAATAGAATACACACACACATTAAAATACACATTTATATATATATTTTTTTTTTTTAAACTGCCCATTTCGTTTTTTTCACAAATGCATCCTGAATTTTCAGTTTCAGTACAAGAATTTTCATTTCGGTGCACCACTAGTAACGAATTACGCTTCATCACTCCTTAAGTAAATCAAGAAAGAAATTTGGCCAATATTGGCAAAAGCACTGCTTCTGTTCTAGTATACCTTTCTCCGATTTTGATTATTCAGTGCTAGTACATCAAAAGCAAAAGAAGCCCAACCATCTTTTTTTCCCTCCTCATTCTGCACTGTACCAAAGAAGACAGGGCGTCACAAACTAACACTGCCCCACTCCTCCTCAAATGTTTCACCCAAGGATACCGTCATGACTAAACCCCTCCTGAGGTAAGAGAGTTGGAGGAGCAGTGTTATTTTTAATTCATGATCTTCTATTGAATAAAGCCTTTTGAGGAGATTTAAAAAAAAAGAAAAAAAAAAAAAAAAAAAAAAAAAAAAAGGATTTAGTGGTGATGCAGCTTTTTTCACTTTTGATTTTTAGGATAGGATAGGATGGGTCCCTTACGGCCACTGCGCTCACGGCTGGCGGTGATGCTATAAGACTGTCTGGAGTAGTAGCTTTTGCTATTGCTATTATATCAAAAC
The DNA here is from genome assembly GCF_062004578.1 of Staurois parvus. Lineage (NCBI taxonomy): Eukaryota > Metazoa > Chordata > Amphibia > Anura > Ranidae > Staurois > Staurois parvus. The sequence continues at coordinate 14,822,211 of NW_028317932.1, read as the reverse complement.
CTGGAAAGGCAGAAAGAAATAACTGCATTATTCGTACTGCATATTTTGGTTGGATATTTCTCTCAAGCCTTTATTAACAACAGATAATTGGAAATCACTCCACTACATAATGTTAAGGTGATTAAATCATCTATGTACAACCACCAGCTGGACAACACCATAACACATTTAGCTAATGACTGAACTCCAACTGCAAATACTGTAGCCTGCTGAAAACAAATATGTTGTGATAATTGCTTTTCAAAAAAAAAAAAAAAAAATGAATAAGCTATACACAGCTGAAAACTATGACCATGAGCTGTTGTGCCAATGAGTCAATGTTACAGCATTGGAAAAATTAATTAACACAGAAATCAAAACAATCGGCTTAATCACCAAACTCATATGCTGTGTTCAGATAATTTTACAAGCAGATTTCAGGCTGGTTCACACCATGAATGACACAGGAATGCGCTGTGCTTTTCTGTGCAATTCACATGTGATCCAGGTGCAATACGATTTCAGCATTTATGCCAGACTGCAGCAAACGTTGTGCATGTACTACTTTACAAAATGCAGAGCAACTGGACCACAAACGCACTGCATCTGGGGTGTCATTAGCATTACACTGACACCTGCAAAGGCTTGGGATGAACACAAATCAAAAGTTACTCCCCTATTCATACTAAACCGGCTCTCCTCTCCTAACGCTCTGCCAGTGTGAGGAGAGGACTGACGATTACCGACATTTCCTTGTTTACATGCGAACAGCTGTGATTGGACACAGCTGATCACATAACAGAGACGCCATCATCGGCTCTTTACTCTGATCGGTGATCCACTGTATCCCATGGACACAGCGCACCACCGATTGCCGCGCATGCGCAGTTAGAGTGGGAAGACGTCATATGACGTCCTCCCAGAATGAGAGAACCGCCGCCCGCCATTTCCTTATATGGCGGGTGGGAGGTGGTTAAGGGATAGCATACTGAGTATGCCGTCCCTTCAGAGTGCTGCGTCCCAATCGTGCGCATGCGTGGGAGTGACATCATCGTGGCTCGGCTATTCAAACAGCTGTAGCCAGCTGACAGGGTGAAGATGAAAGCCCTGACAACGATGACAGCACACTGATGGAGGGCTTTATTTTAAGGTATCTTTCATAATGTGCTGGTATGATGCAAAGATTAAATGCTCATTTACATTTAGGGGACCAGAAAAACACTCCGTCATCAAATGCAGTGCCCATACCACTGTACTGGACATGAGGAAGCTGAGGGCAGTCTCTGCTGGAGCATAGGGGAGCACCAGCTGTCATGAATAAGGTAAGAGTGCCTTTTCTGGTCCATCCTGATCATTTAAGTGTGGGGTAGTTCCACTGCAATGGGGGTTTCTGTTTTGTTTTTTTACTTTTCCTGAGGACAGGCTTTAAGGTTACAAGTTGAGTAAGGTTTCATAACTTTTTGCTGACATAAAGCTTTATTTTACAAATGAATAATAGGTGGATTGTTTTATCACATTGGTTTTGCAAAGTATTCTGGGTTTTCAAATAAAAACTCTGAAATATCACATCATAGCTCCTATTCCATTTAAAATAATATCTGACCTATCAAAGACTTAAAGCTAAGGCTATATAGTGAGAGTTGCAGCTGGTACTTCATTTTTGCTGGTACCTGGGCCATTCATTACTTTGCATGCATAGCTTTTCATTCACAGCATATGTCGGTTTGCATAGAGAATGGCTTACTAATATATACCAGAGACAAAAAAAGCACACATGCACAGTAGGGCATTACTTTTGGCAGATGAAGCACTACCTAGCCCAGGGAAGGCCCCAACTCTGGACTAGCCCAATCTATAGTGATCAGGCTAAATTTAGTAAACCTATTGCTATAATTTATAGTTAGCCTGTTATAAATGAACCCCAAAGCTCCTCCTGCTGTCTGGAAATGAATAAATGAAACACCTTTACGTTTAATTCTAACAACAAAAGCAATTTAGCAGCTGGTTTTTAGCTATAATATTTTAAAAAAAAAAAAACCTACACAACTTGCTTCAGCTATCTTTTCCTCTGCCAGTCCCTTGGCTCCCCTGTGAGTCCGGACCCAACACATATTTGTAGGAGATCACTCAGACTGATTAAACATGGAACTGCTCAGCTCTTTTGTGTTTTGAAGTTCAGAGATGTTGCATCTCAGCAGCAGCCAAATAAATGAAAGATCAGAGACTCTGTGAGCTTACCTGGGCAAGTGGTGTAGTGCATATGGCATGGATTGCATATCATCGTAGTAAAGTGTTACTAAACCCGCAACAATAAAATCTGTCTGTATATGCAGTAAAGCATGCTTGCTATACTCACTGTGGAACCTAAGGGGTTAATCCTCTGCATTGTGTAAAAAGGCTGTTTGATCCTTTCTTCTCTGCTCCTCCTCTTTTTCAAGCGACCGCCTCTTATCTCCAGACTGAACCATAGGCATGCACATGCTCAGTTTGGTGTGTATTGCTAGAGAGGATTTTTTTTTCTTGGAAGGGTGCATGTGATTAGCACTGTCCAGACAGTCCGGGGATTTGCATCCTCCTAGAGCAGAAAGAAAACTCCTCCTACAAGCTTTAGCTAGTGGTGGGCTGGACACTGATAGAAGTAACAAGACTGCTCTAACTTCTGATGAGAAAAGGTATTTAGCAGTTTATATTTACTAAGATAATTGTACTTTCATGTTCTGTGTACTGTGGGATACCAGATATAGCGAATGGGGGTCCTGGGTTTAGTATCACTTTAAGACAAATATGCTTAAAACACATTTATTGAGACTAGCGAATCATTTTTTGTCACTGAAAAAAAAAAAAATTTGATTCATAACCTAAACAGAATTCAACCCCTTAGTATTATATGGTCCAAATTCATGCACCCTGTATATTAGGTATATATGGATGTGCTTGCGTACCTTGTGGGAACTGTATAATGAAGAATATACACTGCTCAAAAAAATGAAAGGGACATTTTAAAAACACATCAGATCTTAATGGGGAAAAATATGCTTGAGATATATACGGATATGGACTGGGTAATGTGTTAGGAACGTAAGGATGCCCCATCGTTTGATGGAAATGAAAATTATCAACCTACAGAGGACTGAATTCAAAGACACCCCGAAAATCAAAGTGAAAAAATTATGCATCAGGCTAGTCCATTTTGCTGCAATTTCATTGCAGCAACTCAAAAATGCTTCTCAGTAGTTTGTATGGCCCCCCCACATGCTTGCATACATACCTGATAACTTCGGGGAATGCTCCTAATGAAATGACGTATGGTGTCTTGGGGTATTTCCTCCCAGATCTGGACCAGGGCATCACTGAGCTCCTGGACAGTCTCAGGTGCAACCTGGGGGCGTCAGATGGATCAAAACATGATATCCCAGAGGTGTTCTATTGGATTTAGGTCAGGTGAGCGTGGGGGCCATTCAATGGTATCAATTCCTTCATCCTCCAGGAACTGCCTGCATACTCTCGCCACGAGGCCGGGCATTGTCATGCACCAGGAGGAACCCAGCACCCAGTGCACCAGTGTAGGGTCTGACAATGGGTCCAAGGATTTCATCCCAATACCTAATGGCAGTCAGAGTGCCATTGTCTAGCCTGTAGAGGTCTGTGCGTCCCTTCATGGATATGCCTCCCCAGACCATCACTGACCCACCACCAAAACCGTCATGCTGAATGATGTTACAGGCAGCATAACATTCTCCACAGCTTGTCCAGACCCTTTCATGTCTATCACATGTGCTCAGGGTGAACCTGCTCTCATCTGTGAAAAGCACAGGGCACCAGTGGCGGACCTACCAATTCTGGTGTTCAGTGGCAAATGCCAATGGAGCTCTATGGTGTCAGACAGTTAGCACAGGATGTCGAGCCCTCAGGTCACCCTCATAAGGACATTCACACCAGTGGCCTGCTCATTTTGTAAGGCTCTGGCAGTGCTCATTCTGTTCCTCCTTGCACAAAGGAGAAGATAACAGTCCTGTTGATGGGTTAAGGAACTTCTACAGCCCTGTCCAGCTCTCCTAGAGTAGAGGAAGATGAAAGAAAGAGCGCACAAACCTTGCGCATTACCTCAATAAATAGTGACTAATTTTATTAAGGAAATATACTCACAAAGTGATGGAATAACAGGCATAAGTAACCATAATCAAAACAGGGTTACAGGTAAATCGAAAAGGGGGGGGGATGAAGGCTAACGCGTTTCGAAGGGTGCTCCCTTCTTCATCAGAGCTGATAAAAAAACAAATACATATACAAAAACAAATTCATGATGGTATAACAGGTGGTGATACTGTAGATGAGCATAGCAATACACATGAAAATACTCATGGCAATACGTATAGTAATAATAATAATAATAATAATAATGTCAAAAATCTCATACAGAAAAAGGTATATATAGAAAACGTACAAAAAAATTTTTTTTATACCATCACTTTGTGAGTATATTTCCTAATAATAATCATCTTCCTCTACAGTTTTATTAAGCTTCCCCAGCTTCATGATAGAGCTGCACAACCTCTGATCACCAGCAGATGAACACAACACGCTGCTTGTCACTAACGCCTGTTTGATCTGAGTGTTTGAGCGCAGGAGATAATGGATCTTTGGCGACAGTTCTCCTAGAGTAACAGCCCGTCTCATGGTATCTCCTCGAGACTGTGCTGGGAGAGACAACAAACCTTCTGGCAATGGCACGTATTGATGTGCCATCCTGGAGGACTTGGATGGCCTGTGCAACCTCTGTAGGGTCACATGTTGCTACCAGTAGTGACACTGGCCCTAGCCAAATGTAAAACTAGTGAAAAAGAGTCAGAAAAGATGAATAGGGAAGAAAATGTCAATGGCCTCCACCTGGAAAACCATTCCTGTTTTGGGGGCTGTCTCATTGGTGCCCATCTAGTACACCTGCTGTTAATTTCATTAAACACCAAAGCAGCTGAAACTGATTAACAACCCCCTCTGCTACTTAACGGACCAGACCAGCATCCCAGGAGTTTAACATGATGCTAGGCTCTGATTAAAAAAAGTGTTCCTTTAATTTTTTTTGAGTAGTGTACAAACCATATAAAAAAGGCACACAGACATTACATATGTATAAAAACAAAGCCACACTCATAATAGTTTTAGGCATATTCTCATTTTATTCCTTGGACAAACATACACTATTTTGCCTAAAGTATTGGGGGCCTACCTTTACACGCACATGAACTTTAATGGCATCCCAGTTTTAGTCCATAGGGTTCAATATTGAGTTGGCCCATCCTTTGCAGCTATAACAGCTTCAACTCTTCTGGGAAGGCTGTCCACAAGGTTTAAGAGTGTGTCTATGGGAATCTTTGACCATTCTTCCAGAAGCGCATTTGTGAGGTCAGGCACTGATGTCGGACGAGAAGGCCTGGCTCACAGTCTCTGCTCTAATTCATCCCAAAGGTGTTCTATCAGGTTGAGGTCAGTACTCTGGAGTGGAGGAACCTGACTGGCCTGCACAAACTTGCTCATCCATGTCTTTATGGACCTTGCTTTGTGTGCAGTCGTGCTGGAACAGACACCATCCCCAAACTGTTCCCACAAAGATGGGAACATGAAATTTTCCAAAATGTCTTGGAATGCGGACACCTTAGGAGTTCCAAGCCCAAACCCTCAAACAACCCAACACCATAATCCCCCCTCTGCCAAACTTTGCAGGCAGGCAAGTACCGTTCTCCTGGCAACCACCAAACCCAGACACGTCCATGGGATTGCCAAACAGAGAAGCGCAATTTGTCACTCCAGAGAACACATCTCCACTGCTCCAGAGTCCAGTGGCAGCGTGCTTTACACCACTGCACCCGAAGCTTTGCATTGCACTTGGCGATGTAAAGCTTGGATGTAGCTACTCGGCTATGGAAACCCATTCCATAAAGCTCTCTACGCACTGTTGTGTTAATCTGAAGGCCACATGAAGTTTGGAGGTGTTTAGCTATTGATTCTGCAGACAGTTGGCAACTTCTACACTGTGCGCTTCAGCATGCGTTGACCCCGCTATGTCATTTTACATGGCCTACCACTTCGTGGCTGAGTTGCTGTTGTTTCCACTTTGTTATAATACCACTAACAGTTGGCCGTAGAATATTTAGTAGCAAGGAAAAATCACAGATGGACTTATTGCACAGGTGGCAACCTATCGCGGTACTGTGCTTGAATTCACTGAGCTCCTGAGAGCCATTCTTTCACAAATGTTTGTAGAAGCAGTCTGCATGCCTAGGTGCATGATGTTATACACCTGTGGCCATGGAGGTGATTGGAACACCTGAATAAAATTAATTGGAGGGGTGTCCAAATACTTTTGGCAATATAGTGTATGTTTATGATTTTTTTGCATTTAAATGAATTTTAACAGAAACAATTGAGTACTGTCCGTGATACTTTTTTATTTTCACTAACATACAATTTTGAGGACAAGCTTTCAGGGTATGCTCCCTTCTTCAAAGTCCAAGCACTACAAGAGTACTGGGGAAGAAGGGGACATACCCCAAAAGCTTGTCCTCAAAATTGTATGTTAGTGCAAATAAAAAAAGTATCACGGACAGTACTCAATTGTTTCTGTCGCAAATGCACGAATACGGCTACAATCACCTCAAGCAAAATGAATTTTAAAAAACAATCTTTATAAAGTAATGAAAACACAAAAAAGACTTTAAAAAGTGTGAAGCATTCAAAAGTGCTAAACATTTCAAAATGATAAGTGATTACGTCTTTTTACCTCCATCACATCTGTCCTTTGTGCGATCAGGCACACAGTTACTAGTGTATTGGTAAGTTAGAAAAATTATTAAGACACTTAGAGGCGACCTAATTACTCTACAGAAATATATCCAAGGTGATTCAAAGATCTGTCTAATGATCTTCTGGTACTCAGGAACATACAGACAAGCAACTAGAAGGTTCAAAGTGAAGTAATATTTTGTTTATTATTGCTATATAATTAAAGTACAACTAATGAAAAAAATTGGGTTTTTTGGCATATGCAATTAGCATGGTTTCCCAATATAGATCAAAAGTCAGTACATTTCTGTTTTCTCTATAATAATGTTCTGTGATATAGTTAGTGTTGGAAAAGTGACATTTCATACCATTTTTAAGAAAAAAATGCTTTAACACTAACACCGTACAACAATGGCTTCAAAAGTAATACAATTTATGGCTGTCATTACTTCTACTGACAATAAAATCTACCAACTGTTAGAAGCATCACTTAATTGCAGTGCAGTCACCTTCATGAATGGTATCAGGAAACTGAAATGCATGCTGGGGAATTACAAACTGTACCTGGCTGAATGTCTGAACCTGTCTGTCTTAACCAGGGGCGGACTGACCATTTGGAAACTCGGGCACTGCCCGAGGGCCCGGGGTCAGTAGGGGGCCCCATGAGATGCCCCTTTACCTTTTTCATAGGCTTTTTTGAGTTTGGGCAAGGACACAGGGGCCCCATGATCCCCTATTGCCCAGGGGAGTTGTCAGTCCGCCCCTGGTCTTAACAGACATGTAGGATTGTGAACATATCAAACAACAGGAATTGGGGTTTCCACCCACTGCCATCTCTTTACAGACTAGAGATCTAAAAATGTGCTGCAGCTTGACACCAACAAAAATGACAAGCATGGGTTTCTGAAGATGGATTGCAGAGGTACCTTGAACCTAAAACTACCTGCTCCAATAAAACTGCTGCCATTGGTCCCAGATTCATAGTACAGCCACAATCCTCCTCTGTAAGTTCCAGCATGTCAGCATCTTTGATGTAGTAGAAACCTTTTAGTTTATCCAAGTCAGTTTTGCAAACAGGGAGATGCAATACACAAGTCCTCTGCATAACATATCAGCTTCCTGGCAAAGTGTACAAGATGCAGGTTGACTGTCTCAATACTAATGTATGCCCCTACAGCCAGTTACAGTAATGAACATTTCAAATTGTTTTTCTCAAAACAGTCATCGATCTAGTGTGGAAACAGAGGACTTCCCTTTAAAAATGCCTTCCCCATACATCCCTTTTCCCCCCATCACTATCAGAGGATATTAGTGGAGAAAACAAAATGTACTGAGTTTTAATACACAATACTGAAAAAAAATAGTTCTAATCAAATAAGGCATTTATTTGCAATGATTAGCTTGCATCTAATTTGTTCCCATTAGAACTCCTTAAAATAAGTGAAGTCTCAGCACATGAGATCACAGACTAAAAACAGTACCCTCTAGTGACAGTCAGGGGTGAATGCTGCACAAGGAAAAAGTGAATGGACTACATAAGCACACTATAGCTGTACAGAATGAAGAGATTTGTGCTGAAAATACACCGATCTTTCAAAGTGAAGGCTAGACCTATACTTTTAGTGTAAATTATTGAGCTGATGCTTTCTCTGCAGTCTGCACAAAAAACAAGTTTTTTTGTTTTTTTTTTAATTTAAAGAAATTACCACGTTCCCCTCACTACATCCTGCAGGTTCCAGCTTCTGTCTACACCCTGCCGTGCTCACAAAAGCTGATCCTAGAAGCAAGAAGAGTGCACTGGGCAAGACAGGAGATGGAACCTGCATTAGACTGCATGGCTACACATCTCCTTTCCTGCTCAAGGCCTTCTCTAGTAGATGCTGAGAATAGCTTCTTCCTCCATGGCACAGCAAGATGTACGGCTACAATTAGGACTGGCAGGCTGCAGGAGGGAGAACACAGTCCTGCTAGACTCTCATTTGGTTTTTTTCATACAAGTTGTAGGGAAAACAGCAGCAATATGACCTTCCCAGAAAGTGCCATAAGCAAGTCTCTGACCAGGAAGGCTGGGCTTCTACTCCGAATTCTTGTTCCTTCTCAAATCCTGAGGAGCAACATTATAGGCAATTACCATGTACAGGAGAGCTCAGCTATTGCACCCGACATTTGCATCTCTTATTATAAAGGTATTCAAACATTTTTTTCCCTAGTAACAGTTTAATCTAGTAGATGGAACTTCAGACATTTTTTCTTTTAAAGTGTTACTAAACCCACCACATTAAAATCAGCCTATGTGCAGGAAGACCCCGGTCACACTGGGTGCAACTTGGCATGCGATTTGCATGCCATGTGACTTGCAAATTGCATGCCAAGTCACACCCTACTGTCCGTAATTACAGCGGTCATATCAGTGCAGTTCCGACTTGGTCAGAGCCACACCAATTTCTAAAGTAGTACTTTTGGTGCGAGTTGCATAGATATCTGTGTCAGACTTTGTGACTGACTTTGAAATTGTGCGACTTCACTGTAAGTCGCAGGATTTCAAAGCGGGGCTTGATGTGACCGGGTATAAAGCATGCTTTTTATATCTAAGGGGTTAATCCTCTGCATTGTGTAAAAAGGCAGTTTGATCCTGATTTCTCTGCCCCTCCTCTTGTTCAAATATCCACCTGATAAGACAGACTGAACCTGTAGCCACATGCACATGCTCAATTTAAGGTGTATTGCTAGGGAGGTTTTTTTTATTCTTGGGAGAGTGCATGTGATCAGCACAGGGCCAATGAGAATTGTCCAAACAGAGGTCAGGGGTTCTGCATCCTCCTACAGCGGAAAGAAAACTCATCCTACCAGATTTCACCAGTGCTCTGCTGAAAGGTACAAGACTGCTCTAACTGCTGATGAGAAAAGGTATTTAACAGTTTATATTTACTAAAATAAGTGCATTTCCATGTTCTGTGTACTGTGGGAGACCAGGTATAGTGAATGCAGGGTCCTGGGTTTAGGAACACTTTCATTTTCGCATAGAGTAGTGAATAGGTATAGAACACAGGTGTCAAACACAAGGCCGAGGGCCAAATCCAGTTCTCCAGGCCATTTCATGTGGCCCTTGCACATCTCCTGCAGGTCTCCGCACTTGGCAGCATAGAGAACAGAACTCCCCTGCCAAATCCTGCACCTCTCAGTGCAGCTGCAGCACCCCCTCATCTCTGTCTCCCAGCATACAGCAGACTCTGGTAACTGACTGCACTCCTCCAGACCCTGCACTTTCTGCTTTCCAGCTCTGCCCCCAAAGGGGGTGCACGGTGATGTTAGGGGGGTGTGGGATTCTTGACAACTGATGTAATTGGGGGAGCATCTAGTCTTACAGCAACCATAATGCTGATATGACCCGCAATGAAATAACGTTTGGCACCCCTGGTTTAGAAAGTCAGGTCTTTCTATGGCACCTCATATCCTGCTCTGCTGACACAGGTAGCGAGAGAAATCTCCCCAAATTGAATAAGGAGAGCAATAAAAAATACCTTTACCAGCCAGTAGGATGACGTCATATAGCAGGGGGCGGTAACGCATTCAGAGCATGTGCTCCTTTGTCAAACCAATTGATTGGTATGACAAAAGCGTGCATGCTCCAAAATGCGTTACCGCCCCCTGCTGTGTGACATTGTCCTGCTGGCTTGCGCTCCATGCTGGTTCTGGAAACGTGAAGACCATCTCATCAGTAGAGATTCCTCTTGCTGGGGGTCAGCATGGAACATCTTTGTATCCAGCCAAGACCTTCTACCAGCATAAACGGATGATGATGTTATTGAGCCTGTATTATCCACCTTCTTGTCAGTGTTTTCAACCCTATGCCACATATTAAACAATCTTGCTACTGCACTTACAGAGCCTTGCTTATACTCTTTGGAGAGCTGCTCAAGTGCCTGCCTACATCCCCATGTACCGGACATTTATCCCACTGTGTCCACAATTCTGTTACCTGCCATTATTATTAGGCTACGTTCACACTAGCGTTGTGTGCAGGCGGCAGAGAGAGGCGTTTGGGAAGCGTTTTTACCGCTTCCCAAACGCCTCTGCCAATTCTGCACATTACAGCACATGGTGCTGTTCTAACGGGAGCGTTTGCGTTGCATCGCGTTTTGTTGCGGCAAAACGGATGCCTCTGGTCGAGTCAGGAAGCGTTGAAGCCTCCTATTCTAGTCTATGGTGCCGCTCCGCAAACGCCCGGCCAGCGTTTGTGGTGCGGTTGCGATGCGGTAACACCATTCAAACTGCATTATAGGTGTTTGTGGGGCGTTTTTAACACTCGACAAACGCCCAGCAACTGTCTCTAAACCGCGCATGCAGCGTTTGCCGAGCGTTAAAAAATGCTCCGCAAACGCAGGACTAACACTTGCCAAATACTATAGGGGCGTTTGGCAAGCGTTGGTAAAACAGCGAAATGTGAACGTGCCCTTAGTGGTGCACAGAAATGACAATTCTTAAGATGAAACCAAAAATTCAGAATGCAATTGGCCGAAAACTGAAACCGACAGATATATATATATATATATATATATATATATATATAATATTTGACTTAATTAATATCATGAATTTAAATGAATATGAATTTATTTTCCGCATTTTTGGTCCATATTTTTTGAGTTAAAAAAAAACAAAAAAACAAAAACCTCCCCATTGAGGCCCAGTTCATACAAAAGTGTTTTTTAGGGCTTTTTGCAGAAACCAACAGTCCATTTAACATGGTTTCCTACGGGACACGTTCTATTTTTTTTTTTAACTACTGAGTTTTTGGAAAGGGTCAGGGACTAAACACAAAATTTTTGGTTCAATTGCATTTTTGGTTCAATAGCCTTAAAAAGAGATGCTTCAGAAACTACACGTAGTGTGTTTTTGATGCGTTTTCATGTGTTTGCAGCGTTTTTGATCTGCAGAGCAACAAGCTGGCCAAAAAAAATTCCAAAAACTGCCAAAACGCATCAAAATATGCATGCAAAAATGCACTGCAAAAATAGAAAACTGCAGTGGTGTGAAACAGGCCTGAAATGCATTGAAAACGCAGCAAAAAGGCATCACAAAACGTTCCAAGAACGCACTGCAAAAAGGACAAAAGGCAAACTATACTGGTGTGAACTAGGCCTGAAAGGCATTGAAAACCCAACAAGAATGCGTTTCCTTTTTTGGAGGGGGAATAAAGTTAATTAAAACGCTATAAAGTTAATTTTAGTGAGATGCATATGTTCACATCAGCACATTGTGGTGTTTACAATGCAGGTGCATTGCATTGTGTTAGTGTGGTAGGGTGGCAATAAAAATAAATGGCAATATAATATATCACAGTAGGTACATGTGTTTCCCTGCATTTATAGAAATGCACAGTAAAAGGATAAGTTCCCCTTTGGGAACATGTTACAGGCGCTGCACCCGTATAGGAAAGCATATATGACAGGTCTGCAAGAAACCTGCATGGCGATGTTTTAAAGGCTCCTGCAACCAAAAATAATAAATTCAAATTTTTTTACCTGCAAAAAATTGTGCATTATTTTTGGTCAAAAGAATTTTACACTCACTGGAAGATTGGCTGCAAAGACCTGTACACCTGTCTATTCATAAAGTCCAAACAGCTCATCATGTGGCAGTAGAGCAATTCATAAAAAACATCAGAGTGGAGAAAACACTGTGATTCTGACTGTGGCATGATTGTTGGTGTCATTTGATTATTTCTGTAAATGATGCTGTTTTGGGATTTTCACAAACACAACAGTCTTGAATGTTAACAAAAAGCATCCTGTGATTGTCAGTTCTGTGGATGGAAAAGACGTGTTGAGAGGTCAGAGCGGAATTGCCAGACTGGGCTATGGTATCTCAGAATACCACTCTTTAGAACTGTAGTGAGTAGAAAAGCATCTCAGATTGCACACCATTGAACCCAAAGGTAGATGGGCTACAAGAGCAGAGAACACATTGAGTTCCACTCCTGTCAGCCAAGAACAGAAAGCTAAGGCCATGGTGTGTACATACTTATGAAAACTGAATAAATGCAGGTTGTGGCCAGTGACGTTATCGAGTACGCCGGAGGAAGTTCCAATGGCGCCATCTTTGTTTCTGTAAAATACATTTTATACATTTTTATGCTTTTATTGGTTGCACTGCGAGGTTCTGTTCTTCCTCTTTTATATAAATATTTACCATTTGTGATGCTGATGTAGAGCAGAAAGGGAACAAGTTTGGCAGAGTCATAGAACAAATGTGATGACAGCATAAAAGACTGACAGATTGGAGGGATATCTCATGGTGTATGGCTGTGTGTCAGCTGAGCTCATTTGATCTCATTTGCCTGAGATCCAAATTCTCTGGAAAGATGTGAAAAAATCCATGCCACCAGGATAAACACAACACTGGCTTCTTATGGGATCTGCACAGGAATATGACTACATCGATTTGAATGTCACTTTTACAGACTTTTTTTTTCACTTTGGTGGACATGATTGGTTTTGTTCCTCATCTATGCATATATGATTCTGACATGTACCCACTCCCACTTCCGGTTCAGTTTGCCACTGTCAGCTGAGCTGGAAGATCGGCATCCCCTGCAGCCAGTCCCAGAGGACTGCAGCCCATTCACAAAGCACAGCATGCTTCACACACGTGCAGTAAGAAGCCAGTGGTGAAGAATCTGCTTGGGGTGAGGACACCACTGGATGCATGGACAAGTAAATGCCCTACTATTAAAAGTCATCAGCCACAGTATTTGTAGCTGCTGACTTTTTTTTGGGAAGTGGTGGAGACCGGAACTCCATTTTAATTGGATCTTTTGATCTTGTTCCCAGTCTTCAATATGAGCATTCTTTCTAATTCCCCTGCAGAATAAAGCCTCATTCACACTGGCTTTTTTTTGCAGCATGTCTAGGCTCTATGTGCTGCATGAAGTCTATTAGGACCGTGGCTGCACGGACACATATGCTCATCCAAACAGGACAGGGGGTGCGGGTGAGGAGCCTCAAGTACAAGCTGTGCTTGCTGTAGGCAGCCAAAGTATGCAAATACTGGCCCATTTAACTTTATTTACAACTTGTGATCTATTTGATAGAGATACTACAGAAAGTTTGGAGTCATGTAATACCCTGTAGTATAAAGCTTGATGTCTTCATACATCCAGGAAACCCCAAAGGCTTGCATCTTTAATAAGTTAGGCTGGCCAGTAAAGGGTATTACCTTTCTGTATTATCAATGGCTAACACAATACTACTGGTACAACTACTAAATGGTTAGTGTTCTCCTGTGAGTCTCTTTTCTTTTATACTCTTTGGAACATTTGTAGCCATGCTGGAGGAGTAAGATGTTGTAAGGTATGGAATCAAGAAACAAGATGTTACAGATCCACTTGACTCAATGCAAGAAGCCTGCTATATCTAACTGAATATAATTATATGCAGTTAAAATAAAAGCTATACTGAATATATATTTTCTGACTTCTCAAAAGGTGTAATGATTCCTAGTACATAGTAGCTCAGGTTGCTTTTGCTCGTTACATTGATTTAAAACTAGAGAGTGAATGTGTGGAGAATAATCATTGCTGTCATGTTTTCAATGATACAGGCTCATGGGCTTTCATCTTAATTTTGGGTTCACCATCTAGTAAGTCTCTGACATGAAACAAAAAGGTTCAGAGTTCAGATTTGGAACAGAATGCAAGCTTTTTTCCCCACACTAGGCAGTGAAGCCAGTATCATAGTGACAGCCTCTGAACCTGAGCTTTTAAAAACAAGTAAGCAATGGCCATACTGTAATTCAAATGGGTTCACTTTAAAACACAGCCATAATCTGCCAGCAAAGTAACAGACTTGCTTTCCTGGAAAAACTGTAAGCTTTCAGACCTCTAGTTAGTACAGCAGAAAGTCAGGCAGAATGGGAGAGTAAAAAAGAGGCTGTGTGCTGCCCTTTCTGTAAGGCAGATCCATCAATATTTTTAATATGGGAAAAGAATAGGCAAGGCTCAGAATTTAAATTTTTAATTAGTAGCATTGCACAAGGTTACTTAAAAGAGAAGTATGGCTTTGTGGGAAAAAAAAGATAACTAGGTGGATGCAGCATCAATCCGATGCTGCAGGTGTCCCCTACAGTCCCTGCACTGAGAACTGAGCAATCAAACACCGCTGATTGCTCAGTTCAACCCCTCCGCTCTGAGTGCAGAGATGGGACTGTCAGTCTCTGGCTCTCTGCACATGCCCCCCCCCCCCCCCCCATAAGTATAGCCAAAAAAGCTTTGGCTATACTTCTTTAAGATGTATTTCTACCTTTTGTCTATAGAGGCCTCCTGGTGCTGTGAGGATATGTAAAGTCTAATTAGCACTGTTGTGTCAATAGCCTAAACCTTCTTTATAGCATACAGTATCTTCCAGCTCTTAGGTAACCATAATAATGGCAGAAAGCCTATAGAGGTTTACATTCCTCTTAACCATAGGAATCAAGTTATATTGTTATGGACACTCAGAAGATGTGGCATTAGCCTGAGGTCAGGCAGTTGGCATAGCAGCAACTACGGTCAGTCTTCAGGTGACCTCAACTCTAATGTTGGCCATACTTGCATAAATAAATTTTCTTGATACAGTTTTTGTTTACCCATCAAAACTCTAAAGCAGTATTACACTCAAAATCAAACATTTATTATACTGCAACTTACAAACTCTGATTCCTGGATTAGTTTTTTTAAGCTTTCTTTCCTTTAATTTTTAAGTGATGATCTGGTCAGTAAATCTGTTGTTTTTAAACAGAACAAGCTGACCTGCAAATGTAGCAGTAAGAGCACTGAGACAAACCATTTACCTCTGACATGGGTGCTTACAATGATCAGATTTTATGTAAAATCTATATCACCAAAGGAAAAAATAGTAGATGTAACTGCTTATAAGGCCTTATTCTCTGCCCAGCTCATCTGAATGGCTTTGCTTGAGGCAGGAAAAAGGCAGCTGAAAAGAATGTGCGTCAAGTATTTGGGCACCGATTGGGTGCTCGTCAGGAAAGGGGAGTGTTGGGCTTATCCTTTATCCCTTTCGCTGCCAGAGCGGTTTTTGTGTTTTTGGACATGTTTGAAAATTCATTTTTGGCCTGAAGATCACAAAAACTCCCAAAACATTTTCTGAAAGCAGAGACCCTAGAGAATAAAATATTGGTAGTTCCAATTTTTTGATGTCACACTATATTACCAGAAAGATCTAGGTATGTCAGTAAAAAATACACTTAATTTTAGGTTGCGCCGAGTAAATAAATATCCAACATGTCAAACCTTAAATTTGCGCTCGTGAAATGGTGACAAACTTCAGAACCTTATGTTTTCTATCGAACGCGCATTTAAAGCCCCTTATAGGTCATTAGTTTAGCGTTACAGAGGAGGTCTGGTGCTAGACATTTTACTCTCATTTTGGTGCATGTGGCGATGTTACAATTGCAATTGTCATTTTCATGCGTAGGCGCCCCACTGTGTGCTTTTACATTTGTACATGCATATGTGGGGGTGGAGTGGGGGGCCTCAATTTTTTTTTTTTTTTTAAGGGGGGTTATGTGCTTGGGCTTAACTTTAAGTTTTTAGAAAAAAAAATATTTTCACTTAACTTTTTTTTTTTCATCAGATAGAGGACAAAGATTTTTGCGGACAGGTTCTATTTATTGAGACATCCATGGTCTCCCCTATACTGCACTGGATGCAATGCACATCGCACTGCATTACATTCTTTCCCAACCTCGATTGCCGGGAAATCTGTCAACTGGGACAATGAAGTGAAGTCACATCCAGGTCAGCACAAGAAGGGGAGCGAATGTGTCCGCTCTCCTCCTTCCCCTATACCCGCCAGCATGCGCTGAACTGATCCCGGGCCTGCAGATGGCCAAGTGGAGCCCAGGAGACATTGCGGGCAGGAGGGGTGGAGGTTGGCACTGTAGTGGGCTGTGTGGGAGCTATTGGGCAGAAGCGCAGCCACCCGAATGCTTCCACCTGACAGGTGAGGCCTGCTGCTTACCAGCAGCAGGGTTAAAGGTTAAATAAAAACTACCTGCCCGGCACCCAGTACTACGTCTTGGGTGTTGGGCAATATAACTTGAACATCCCTACTGGAGTAGCCATGACTAACTCAGTGATTTTGAGCTTCAAGGGGTATCGACCAGGTATGGTATATGCATACTTCATTACATTGGTCCAAGCTGGACCATTGAAACTATATATAAAATATCCATACCTGGACTTCCTTTATTAAGATTTGTTGTAGGTAAAGCAACACAGTCCAAATTACAGCAATACAGTAGATGTCAGTGTATGTTAGGTAAGCTCCTTGAGCAGAAAAGAGAGCCCGCCAAATACTCAAAGCTCCAGGAGCGTACACTTCTGTTGCAAATCGATATCACCACAGACATAGTCGGGACTTGTACTGCCCTGTGCAGATTACTGCGTGATTGCACTGGAATCATATCTACATTCGTATATTTCAGCTTTACATAATACAGTAATCAATAATGCAGATGTTCCGTATATTACATAGAGAGTAAGCCCTCTAGCCAGCATGTACTGTCAGCATGCAACTGCACAGCAAGATAAGATAAAACAACTTCCAGTAACAAGAAGCTGCTCTCCTCCCTTTCTTATCTACAAGTCAAACTTATTCAATATTTTTTTTCAGCCGTACCAACTAATGGCATCTTACCATAATATTATGTCACGCGTGCAACATTTAACATGCTCTATGTATGCCAAAGTACAAATGTCTATAGAGAAAGTAATAAACCTCTTCGCACAGATTAAAACACGACGCTTAGAGTACAGGCTCTGCGCAGGCCCCGTCACCCCAACACCAGAGGCAACTTATCAAAGTGAAGATGAGACAGCACAGAAGATAAAATTGCCTTACTCCACAGGGAGGAATCAGCACATTTACATATGTATTTATGTATATCTGCAGCTTCTGCCCAATGGAATAAAAGAAATGTTATGTATTTTATCTCTGATGTAAGCTCAGCTTCATTTTCCTACAAATGCCAGTCAAGAACCAATAGCTAGACTGAAGATGGCAAACTTTTTTATTTTACCCTTTCATATTAATATTGCAAACATATAAAAAAACAAAACCTGCTATATCTGAGCACAAACCAAGCTACCATGGCAGCAGACAATGACTTCCTGAATAAGAAATAAACAAGTATATTAAAAATGATCAATTAATTGTTAACATGCCTGAAATCAAAAGCACACTAACCTGAAACAGACATGCATTCATAAATAAAGATTTGTATCATAAATCAAAGATATAATGTCCCCAGCCATTTTTGTGAACACCTTTCCAACAGAAGCAATCAGAAACATGCACTGCCCTGGCTTATTAATAAACAGGATTTTCTAGCAGAATGCAGCTATAAGCTTCAGTAATGGATAATGTACAATGAGCTGCTCAACCCCCTCATGATGGGCCACTGGGATATTTTAGAGGCCAAGATCACCTTGTGTAAAAAATAAATAAATGCACATCTTTTTGCAGGTAAAAAAATGTGCATTTGTTATGTTATTACTCTGTAGCCTGTAAAGCATTGCACCCGCAATCAGCAGATCGAGGGTGCAATAGCAGGATCCTGCAGACTCTCAGTCACCTGTCTGCCCATATCTCCATAAGCCTAGAAAGAATCAATGGACTATGAATGCTCACCAGTGCCCTTGCAGTTCATTGAGAACTACAGTACAAGCCATCTGCCGCAATGGCAGATGGTAGTTGTAGTTCATAGGAAACTGTAAATGAATGACACTGCTGTGTGGACGAAGCACTGCACGGCCATGCTGCTTTTGAATTGTGACAACAGG
Organism: Staurois parvus; assembly: GCF_062004578.1. NCBI lineage: Eukaryota > Metazoa > Chordata > Amphibia > Anura > Ranidae > Staurois > Staurois parvus. The sequence continues at coordinate 14,803,610 of NW_028317932.1, read as the reverse complement.
TGCGGGGAGAAAATCCCCTACTGTCACAAACAGGGATCCGGGGGAGGGGTGCTTCTGTTTGATCTTTGGTATCATGTTAGATGTTAACCCAAAAATATGGTTTTAGCATGTAACATGTTACCAAAAGTGAACTTCTCTTTAAGACATCCACCCAGCAACAAGTGTGCGTGCTCACAATGTTGTGATTGTTGCACTGTTGTCAATAGACAGTGCAGATCAGAGGCGAAATGCACAGAGCCAATCAGAGTGGCTCTGTGCCTTAAAGCGGAGCTCAATCCAAAAGGGGATGTTCCGCTTTAAGCCTTTGTCTCCTGCTCCCCATTAAGAATTGGCATCTTTGGGGAGCGGGTACCTGAATTTTACATGTACCCGTTCCCACTTCCGCTGCGATCGCCCAGGCGATCGAAAGTGGAAGTTGTCCCCCTTCCTCCCCGTAGTCTTGTGGGACACGTGACAGGTCCCAGAAGACTACGGGCTATTCAAAAAACGCAGCACTTCTCTCGCATGCACAGTGGGCACCCGGCTGTGAAGCCGCAAGCTGTCACAGCCGGGTGCCCACAGTAAAGATGCCGGTGCCAGGGAGAGAAGATGGCCGGCGAAACCAGCCGTGGTAAGAACACCGCTGGACCGAGCGACAGGTAAGTGTCTTTATTTTAAAAGTCTACAGCTTTTGTAGCTGCTGACATGTTTTTCCCAGGTGGAACTCCGCTTTAATGTATAATCATTTCTGATTTCCCATCACAATGTAAACAAAGTCCTCCCCTTCTGCTGCTGATGGCATCCACCTGACACCTGACACCTGACACCTGAGCACCCATGCACAGACAGCCAGGGGAAATCAGCTAGAGCCCAGTAGCCAAGGGCTTGTGATGGGCAGGTGGTCATTCAGACCTGGATGCCGTTTGATTTTTGGGAGAAGTGTTTCATGGAGATTGGCAGTTTTGGGTGAATTGGGATTCTCCTGTATATAGCTTTTAGGTCATGTATGCAGTTTTTTTTATTTTTAAAAAACCCATAGTGCTTAATAATTAACAAAAGAAAACACTAGCTTGGAAAAAAAATATACAGTGAAGGAAATATGTTTTTGATCCCCTGCTGATTTTGAATGTTTGCCCACTCACAAAGACATGATCAGTCTAAAAATCAAATGGTAGGTTTATTGTAACAGAGAATAGCAGCAAAAAATTCAAAAGAAATGCATGTCTAACAAATGATGCACTGATTTGCATGCTCATGAGGGAAATAAGTATTTGATCCCCTATCATTCAGCAGGATTTCTGGCTAACAGGTGTCATTCATATACGTTAAGCTGAGATTAGAAGCAGTCTCTTAAAGGGAGTGCTGCTAATCTCATTTTGTTACCTGTATAAAGACACCTGTCCACAAGAGCAATCAAACCATCAAATTCCAAACTTCTTTTGAATTTTTTTGTTGCTATTCTGTCTCAGTGTTACAATACACCTACCATTCGATTCTTAGACTGATCATTTCTTTGTGAGTGGGCAAACATTCAAAATCAGCAGGGGATCAAATACTTATTTCCTTCACTGTATTAAAGCCTAAATGCAGGTTCTCAATTTAAATAATTATCAGCCATTAAAACAAAGTCTTATATTGTGATCAATGAATGCAAGGCTTTCTCTAATTGGCTGAGATGGAGATTGTGATATCATGCACCTCCCTCTCCACCTCAGCCAATCAAAGGAAGTCTTGTATTCAGTGATAAAAATACAAGGCTTTTGTTGAATGGCTGATAAGCCCAACTTGATTTTCTCAACAGCAGATGAGAAGCCTCCAGAAATACTGCCGTAACACAGCGCTGTAGATGGTGTATAGCTGATGCTATATACAGTATTATACAGATCTCACAGCTAGCTACCGCATCACTTAGTAAAAGAAAGTTTATTTGGGCCAGCTTGGCTCAAGCATTCTTTTCAAAGTGACAGAAAAACTTGAGTTAGGCTTATAATTCATTTGGGTACAGTATTGACAAAACGTGGGTTGTAACATGTTAGTATTGAGACAGGGATAGTGTATCCAATCCCAGGAAGAAAAATTTAGCGTATTGCAGCTTACCTTTCCTAATGGCTACATTTGTTTTATTTTCTCACTTTTTTTCCTTTATTTTCATCTGCTAATCTTTCCAGGAACACACTTCCTTTCCTTGGGCAACAACCATGAAGTGTCCAGGGGGAGCAGTGTTGTCACTAGGAAGGGGGTATAGAGATAGCAGGGAACAATTCTGACTGATAACTGTCTGCTAAGAGTGTAGAAGTTATAAACTTGCAAAATGTCTGGCTGGATGAACAGCTTTTTTTTCAGGCACTTGAACAGATACAATATAACACTTTCAGTGGTACATTTAATAGACCAAAAGGGAGCAAATAAGAAATTCTTATTGTTGGAGTTTATATACATTGTATATTTCAGAGTCCATACATGGGCTGCTTGTTTGATGTTACTAATGCCATCTGTCAATTTTACAAAGTGAAACACCCTGTCAATGTATCATTTTATCCAACACAATCATTGACAGACTATCCCAGGACAAAATGACAATTCTTTAAAAAACTAAGAAAATGATCACTAATGTAATAACTGCCCTAAAGTGGGACATACTTCCTTATAGAGAAAAAGATTCAATCTTATCACGCCCATGTGTGCTTTAGCCACTTGCCAAGTTTACAGTATATATCAACCGCTGTCCAGGTCTATATTACATATCAGATGCTGACTATTTAGATTACATTAGCTACTGATGGTCTATTATATATCAAGCTGCTGACCAGGTCTATATTATAAAATATAAACCTGGTCAGTGGATAATAAATATCATCCGCTGCCCGGGTCCATATTCTATACTGGCCGCTGCCCGGGTCCATATTCTAATACTGGCCGCTGACCGGGTCCATATTCTAATACTGGCCGCTGACCGGGTCCATATTCTAATACTGGCCGCTGACCGGGTCCATATTCTAATACTGGCCGCTGACCGGGTCCATATTCTATACTGGCCGCTGACCGGGTTTACATTCTAATACTGGCCGCTGACCGGGTTTACATTCTAATACTGGCCGCTGACCGGGTTTACATTCTAATACTGGCCGCCGACCGGGTCCATATTCTAATACTGGCCGCCGACCGGGTCCATATTCTAATACTGGCCGCCGACCGGGTCCATATTCTAATACTGGCCGCCGACCGGGTTTCCATTCTGTACTGGCCGCCGACCGGGTTTCCATTCTGTACTGGCCGCCGACCGGGTTTCCATTCTGTACTGGCCGCCGACCGGGTTTCCATTCTGTACTGGCCGCCGACCGGGTTTACATTCTAATACTGGCCGCCGACCGGGTTTACATTCTAATACTGGCCGCCGACCGGGTTTACATTCTAATACTGGCCGCCGACCGGGTTTACATTCTAATACTGGCCGCCGACCGGGTTTCCATTCTGTACTGGCCGCCGACCGGGTTTCCATTCTGTACTGGCCGCCGACCGGGTTTCCATTCTGTACTGGCCGCCGACCGGGTTTCCATTCTGTACTGGCCGCCGACCGGGTTTCCATTCTGTACTGGCCGCCGACCGGGTTTCCATTCTAATACTGGCCGCCGACCGGGTTTACATTCTAATACTGGCCGCCGACCGGGTTTACATTCTAATACTGGCCGCCGACCGGGTTTACATTCTAATACTGGCCGCCGACCGGGTTTCCATTCTGTACTGGCCGCCGACCGGGTTTACATTCTAATACTGGCCGCCGACCGGGTTTACATTCTAATACTGGCCGCCGACCGGGTTTACATTCTAATACTGGCCGCCGACCGGGTTTACATTCTAATACTGGCCGCCGACCGGGTTTACATTCTAATACTGGCCGCCGACCGGGTTTACATTCTAATACTGGCCGCCGACCGGGTTTACATTCTAATACTGGCCGCCGACCGGGTTTACATTCTAATACTGGCTGCTGACCGGGTTTACATTCTAATACTGGCCGCCGACCGGGATTACATTCTAATACTGGCCGCCGACCGGGATTACATTCTAATACTGGCTGCTGACCGGGTTTATATTATACCAGCTGTTGCCCAGGTCTCTCTAACATGAGCTGCAGGCACTGAGAAGACTAACTGCACTTTTGTTTCCTTTGTACTTCCAATCCATTTCTGCTAACCCCTGACCCAGTAAACCTCGTCACTGTAGTCTGTAGTATTTTCCAAGCACAGCGTCACAGGGCAGCTCTGGGTATTCAGCCATTGTACACGGTCAGCTCACTCCCATTCATTGGAGAGCAAAGCAACCATGCAACTCATTTCTCTGTGAGCAACATCTCCAGGAAAATAAAATAAACACTTGACCTCTAATCATTTCCGGAGCCGATCCCCCCCACTCTTCAAACAGCAAGCTGACTTTTTCCTGACATTAAACTCTGCCAGGAAAACAGAAAAAAAGGGCAACAGACTGAGCCCTCCCCGATGTCCTTCTACTGGGCCACTGACTGTGAGGGATCCCCAGCACTGCCGCACACATTGTACACTGCATACAGACACAGTCCTGGGGGATGGGGGGATGACAAACCCTGACCACACTGTGCATTACAAGTAGAGCTCAATGTCCAGGATGGGAACAGCACAGGCATCACAACTAGGCAAACTGCTTGGAGCAGCCTACAGTATGGAGAACAGGCGTCAGCGGTGATCCATCATTGTGCCGGGATTCCAAATGTCAGGGGGGGGGCATTATCCGGGACACAGACAGACAATCGAAAGACATCATCACCGGCAGACATCAATGGAATGAAGGTCACATATGATCAGCTCAGGACCCCAAAAACTGATGGAGGGACCCAGATGAGCCCCCAGCACACAGGTACCCCCACACACTGGTCACCCCCCCATGAGCCCCCAGCACACAGGTAACCCCCCTTCAGATGAGCCCCCAGCACACAGGTACCCCCACACACTGGTCACCCCAAACCCCCCCCGATGAGCCCCCAGTACACAGGTCACACACCCCCATGAGCCCCCAGCATGCAGGTCGCCATCACCCTCAATCCCTGCAGGCAGCCCGCCCAACTAATGACCCCCCCAAAAACAGTTCACCCCCAATACTCAACCCCCTCAAGATCACCCCCCACACAGGTCACCCCTCATTAATGACCCCCCCAGCACAAAGTCGTCACCCCCACATTAATGACCCCCACATTAATGACCCCCCCAGCACACAGGTCACCCCCCCACTAATGACCCCCAAGAACCCAAGTCACCCCCCCACTAATGACCCCCAAGAACCAAGTCACCCCCCCAATAACAACCCTCCAGAACCCAAGTCACCACCCACTAATGACCCCCCAGAACGCAAGTCACCCCACCCCCACTGAGCCCCCAGAACCCAAGTCACCCCCCACTAATGACCCCCCAGAACCCAGCCCCCCACTAATGACCCCCCAGAACCCAGCCCCCCACTAATGACCCCCCAGAACCCAGCCCCCCACTAATGACCCCCCAGAACCCATCACCCCCCACTGAGCCCCCAGAACACAGCCCCCCACTAATGACCCCCCAGATTCCATTACCTCCCCCCCACTAATGACCCCCCAGAACACAGCCCCCCACTAATGACCCCCAGATTCCGTCACCCCCCACTAATGAGCCCCCAGAACACAGCCCCCATGCTATGACCCAGTCCTCCGGTCAGTGTACCGGCGCAGTGACACTCTGCAGACGGCGGCAGGACATGGGATGTGATCACCTCTATGATAAAAGCCGGACATGGAGGAGGTGCGGGGTAAGAAGTGTCAGAAATCCCTCCGCACACTGCCGGCTCCACACACACCGGGCTCCCGCTGCCCGGCACTCACCTCTGTGTAGAAGGAGCGATGCGCCGAGCTGTGTGTGGCTGTGCAGGCCGTGCTCTGGGCTCCACCGCCGCTCTGCTCCGTCCCTGACTGGGGAGAAAATCCACACATGTGACACGCGCCCGCTTCTTTCCCACCGAACTCCGCCAGAGCGCGCCCGGCGTCAGCACACTGAGCTCGCGAATCAAGGCGCGCCCCCGTCGCTCACTCTCGCCCCGCTAAAGCCCTATGGAACGTACCTGTTAGGGTCGCTGACGTCACGCTCCGAGACCCGAACGCGGCGGTAAAGCGACGTCATACACTGGTGGAGAGCTCCGCCCCTTCTGCCTGACTGACAGCTCGCTATTAGCGGGGCTCCTGTGCTGGCAGGTCACGCTGGGCCGTGTATGCGGGCGGAGGGGGGAGCTCGTGATGCTTTCTTTTCTTTCCAGGCAGTGAAAGTTATGACGGCTTCATGCAGTGTACATGGAACCGAGCATACAGCGTGTGTACCTCACAGGACGTGACCCCCAGTGATTGTACTTGACCCGGTGCACAGACTGTGGCCCTTGGCACCTTTTGTGTGGCCTTTGGAGCCCCTGCAGACCCTAGTTTTCCCTATTGCCATGGTATAGCAATGATTACTAGCAGTCTGATGTATTTTGTCTCCAGTCAGAGAATGTCTCCTGCAGCATGTCTCCAATAACTAGTGTAACATGTTCCTAGTCTCTGACCGTCTCTTGTACCGCGTCCGCAGTCTCTGACCGTCTCTTGTACCGCGTCCGCAGTCTCTGACCGTCTCTTGTACCGCGTCCGCAGTCTCTGACCGTCTCTTGTACCGCGTCCGCAGTCTCTGACCGTCTCTTGTACCGCGTCCGCAGTCTCTGACCGTCTCTTGTACCGCGTCCGCAGTCTCTGACCGTCTCTTGTACCGCGTCCGCAGTCTCTGACCGTCTCTTGTACCGCGTCCGCAGTCTCTGACCGTCTTTTGTACCGCGTCCGCAGTCTCGGAACGTCTCTTGTATCGCGTCCGCAGTCTCTGACGTCTCTTGTATCGCGTCTGCAGTCTCTGACTGTCTCTTGTATCGCGTCTGCAGTCTCTGACCGTCTCTTAGTTTGTTTCCCTATTGCCATGGTATAGCAATGATTACTAGCAGTCTGATGTATTTTGTCTCCAGTCAGAGAATGTCTCCTGCAGCATGTCTCCAATAACTAGTGTAACATGTTCCTAGTCTCTGACCGTCTCTTGTACCGCGTCCGCAGTCTCTGACCGTCTCTTGTACCGCGTCCGCAGTCTCTGACCGTCTCTTGTACCGCGTCCGCAGTCTCTGACCGTCTCTTGTACCGCGTCCGCAGTCTCGGAACGTCTCTTGTATCGCGTCCGCAGTCTCTGACGTCTCTTGTATCGCGTCTGCAGTCTCTGACTGTCTCTTGTATCGCGTCTGCAGTCTCTGACCGTCTCTTAGTTTGTTTCCCTATTGCCATGGTATAGCAATGATTACTAGCAGTCTGATGTATTTTGTCTCCAGTCAGAGAATGTCTCCTGCAGAATGTCTCCAATAACTGGTATAACATGTTCCTAGTCTCTGACAGTCTCCTGTAGCAAGAGAATAGTCTCTGACCATCTCCTGTATCACGTCTGCAGTCTCTGACCATCTCCTGTATCACGTCTGCAGTCTCTGACCATCTCCTGTATCACGTCTGCAGTCTCTGACCATCTCCTGTATCACGTCTGCAGTCTCTGACCATCTCCTGTATCGTGCCTGCAGTCTCTGACCATCTCTTGTATCACCTCTGCAGTCTCTGACCATTTCACATCTGCAGTCTCTGACCATCTCTCGTCTCACGTCTGCAGTCTCTTACCATCTCACGTCTGCAGTCTCTGACCATCTCTCATCTCATGTCTGCAGTCTCTGACCATCTCCTGTATCGTGTCTGCAGTCTCTGACCGTCTCCTGTATCGTGTCTGCAGTCTCTGACCGTCTCCAGTATCGTGTCTGCAGTCTCTGACCGTTTCCAGTATCGTGTCTGCAGTCTCTGACCGTTTCCAGTATCGTGTCTGCAGTCTCTGACCGTTTCCAGTATCGTGTCTGCAGTCTCTGACCGTCTCCAGTATCGTGTCTGCAGTCTCTGACCGTCTCCAGTATCGTGTCTGCAGTCTCTGACCGTCTCCAGTATCGTGTCTGCAGTCTCTGACCGTCTCCAGTATCGTGTCTGCAGTCTCTGACCGTCTCCAGTATCGTGTCTGCAGTCTCTGACCGTCTCCAGTATCGTGTCTGCAGTCTCTGACCGTCTCCAGTATTGTGTCTGCAGTCTCTGACCGTCTCCAGTATCGTGTCTGCAGTCTGACCGTCTCCAGTATCGTGTCTGCAGTCTCTGACCGTCTCCAGTATCGTGTCTGCAGTCTCTGACCGTCTCCAGTATCGTGTCTGCAGTCTCTGACCGTCTCCAGTATCGTGTCTGCAGTCTCTGACCGTCTCCAGTATCGCGTCTGCAGTCTCTGACCGTCTCCAGTATCGCGTCTGCAGTCTCTGACCGTCTCCAGTATCGCGTCTGCAGTCTCTGACCGTCTCCAGTATCGCGTCTGCAGTCTCTGACCGTCTCTCGTCTCGTGTCTGCAGTCTCTGACCGTCTCCTGTATCGCGTCTGCAGTCTCTGACCGTCTCCTGTATCGCGTCTGCAGTCTCTGACCGTCTCCTGTATCGCGTCTGCAGTCTCTGACCGTCTCCTGTATCGCGTCTGCAGTCTCTGACCGTCTCTTGTATCGTGTCTGCAGTCTCTGACCGTCTCTTGTATCGTGTCTGCAGTCTCTTACCGTCTCTTGTATCGTATCTGCAGTCTCTGACCATCTCTTAGTTTGTGTTTTGCTATTGCCATGGTATAGCAATGATTACTAGCAGTCTTTTGTATTTTGTCTCCAGTCAGAGAATGTCTCCTGCAGCATGTCTCCAATAACTGGTATAACATATTCCTAGTCTCTGACAGTCTCCTGTATCACTTCTGCAGTCTCTGACTGTCTCCTGTATCGTGTCTGCAGTCTCTGACCGTCTCCTGTATCGTGTCCGCAGTCTCTGACCGTCTCCTGTATCGTGTCCGCAGTCTCTGACCGTCTCCTGTATCGTGTCCGCAGCCTCTGACCGTCTCCTGTATCGTGTCCGCAGCCTCTGACCGTCTCCTGTATCGTGTCCGCAGCCTCTGACCGTCTCCTGTATCGTGTCCGCAGCCTCTGACCGTCTCCTGTATCGTGTCCGCAGCCTCTGACCGTCTCCTGTATCGTGTCCGCAGCCTCTGACCGTCTCCTGTATCGTGTCCGCAGCCTCTGACCGTCTCCTGTATCGTGTCCGCAGCCTCTGACCGTCTCCTGTATCGTGTCCGCAGCCTCTGACCGTCTCCTGTATCGTGTCCGCAGCCTCTGACCGTCTCCTGTATCGTGTCCGCAGCCTCTGACCGTCTCCTGTATCGTGTCCGCAGCCTCTGACCGTCTCCTGTATCGTGTCCGCAGCCTCTGACCGTCTCCTGTATCGTGTCCGCAGCCTCTGACCGTCTCCTGTATCGTGTCCGCAGCCTCTGACCGTCTCCTGTATCGTGTCCGCAGTCTCTGACCGTCTCCTGTATCGTGTCCGCAGTCTCTGACCGTCTCCTGTATCGTGTCCGCAGTCTCTGACCGTCTCCTGTATCGTGTCCGCAGTCTCTGACCGTCTCCTGTATCGTGTCCGCAGTCTCTGACCGTCTCCTGTATCGTGTCTGCAGTCTCTGACCATCTCATGTCTGCAGTCTCTGACCATCTCTCCTCTCGTGTCTGCAGTCTCTTACCGTCTCCCGTCTCGTGGCTGCAGTCTCTGACCGTCTCCTGTATCGTGTCTGCAGTCTCTGACCGTCTCCAGTATCGTGTCTGCAGTCTCTGACCGTCTCCCGTCTCGCGTCTGTAGTCTCTGACCGTCTTTTGTATCGTATCTGCAGTCTCTGACCATCTCATGTCTGCAGTCTCTGACCATCTCTCCTCTCGTGTCTGCAGTCTCTTACCGTCTCCCGTCTCGTGGCTGCAGTCTCTGACCGTCTCCTGTATCGTGTCTGCAGTCTCTGACCGTCTCCAGTATCGTGTCTGCAGTCTCTGACCGTCTCCCGTCTCGCGTCTGTAGTCTCTGACCGTCTTTTGTATCGGATCTGCAGTCTCTGACCATCTCTTAGTTTGTGTTTTGCTATTGCCATGGTATAGCAATGATTACTAGCAGTCTTTTGTATTTTGTCTCCAGTCAGAGAATGTCTCCTGCAGAATGTCTCCAATAACTGGTATAACATATTCCTAGTCTCTGACAGTCTCCTGTAGCAAGAGAATAGTCTCTGACCGTCTCCTGTATCACTTCTGCAGTCTCTGACCGTCTCCTGTATCGTGTCCGCAGCCTCTGACCGTCTCCTGTATCGTGTCCGCAGTCTCCGACCGTCTCCAGTACCGTGTCTGCAGTCTCTGACCGTCTCCTGTATCGTGTCCGCAGTCTCTGACCGTCTCCTGTATCGTGTCCGCAGTCTCTGACCGTCTCCTGTATCGTGTCCGCAGTCTCTGACCGTCTCCTGTATCGTGTCCGCAGTCTCTGACCGTCTCCTGTATCGTGTCTGCAGTCTCTGACCGTCTTCAGTATCATGTCGTCTGCAGTCTCTGACCGTCTCCAGTATCGTGTCTGCAGTCTCTGACCATCTCTTGTATCATGTCTGCAGTCTCTGACCATCTCTTAGTTTGTTTCCCTATTGCCATGGTATAGCAATGATTACTAGCAGTCTGATGTATTTTTTCTCCAGTCAGAGAATGTCTCCAATAACTGGTATAACATGTTCGTAGTCTCTGACAGTCTCCTGTAGCAAGAGAATAGTCTCTGACCGTGTCTTGTATCACGTCTGCAGTCTCTGACTATTTCTTGTTTCTTGTATCACGTCTGCAGTCTCTGACCGTCTCCTGTATTGTGTCTGCAGTCTCTGACCGTCTCCTGTATTGTGTCTGCAGTCTCTGACCGTCTCTTGTATCGTGTCTGCAGTCTCTGACCGTCTCTTGTATCGTGTCTGCAGTCTCTGACCGTCTCTTGTATCGTGTCTGCAGTCTCTGACCGTCTCTTGCATCGTGTCTGCAGTCTCTGACCGTCTCTTGCATCGTGTCTGCAGTCTCTGACCGTCTCTTGCATCGTGTCTGCAGTCTCTGACCGTCTCTTGTATCCTGTCTGCAGTCTCTGACCGTCTCTTGTATCCTGTCTGCAGTCTCTGACCATCTCTTAGTTTGTGTTTCCCTATTGCCATGGTATAGCAATGATTACTAGCAGTGTGGTGTATTTTGTCTCCAGTCAGAGAATGTCTCCTGCAGAATGTCTCCAATAACTGGTATAACATGTTCCTAGTCTCTGACAGTCTCCTGTAGCAAGAGAATAGTCTCTGACCGTGTCTTGTATCACGTCTGCAGTCTCTGACTATTTCTTGTATCGTGTCTGCAGTCTCTGATCATCTCTTGTATCGTGTCTGCAGTCTCTGTCCATCTCCTGTATCGTGTCTGCAGTCTCTGTCCATCTCCTGTATCGTGTCTGCAGTCTCTTACCATCTTTTGTATCACGTCTGCAGTCTCTGACTATTTCTTGTATCGTGCCCGCAATCTCTGACCATCTCTTGTATCACGTCTGCAATCTCTTACCATCTCTAGTCTCGTGTCTGCAGTCTCTGACCATCTCTTGTATCATGTCTGCAGTCTCTTACTATTTCTTGTATCATGTCTGCAGTCTTACTATTTCTTGTATCATGTCTGCAGTCTCTGGCCATCTCTTGTATCATGTCTGCAGTCTCTGGCCATCTCTTGTATCATGTCTGCAGTCTCTGGCCATCTCTTGTATCATGTCTGCAGTCTCTGGCCATCTCTTGTATCATGTCTGCAGTCTCTGGCCATCTCTTGTATCATGTCTGCAGTCTCTTAGTATTTCTTGTATCATGTCTGCAGTCTCTGGCCATCTCTTGTATCATGTCTGCAGTCTCTTAGTATTTCTTGTATCATGTCTGCAGTCTCTGGCCATCTCTTGTATCATGTCTGCAGTCTCTTAGTATTTCTTGTATCATGTCCGCAGTCTCTGGCCATCTATTGTATCACTTGTGCAGTCTCTGGCCATCTCTAGTCTCGTGTCTGCAGTCTCTGACCATCTCTCGTCTCATGTCTGCAGTCTCTTACCATCTCTTGGCTCATTTCTGCAGTCTCTAATTCGTGTATTATGTCTGCAATCTCTGACCATCACTTGAGCACCTCCATATCAAATTTGACCACCTCTGTTCTAACACTATGGGAACTACAAATACCAGCATGCAAATTCTGTTGTGATTAGAGGACAGGCATGAGTTTAGTGAACTCACCCCTGTTCAAGCTTGAGGGTGAGCATTTGCCGTCAGTTTTGGAGCTTTTTTTTTGTGCGTTTTTGTACTCATTTTTTTCTGGTGTTTTTTAGGTTGGAGCTTTTTTTTTTTTATTTCCGGTGCACCTAGAGCATTCCCATCCCACAGCTGCATGTACACAAAGGGGCGGGGAATCACATGATGCCTTTGCCGAGATCCTAATATGGCCGGCTTAAAGCAGTATTAAAGTTGTAGTAAAGGAAATTTTTTTTATTTTTTTTAAATAACAAACATCCCTATACTTGCCTGCTCTATGCAATGAAATTGCACAGAGCGACCCCAAACTTCCTCTTCTCGGGTCCCCCACTGGCGCTCCAGGCTCCTCCTCTATGTCCAATACCCACACGGGAAGCTGCTTCCCATGGGGCACTCGTGCATGCTCGTTCCTGAGCCTCGCTGTTGTGTCCATTGATACAGCAGAACTCTGCCCCACCTCCTGCTCCCTCCTCACTGGAGTTGATTGACAGGAGCAGGAGCCAATTGCTCCCACTGCTATCAATCTGCCCATTGAGGAGGGAGACAGCGATGTGAGCTGCTGCTAATGTGCACGTTGCTGGATCAGATTGGGCTCCGGTAAGAATAAGGGGGGGATTGGGGGGATCCTGCAGCAGAGAAGTTTTTTTACCATAATGCATAGAGTGCATTAAGGTAAATAAAAAACCTTGAGGCTTTAGAACCACTTTAAACCCAAAAACAAACATTTCATTTATTGCAGCTTACCAATTCTTGGATGTGGTGGCTGCATTAGTTTTCTTTTTTTAAGGCTTTCTTTCCTTTACTTTTACCTGGTGATCTGACCAGTAGGTCTGTTGTTCTTCAAAAGAACAAACTTTCCAGCAGAATGTATTAGTTACAGAGATGAGACACTTCATTTAACACTAGTAGGGGTGCTTACAATGATCAGCTTTTATTTATGTAAAACCTTTATCCCAAATTTGAATTTTTTTTTTCCGTTGTAACTGCTTATAAAGTACTAGCTGGAATCTAACATCAATTGTTAGTGTATTTAAATCTACTAGTATATCTAACAATCCCCTCCATCTAGACTGACAATGCTGCTATCCAAAGGTCCCCATGTGCTCATAGTGGGGGCACTCTAATACAAGAGGTGTCTTACTGGCTAGATGGGCAGAGCGAAATGCATCAGAGTATATGGTTTGGTGGAGACATGTAGGCTGAGGCCATTCCTTATCGTTTATTCACATGGGCTTGTTGGGAGTAGTGGCGATCCTTTCTGCTTCACATTCACTAGCCCTCTGGATTGGTATCAGGACAAGCCTGCACCACATGCTCTGGGACACAGGGATAAGCTTTCACCTCTACTTTGAGTGGCATCAAAAGCAATATAACAGGTTGTAGTACAGAGGATGCTTTCCAGTCTCTTGAAGAAGACAATGACTTTCCTAAGCACAGTCAGTGTGAAGTTCTAACGCTGAGTGAACATGGTAGCGGGGAGGGTCTAACTAGGAATAAATGAACAACCATCTTGCTGGAGGGGAGGACAGAAAGGGAAACCAAAACCACATAGTAAACACTGTAGTGGCCCAAAACCACCACTAGATGTCAATATACTACATAACACTAATAACCTGATGCACTACAATAAGACACAAAAAAATTGCATGCATGACAACTCTCACAGTTGCTTTTGTTTTCAACCGAACTGTCAAGTCATCAAATGGCTGGTGTCATGCTTGAGCACATGTGCAGCACCCTCACGACTGTAGATCAAACAGAGGCTGTGATGGCATCTTTCTTGGCTGTAAAGCTCTGCTTTAGGTTGGTGGTTAGTAGAGGTGAAGTGCTCTCTTACATTGATGGTTAGTGGTGATGTATTCCCTAACCTTGGTAGATGCTGGGAAAGTGTCCCACTTATATTGTTGGTCAACATTTGGCACTTCTTGGGTTGGAGAGGGGAGTGGGTTCCTGGTTTTGACAGGTACCGGTCCCACTTCCGCTCAGATGGTCGGCGAACATCTGTGCCAGAGGTTCAGCCCCCTTCCGTCCCCCACAGCCTTCTTGGATGCTTCACAGGTCCTAGAAGACTAAGGGACCATTCACAAAGCGCAGCACGCTTCGCACGTGTAAAAGGAACCGGCTGTGAAACTTCCAAGATGCCGGCACCTACACCCGAAGCCGGTTGAAGAATCAGTTCAGGTGAGGGCATCGCTGGATCCCTGGACAGCTAAGTGTTCTTATATTTAAAGTCCGCAGCTACATTATTTGTAGCTGCTGACGGTTAATTTTTTTTTGGGGGGGAGCCTGGAGCTCCGTTTTAAGTTGGTGGCAAGGGGTGAAGTTCCCCCTTACCTAGATATTTAGTGAAAAAGTGCCCCACCTATATTAGTGATCATTGTTGAGAAGCGTTCCCTTAAAGCCACTAAACTCTGACCCTGTATTCACTATATCTGGTCTCCTACAGTACACAGAACATGAAAATACAATTATTTTAGTAAATATAAACTGCTAAATACTTTTTATCATCAGCAGTTAGATCAGTCTTGTGACTTCTATCAGTGTCCGGCCGAGCACTGGTTAATCTTGTAGGAGGAGTTTTCATTCTCTTCTGACTGTCCTATGAGGCTGCATGACCCCTGACCCCCTGTCTGGACAATGCTGATTGGCCCTGCACGATCGCATGCACCCTCCCCAAAAGAAAAAAAAACCTCTCTAGTAATACACACTAAATTGAGCATGTGCAGAGTGACTCCTAGAGATCAGTCACAAGACTGCTCTAACTGCTGATGAGAAAAGGGATTTAGCAGTTTATATTTACTAATTTACTATTTTCCATGTTGTGTGTACTGTGGGAGACCAGATATAGTGAATGCAGGGTCCTGGGTTTAGTAACACTTTAAGCCCTGGTTCACACCAGTGTGACTTGTCATGCGATTTGACAGTTCCAGATCACATGACAAGCTGCACCCTATTGTCTGCAATGGAACTATTCTAATCAGTGTCACTCCGACTTTGCAGTGCCGCACCGATTTCAAAAAAAAGGTTCCTGCACTATTTTTTTTTTTGCTATTTCAGGAGTGACTCGCATAGACATCTGTCCATGAAGACGCACATGTGTCAGGCAAGTCGCACCTAAAAGCGCACTGACCTGCGGCTTTGAAATTGTGCGACTTCAAAGTCCGATTCAGTGTGAACCAGGGCTAACTCTCCCCAGCCTTCCCGGAAAGTTTGATTTGTGATTAGGAGTAATAACATCGTAATAAGAACAAACCGATACATAAAGAACAACGGATTTGTAGCTGGTACAAATTCCTGCTAAAAAGTTGCTAATTTAAAATAGCCCCTTAACACAGACCTTACATCAAAAACCTGCTTTTCTAGTAAACCCACGCCCCTCCATGAAAAGCAATAAGTAATAAATGATTGGCTAAACCACAAAGTGGACAGGGTCCCCGAAATGCGTCAGTAGTTAACACCATCTTGTCTCCAGTAGGACGTGGAGAGCAGTCCACATTGTGTGCTTATGCAATCACATGCCAATAGCTTACTTGGTTTGTGAATATAACCTTTGCCTCTTATTTCTCAATAAATTGTTTTCAGGCAATGCGCCAGGCCTTCGCGCCCTATTTATTTTCATGTCTTTGCTTAGTATAGTGTAAAGCCGGCCATAGATGAGTTGAAAACTGAACATTCTGTTGGTCGAAAAACAAAAATAGCCGATACAATTGTGCCATCTTTTTGTTTTTATTTTTTTTTAAAAATCCAGCATGTTGGATCAGGCACTTTTAATTGCGTTACAAAAAATGTGCATCGCAGCTGACACACTCATGATGCGAAAAATGAATGATTCAACGTTCAACAAGAATTTTCTTTCCATTTACGACCCACCTATGGCCAGCTTTACACGTGGCTACAAATTGGTTCCAACTGAGGGACAGTTGGGAGGTATGAGGTGCTCCTGCACATTGTTCAGGTTTCCTAGGATCATAGGAGGGGCCCCATAGATGTCACCCTGTGACCAGAAGTTGGGGTGTATGATGAGTAACTTTTTTCTTCTAATAGTTTGAGTGCTAATTTACATGGGGGGTAAGTGTCTATATACAAGGTAAGCAGGCCAGCAGGTCTAGAATTTTGATGTGAAGTTCACGTTAAAAAAAAAAAAATCATCATATTGCATTTTTTATTTCCTGAAATAATATGCTGTAAGTTGGTTGACCAGCAGGCTGGTGTAATCATCGATAAACTACTGTTAAAAATCAAATGTCACATGAATCGTTCTGGCACATTTTAGCATCGCCAAGTCAAGTTTTTTTAGTTCATGTCATGAATAGAAATGAAGAATAAAATACATCTTTCACTGAGCTCCCTAAAATGACCTAATGCCTAGGAAGCTTAAAGTGTTACTAAACCCACAACAGTAAAATCAGTCTGTATATGCAGCAAAGCATGCTTGTTATACTCACTGAGGAACCTAAGGAGTTAATCCTCTGCATTGTGTAAAAAGGTGGTTTGACTTCTCTGCCACTCCTCTTGTTCAAAGGTCCATACTGATAAGACAGACTGAACCCGTAGCCTTTCTGCACATGCTCAGTTTAGTATGTATTGCTAGAGAGGTGTTTTTTTTTTTCTTGGGAGAGTGCATATGATCAGCACATGGCCATTCAGCACTGTTCAGAGGTCAGGGGTCCTGCATCCCCCTAGAGCAGAAAGAAAACTCCTCCTACAAGCTTTAACCAGTGCCCAGCTGAAGTCACAAGAGTGCTCTAACTGCTGATGAGAAAAGGGATTTAGCAGTTTATATTTACTAAAATATTTGCATGTCTATGTTCTGTGTACTGTAGGAGACCAGATATAGTGAATGCAGGGTCCTGGGTTTAGTAACACTTCAAGGTGAAACTAAACGATATTCTTATTCTGCTAAAATAATCCAACCAATCCACTACTTAATGGTGCTGTAATCTATTTTTCAATAACTAATTTCTTACTGTGCCTCCTTGTAATGTCCTCCATGAACTTCTGAACCTCTCCTTTCCCCCCTTATTTGTGCTTGTGTGGAAAGAAGAACACACAATAGTTGTTGGGACTACAAAAAAAAAAGGAATTTGGAGGTTTAAGCTGGGTACGCACTATAAGAAAATTGGAAGAAAAATTTTGTACGAGGAACGATCAGAAGATTATCTGATCGTTAGTATAGTGCTTTTAGACAGCTGATTTTGGCGAAGGTGCAAGCTAGAACATTTTATTATACTGAATCACACTGTCTGATTTTGCTCAATGTATCCAGTAATTGTTCAGAAATCAAACAGAAAAACGCACACGATCAGAAGTGAAGAATGACCCGGAAGAAGTGCCAACAAACAGAAATCCTAACCAAGAAAGAACATTTGCCTTTGTTGATCGAGAATTTGGGTACAAACTAATACTATGCACAGTTACATCACTGGCCGGTCATTCAACTTTCTCATAGTGTGTACCCCACTTTACCAGAACAACTAGACATGGAGAATGAAATAAAATAGTTTTGTTTCATTATTTAAATAATTTTGTTTAGTTAAATTCATTTAATTCGTTTTTGGAATTCGTTTGGTTTAGTTTTGTTCTCAAATTCAATTCAACCAAATCGAAAAGTACTGAATCGGCATTCAAATTTATTCTATTCAAAATTCAAAAGAGGGTTACATTATGTTTTATTCTATTGGTTTTTCTAGTCAATTCTGTTTCTTTATTTTCTATTCTGTTTTTTTATTTTCTATTCTGTTTTATTGTACTCTTTTCTATTCTATTTTATTTTCTATTCTTTTCTATTCTATTTCTTTTTTCTATTTTATTCTATTCTTTTATTTAATATTCTGTTCTGTTCTTTACTATTCTAATTTTCTATAATAGCAATATTCAGCAATATGTTTATATTTCAAATTCGTTTTTGAATTTGATTTTGTTTTTGAATGCAAATTTGTTTTCGAGTTTGATTGTAGTTTACAACCAACTTTCCGAAGAACGACAAATTTGTCTGAATTTTGATTCTGAACAACCACACATGTCTGCTAAAAACATTATATATATTTTACAGCATTAGAGGCTGTCAACTGCATGCCTTGGTGCTGTCACTTCAGCCTTTTCAGGCCCTACCCCGAAGCCATGCAGAGTAGAGTAAAGCTGTCAATCAAGAAAACACAAAGCAAGCAGTCCATTCCTGCACTTGTGAGACATCCCATCCATCCACTGTTAGGACATGATTTCCACCAAGTGGAGCTGCTCTACCCTAAATTGCCAACAAGGTCTGCAGAGCAATGTGTTTTCTTTGCCTTGGAGCTGTCAATCAAGCATCTGATCTGCCCCACAGCTGCAACACTTCATCGCAGGCCATGCTGACAGTGGAGATCACTCAGTCATCTGTGAGTAAACGCAGATTACTGAATGAAACAACAGGAGCATGTGATGGTAACAGTGCAGCCTGTATGAGCCCAGAGGTCATTGCCACCAATGATAAAGAAACATGACTGACTGGCAGGATTAACAGGACATGTATGTCTTAGGGAAGTTTGAATACAAAAACAAAAAGTACAGACAATTGAAGTTTTTTAGTGGGGGTGGAGGGAGTTTAATGACACCCTCCAGAGGATTTACCCCTCTGCCTGACCAGGCCGTTTTCTGCGATACAGCACTGCGTTACTTTAACTGACAATTGTGCAGTCATGCAATGCTGTACGTAAATGAAATTTATGTAATTTTTTCCCCCACAAATTGAGCTTTCTTTTGGTGATATTTGATCACCTTTGCGGGTTTTTTTTTTGCGCTATAAACAAAGACCAACAATTTTGAAAAAAAGATATATTTAACTTTTTTGCTATAAAACATATCCAGTAAAAAAAAAATTTAAAAATCTAATTTTGTCAGAAATTTAGGCCAAATGTATTCTGCTACATGTCTTTGTTAAAAAAAATAAATCCCAATTAGAGATGAGCGAATCGAACTTGGCGAAGTGGAATTCGTTTCGAATATTAGGAAAAATTCGATTCGCGCCGAATCCGAAAATTAGCAAACTTCGGATGCACGAATCGAATTTTCCCCGATCGGCCGATTTTCATCCCTTCTACAGCCGGCAAAAAGTGTCCCTGCAGAGAGCTCCGCTATTTCTGACAGTTCTCTGACAGTTCCTTCACATTTACAGCGGTTGAAACATTGTATCTGTTTCAACCGCTGTAAATGTGAAGGAACTGTCAGAGAACTGTCAGAAATAGCGGAGCTCTCTGCAGATACACTTTTTGCTGGAATGGAATGGAATTCCTCTTCCTCTTCCTCCTCACACTGCTGGTGGGTTCCATTTTGTCATAGGGTGCTGTATGGCCTCCCATTGCTGCTGCCTCCACCGCCACACTGTGGCTCCACACTCTGGTTTTGGCCCCGTGACTGCCCAAATGAGTGAAGTGTGCGGTGATTCTAAGATTGACGGCACTCATCTGCATGTCATACTGACTGACAGTATTATTTCTCTTCCCCAGCAGACTCCAAGGGCATTTAAATTAAAGGTACAGTGTTCTGCACTAATATAAAGGCTCTCTGAAGCCTAGAAACCCTTTTAATAAGTTAAATTCGCAGCGAATAAATTCGCATCGAATCGAATTTATTCCGCAAATTCGGCGAATCAGCCGAATCGAATTTTTGAATAATTCGCTCATCTCTAATCCCAATGCATGTCAATTGGTTTACAAGAAAGCGGCTGCAAATGGCGTTAGATACGTATACTGGAAGTTTTACTTTTTTTTTTTTATACAAGTAATGGTGGCAATCAGCGACATATAGAGGGACTGCTGTGGGCATTCTGACACTGGGAGGGAACTGATTAACTGTCACTTACATCTCAATGACACTAATACAGTGATCAGTGCTAAGAAAAAGCACTGACACTGTATTAATGACACTGGCCAGGAAGGGGTTAACATTTGGGGTGTTCAAACGGTTAACTGTCCAGTGTGCTATTTTGCTGTGTGTGTTTTACTTGGAAAACATGCTGCTGTGCAGAGACGTACACAGCAGCATGTTACTGCTGGCAGGAGAGAGACCAGTGCTGCTTATACACAGGTCTTTCCCCTGTCAGTGTTACTCGGTGATTGCTGGGTGCCAGCGGTGAATCTCCAGCCGGGACCTGGTGATCAACATCTGTAGCCACCAATGGCAGCGTGGGTAGGGCAGTGTGCACACCCCCACCCAGAAATGCAACTCCCGTATATACTGTATACGTGATTTTGCACAGCCTTGCCGCCCTGTAGCAGTATTTCTCTTCTAGGGCAGAGGGGAAGCGGTTAAGAACAATGATGAATGTCTGGAGTTGCAGGCACTGGAGCTGCATACATTAGAAACATAATCTTATTTTCTTTGCACCACAAAGCAGGGCCAGATCTAACCTATCTGATCTGGGGGTGCAGTGAAAAAAAGTCAGGGGGCATAATGTCAGCACTGTGTGTGAGTCACTGACAATGTATCACAAAGTCTTACGACCCAGGAAACACTGTTATGTATTAGGTTTCATTAGGTTAGGATGATTAAACAAAACCTGTTCCCCCCTATATCAGATGTCCCCATCAGAGTCCCCCCTTACATCAGGAGTCCTCATCAGAGTCCTCCCTTACATCAGGAGTCCTCATCAGAGTCCCCCTTTACATCCTGACTACTCATCAGAGTCCCCCTTTACATCAGGTTCCTATCTGAGTGCCCCCTTACATCAGGTATCCCTATCAAAATCCCCCCTTACATCCGGTGCCCCATCAGAGTGCCCCCTTACATCAAGATTCCCACCAGAGTGCCTCCTTACACTAGGTGTCCCCATCAGAGTGCCCCCTTACATCAGGGTTCCTATTAGAGTGCCCCCTTACATCAATGTTCCTAATAAAGTCTCCTTACATTGATTGTCTTTATCAGAGTGTCCCCTTACATATGATTAGTTATCCCCATCAGAGTGCCCCCTTACATCAACTGTCTGCATCAGACTGGCTCATGGATGAGTGGATGCACTCTCAGAGACCTGGGGGGGCACGGTCCACCCCAGCATCCCCCTAGATCCTGCCCTGCCACAAAGGTAATCCGATTTGCACTAGAAATGATCTTTACGTGTCAATGAAATCACCTGATAAACCTCTTCAAGGTCCACAATTTAGTTTTATCATTTTGCCCTTGCTGAAGGCTATGCAGGTTTAGTTGTCCATAACTAGTTATGGAGGATCTGTCACCATTTTCCCATCATACTGTGACTATATTACGGTAGGTATATTGTGCCTGCCATTATTCAAAATTACACAAATTATTGATCAGTTTAAACATAGCAAATCAAAAGGTCACCATGTGAAGTTAATGGTCAGCTTTAGGCCTGCCCCTATCTCTTGCTGCAGGTCTTTATTACTAGTCAGGTCAGTGCATTTTTGATATGCAAATGAAGTCATTTAACTTCAGTTAAATACCTGTCAGAAACAGAAAGGTATTAGTACTGCCTGAGTAAAAAGTCCTAGTGTTCAAGGACTTTTCTTTTTTTGTTTTTTTCCCATAGAGCCTGTTGCCTCAGGCACTCTTAGATAAAGTGACTTGCCTGCAAACCTGACAAAATAATCACCCCAGACTTCTCTTTGCTCCAGACGCAATATCATTATTTTCAGACAGTACTGTTGCTTCTGGCTCTTGTAACTCTGAAGAAGTCTAGGCTGTATAGAAACAACCTGGGAGCAAGATATCACAGTATTGATTAACTCATCCTTGCTCCTAATGGGCATGGCTGCAGAATGACTGTAAAAAAACATGCATTCAATAGAGCAGAAAATGCTTTTCTCATCAATTTTATTTTCCTGGATATTCATTTTTAAAAGGTCGTGTTTTTATTATTTTTCTTACAAGTTACTTTGCTCCCTTTTTGAAGGTAATAGAGACATGTCATCGCTTCCTTACAACATGCAAACTGAATATTTTTTCTCCCACTTTATATAGGATCTTCTGCTTCACTATTTTATATCCTCTGCTGCCTGTGGCTGAATGAGATTGTCAGAAGAGCCATAGAGGTTTAGGACTAGGTTGCTAAAGTATGGATGGATGATTAATGTAGACCACCTCCAAGGATAAAAGTTATAAATATCTCATTAAGCAAGTTCACTCAAGTGTACTCATTATTAAATACAAGGTACTTTTATTAACTGTCTTGTATGACCACAAAGAACCATCATAGGAGGTAGCCCAATAAAAATTACCTTGGGTTGCTCATAATTGAAAGCCAGCTCTGTTGGTGGCATCATCATTAAGACAGTGATTAAAGCAAATTATAGAGTATTTTTAAGTTATTCTTGTGTTTTAAAAGAAATGCGTATTTGCCACTGTAATTCCTCCATGTACTGCCCTCCTCCCATTGTTCTCGTTGATTAATCAATAGCTAAACAAGTAGCTAAACAGGCCTCAGATACAAGAGGAACCCTGTTCTCAACACAGCAGACCTTCCAAAAATAGGGGGAACCTTATTTTTAACACTACAGACCTCTATGGTTACATGCCTCCCAGCAATGCACATGTAGGTGCTCCCAGCTTCAGAGAGGTATAGCAAGCCCATATACTTATTCACCATGGAAGATTAGCCATCCTTTATGTTCTGTGGAAGGTAGCTAACGTTTTGTTTATTATTTGGCCAGATTTACACTGCCGGAAGTTCTAATTTTTGTGCGAAAACAAAAAATCACTAGTTTATCAAGTTTCCCTAATATCAAAGCATGCCCTGGGTGAAGGACACATTTCAGGACAAATCAACAGGTTTACTTTACATCTGGGATTTCCTGTAGCTTATAATTACCTTTCCTTCACTCACTTACAATTCTGCTGCCTGTAGTGAGGACAAGTAGACCTTTGCAAGCTCCAATTCAGTCATAGTCAGATCCAGGGGCGGACTGACAACTCATGGGGCCCCCGGGCAATAGGGGATCATGGGGCCCCTGTGTCTATGCCCAAACTCAAAAAAGCCTATGAAAAAGGTACCAGGGGCATCTCATGGGGCCCCCTACTGACCCCGGGCCCTTGGGCAGTGCCCGAGTTTCCAAATGGTCAGTCCGCCCCTGGTCAGAGCTTACACAGGGCTGTGAATTTCCTTCCGCCTCTGATGTGACAGCACTGGTGTTTTAATGGCCAACGGGAATTAACAATCTGGGCAAAGTTCAATTCACAGACGTTTGGGCAAACCCAGTGGGAAGTCCACGGCCCCTGAACCAAGTGCAGAACCCCATTGAAGACTATGTTCTATGAAGCCAAATCTGGTCATTTCCTTCTAGACTTTTCAAGGCTAATTTGCAAGCTTTTGTTATAAAATGGACATGGTTAGTTGGGTACTTGCTTGGGGGTTGTGTACCAATGTGAAAACTTTTTCTAAAGTAATGAACAGCACAGAGAGGAATTTTTCATGTGGCTTAAAGGTCTGTCATAATTGCTTCTCCTGTCCTGGCCTGTCAGTGTTTGCGATCACTGAGTTGCACATGCGCAGCTCAGCATACATTTATGGCACAGCTTGGTGATGATGTGACTGCCATATGGATGCAAAGGAATGATGTCATCTCAGCCCAGCCAATTAAAAGGTGAAGCGTTAGAGCCCAGAAGGAAGATCAGGAAGAAGATAGAGGCTCCTGTGAGCGGCAGGAGCACTGATACTGCAGTACTGGAGGAGATCATTGGCAGGTGAGTCTACCATAATCTGCTAACATTCTGTACATACGAGCCCATTATGGCTAAAAGCTCCTTGGGGGCCATTTTTTTTTTTTTGGGGGGGGGGGGGGGGAACTAAATTCTGCCTAAATACAAATCTGTTAAATATAAAAAATATCCCTTGGTGTGGATCCATTGTCAATTACATCATTCAGTGATATAAATGTGTCATCAATCGCGACAACCAGTTTCCTCGCCGATATGACAACCTACTGCCTGATGCTATTGACCTGCTGCACTACATCCACTACATGACAGTCAGATCTTTGACTGTTGTTTTTAAACAGACCGGACTGGAATTCTGGATGACATTGTTGACCACACATAGTCATGAAACATCTCCGTGCTGCAAGTTGTCATGATTCATGCTGGATTTAGATTGCTGGAAGCCACCCCTGATGTTGACCTGCTGCCACGACGACTCACCACCCTTAATTCATAGCAACAAATTAGGATTCCCTTTTCAATTATTTGACCTAAGTAAACAGATATATGGTGGTCTTTTGCTAGTTACAGTACTTTACACATCATTATTCCACTTTGCACTGCCCTATTAAATATGCTCGATGGTGTTAACTTGAGGCAAGCCTTTAAGTTATTATTCATAAGATCCAATTAGAGTTAGCGAAAGCATATGTCCTATAACAAATAATTTGCTTTTACTCATCAATGCGAAGCCTCATTTAATATGTAAATGAAGGGACACTATGGAACTAAATGTTCCTCATTTTTTTTCCTTAACTGACTAACCTTTTCCCCTGCTGAGCTAAATCACAGCAGCTGGGCTGTCGCTAGGGAATACAATCTGTGGATGCAACCTCTCTCTATTTCATTCAGGCCCTTGAACTAATATTGAACACTTCTCATTGAAAAAAAAAAAGATACAAACATGTAGTTTATAGAAATCAGTATAGTTTGACATGGTCTGTTGTTATGCTTGATTTATCCCCCAGTTCAGTTTGTGACTTGACTTTTCACTGCAAACCACAGATTTGACAAATATGGGCTTTCAATGGCCTATTTTCAACACATGTAGAACTGTGTTTGTGTTTTGCAGATTGTCAACCACTTCCCGTCCATCCTATAGCAGAAGTACTGCTACAGGGCGGCATGGGTGTGCAAAATCACGTATAAATACGTGATTTTGCATTTCTGGGTAGGGGGCACGCGCCCTATCTGTGCCATCCATTTGCGGCCATGGCAATCAATCACCAGGTCCCAGTCAGTGATTACTCACCGGTGCCTGGTGATTGCCGAGCATCTTTGGTGGGGGGGGGAGAACTGTTTGTAAACAAAACAGTTCTCTGCCCTGTTAGCTCCTGCACACTGCTTTGCATGGCTGTGCATAGCACAGCCATGCAAAGCAGTGTGCTTACAGTGAAGCACAAGGACACAGGATACAGTAAAACACACATAGCGCAGAGTTCACAGTTAACCATTTGATCGCACCACATGTTAACCCCTTCCTGCCCAGTGCCATTAGTACAGTGATCTCCATTCAGGATCTTTCTGCTCTCTCCCTCATCATTGGCTCAGACACAGCAAGGACACAGAGAGCCAGCTCAGGAGCAAGCAGGCATGAGTGCCCCCATAGCAACAAGCTTGCTCTGGTGGGCTCTTGGCGAGGGAAGAAGCCAGAAGCACTAGCGTGGGACCCGAGAAGAGGAGGATCGGGGCTGCTAGGTGCAAAAACATTACACAGAGCAGGTAAGTATAACATGTTTGTTATTTAACTGCTTCCGCACAGAAATACTGCTACAGGGTGGCACGGGTATGCAAAATCACGTATATATACGTAATTTTGCAGTTCCGGGTAGGGGGCGCGCATGCTACCCGCGTTGCCATTCGTGGCTTCGGCTGTCAATCACCTAGTCCCGGCCGGTGATTCCCCACCAGCACCCGACGATCTCCGAGTAAACAAAACAGATCTCTCCCGTCAGCTCCTGCACACTGCTTTGTATGGGTCTGCATAGCAGACCCATACAAAGCAGTGTGCTTACAGTGTAAAGCACACACAGCCCACATAGTGAAACAGCACACAATGAACCCTTTGATTGCCCCTCTTGTTAACCTCTTCCTGCCAAGTGCCACTAGTTCAGCATCTCTAAAGGGTCACAGTTGGAGACAATGAACATATGGCATTGGCTGGATTCAGAGGAACAATCCATCAGGATCCCATTGTGTATGATAAAATGGAGAGCATGTGTTGTTCTTCCTGAGTGCAGGTCAGCATGTCTTGGAGAAAGAAGACCCATTATTGTGTGTGTTGGTATATGGTGGTATGGTGCATAGTGATATTATGGTAGGTAAAACAGTAGTGGTTGTATTTTTCTTTTATTTTTATCTTTCAGTTCCATGTTGCATTTCTGTTATCACCAATACATGAAAAGTGATATGGCTCAATATTTTAAAACATTAGAAACAGCATCCAAGATATCACACAAAACTAAAACAATTATAACAAATAAAAAAGCAATATTTGTTAAAAATTAGTGATCAAGTAATGTCCAAAGTGAGTCCCCCGTGATTTCCACTCAATTCACAAAGTTTTAACACCAATCTTTGTTTTAAAAAAAAAATGACGATTTTCAGCCCAGTAAGATTAGAAAATTGCATTCATGCGGCTAAAATAAAAATGCTTATTTCGATAGTTGTAAGGCTTTGTGAATTGATCCTTATGTAAAATAATTGCAATTCCAGATCCACAGAGAACATAATTATAGTTTTTTCCCTTTATTAATTTTATCCACCTGAACTGAAAAATCCACTTCTGTGCCGAACACCTCTACTCCGAGTGCAAACTACTCATCAGACATATATGACCCCTAAACATGCAGAAGGTCAAATGCACTCAATATTCTGTCCACATTTATTACTGGATTGTAGCCTCGGTATCTGTACATGGAGTATCCTATCATATCAAGGTATTCTGGTCCCGCAAAGGTTTGTATGGAATTGCCTTTATATCATCCCCATATATTTTTTCTAGCTTTTTCTCATATATTCCTTAAAACGAGTTTAAGGGTGTTTATTTTGCAACCTTCTAGCTCACATTTCAGTAATAGTATTTTTATTTATGATTGTCAAACAACAAAGCAATTTTCTTACACTGAGCCTGGGTTCACACCGGCTTCTGTACGAATTCCACACTGCATCACAATCACACCCCGTTTATGTGAACCGCTGCGGGTGTGTATGTTAACAACACCCCGAAATCGGTTTGCAAAACGCAGTGTGATGTGCAGAATTGGATCGCATGGGTGTGAATATCCATGTGATCCGATTCTAGTGAGGACAAAAAAAAAAAGTTCTGCACCTTTTTGGTGCTGATGCGGTGCGATATGAGCCATACAAAATGTATGGCTCAAATTGCACCACACAGAATTCGCATGTGATTTGCACAGGAATGCGGTGTGGTTGCTGTGTGACTCACATGCGATATGCCGCACCACAGAAGTATGAACCAAGGCTGGAATCTGCAAGTATGCTAAAAGGACAGCCCATCCCATGCTGATGCTTTGGTTATGGGTGGACCCTGAATTACTCACTTTGCTTCACATTATCCCATTATACCTGTGAAGGGCTGCAATAGTAAGAACTCCACACAGGAGTCTAATGTTTAGTACACATGATGAGAAAATCAGACAAAAAATAAATTTTTTAAGCGATCGTCTGATAATCTGATCATTATTACACAGCTCTCAAAAACCAATCACGACAGTTCATGCGAAATTATCCGAAGGGACAAACACAAATAATTGTCTTCTAAGATAACAGAATGAATGATTTTCGTTTAATCAGTACAGTATTCATCCCCCCCAAAAAATGGAGTGACCAAGACCACGCATGCTGAAAAACGAAAGAATACATTACAATACAATACTTTATATAACCTCTGAAGCTGTATCCCTTCTTACGAGAATTTTTATAACTTTATAACCTGTTCATTTTCAATATTAGACTAGCATGAAAAAAAAATAGACAATCATTTTTCTGATATTCTCATCGTGTGTACAAGGCTTAAAGTGTTGCTAGACCCAGGACCCTGCATTCATTGTATCTGATCTTCCACAGTACACAGAATGGAAATGCAATTATTTTAGTAAATATAAACTGCTAATCCCAACCATGGCACCACCTGCCTGGAGTTTGCATGTTCTCTCTGTGCCTGCGTGGGTTTCCTTCCGCACTCCAAAGACATACCGGTAGGTTAATTGGATCCTGTCTAAATGGGCCCTAATATGTGTATGTATGAATGTAAGTTAGGGACCTTAGATTGTATGCCACTTGAGGGTTAGGGACTGATGTGAATGTACAATATATATGTAAAGCACTGCGTAAATTGACGGATGATATGTAAGTACCTGTAATAAATAAATAAAAATAAATACCTTTGCTCATCAGCAGTATATAGCAGTCTTGTGACTTCTATTAGTGTCCAGCTGAGCACTGGTTAAAGCTTGAAGGAAGCGTTTTCATTCTACTGTCACAGGATACATAACAACTGACCCTCTCTCTGGATCACATGCACCCTCCAAGCGAAAAAAAACAACCTCTCTAGCAATACACACCAAACTGAGTATGTGCAGAGTGACTGCAGGAGCTATCAGCAGATGGATTGGGGACAGCAAAAGAATGGGAGGATCAGAGAAGACAGGATCAAACAGCTTTTCCACAAAATGCGGAGGATTCAGCCCTTGATTGGTCTCACCACATGGTGTCTTAAAGCAGAACTAAACCCTCCTATCTTTTACAGGTAAGGAAGCTGCCATCTTAGCCTCTGTTTTATTTGCAATGGACATAATACTGCACATGTGACACCAGTCATTTGATGGCTTGACTGTTCGATTTGGAGCACAAATCACTGTGACAGTTATGCCTTGAATTTAACCATTTTGTGAAATGGTTAAATTTATGTGTTTAGATCTGCTTTATCTCATGTTAGACCAATTCTACCCACACAGATATTTTAGTTTTAGCTAGATAATTGGTTCAGTTTCCCCATGGTTTCCCACATCTCTCAAACAATCCATTGGTGGAGCATGACACCTTAAGTTGGCTTAGTAACAGTCGGGGCAGTCAGACGGAAATGAGAATTCAGATGAGGATATCTCCCAATTGGAATCTCATGGAGATAAAAGACTCACACATGTTATCTAACAACCAAAAAAAAAATCAATCATGTGGTAGTAATAACCATTAACAAGCATTAACAATTTGGTTTTATTTATGCTTCTAATTGCATTTTTGCTTTCTGCATACCACATCTTCCACAATCAATTAAATGCATACAGAATATGTGATATCAGTATCCTACACAGAGATCACATTAAAAAAAGTCCTCAGTATTTCTTTTACTCTGTTTCCTCAATTTTACAGTTCATGAATGAAACTTAGAAATTGTTTATTGATGCTTTAATATTTGCTGGCTACAGATTACCTTTCATATTAAATGAAGGATTGTAATTTTTTTCTCTCTTGCTGTCTGGAAGTGAACTAACATTAAAGAAGTGTCGGAAATTTCTAGACAAAATGTATTTTTCTCACCTTCTGTGTGTCCAAGTACCCCTAATGGCTCATTGACATAGTTGTACTTTATTTGTTCCAGTGCATATAAATGAACATCCTGCTAATGTATTTTTTAATGATAACATACTGCATTACCCAGATTGCCTTTATTGGAACTATCTGTCTAGGTGTCTAACACTAGGCATATCACTTAATGAAACAGCCATAGCATCAGCAAGGTCAAATATTATGTCTAGGGGACTGATTCCTGGAAAACTACTGCTCTCAAATTCTTCAGGGTTATTATCAGCACAGTCATTAGATACTCTATATATGTAAGTACAATAACTGTCCTCAAAGGGCACCTGGACTATAGACACAAAAGAGCTTTAAATAAATCCCTTGTTCATCTTAATTTGTTCGGCACCTCTGTCATCTGTTTGGCGACTTTGCCAAGGCAGCGATCAAGACATCATCCATCTCTCATCCAATCATAGAACAACTTGTTTTTATTAAAAAATACAAAACATTCTCTGACTGGTGGAGGTGCGGAATGACTTACTCCCTATTTTCAGTACACAGATGGCAAGTTTCAAGAGAAACACCCAGAAGAGACCAGCACTGACTGTATGTAACACAGGTTATTGAAGTAAATTTCTGCATCCCCTGTGGACTTCTGAATGTAAGATATGAAGAATTAGAAGTATTCAAGCTAGACCAATACAAATGTAAAAAGAAGGATCATCCCTGGAGTTCAGGTTTAAAGGACATACACTATATTGCCAAAAGTATTGGGACACAACTCCAAATCATTGGATTCAGGTGTTCCAATCACCTTCATGGCCACATGTGTATAAAATCAAGCACCTAGGCATGCAGACTACTTCTACAATCATTTGTGAAAGAATGGGTCATCTAAGGAGCTCAGTGAATTCAAGCGTGGTACTGTGGTAGGTTGCCATCTGTTCATCCGTGAAATTTCCTTGTTACTAAATATTCCATGGTCAACTGTTAGTGGTCGTATAACAAAGTGGAAACAACTGGGATCAACAGCAACGTGGTAGGCCACGCAAAATGACAGAGGGTGGAGAGTGCATGCTGAAGTGCACAGTGCAGAAGTCGCCAACTGCAGAGTCAATAGCTGAAGACCTCCAAACTTCATGTGGCCTTCAGATTAGCACAACAGTGTGTAGAGAGCTTCATGGAATGAGTTTCCATGGTGTGGGGTTGTTTTTCAGAGGTTGGGCTTGGTCCCTTAGTTCCAGTGAAAGGATCTCTTAAGGTGTCAGCATACCAAGACATTGTGGACAATTTCATGCTCCCAACTTTGTGGGAACAGTTTGGGGATGGCCCCTTCTTGTTCCAACATGACTGCACACCAGTGGACAAAGCAAGGTCCATAAAGACATGGATAAGCGAGTTTGAGGTAGAGGAACTTGACTGGCCTGCACAGAGTCCTGATCTCAGCCCGACAGAACACATTTCGGATGATTTAGAGTGGAGACCGTGAGCCAGGCCTTCTCGTTTGACATCAGTGCCTGACCTCACAAATGCACTTCTGGAAGAATGGTCAAACATTCCCATAGACACACTCATAAACCTTGTGGACAGCCTTCCCAGAAGAGTTGAAGCTGTTATAGCTCAATATTGAACCCTACAGACTAAGACTGGGATGCCATTAAAGTTCATGTGCATTCTAAAGGTAGGTGTCCCAATACATTGGACAATATAGTGTATATGGTCAAAATGTAAAATCAAATATTTATTTCTACATTGTATTGCAATTATTGCTAGTCTGCTCCTATTAACCACTTTAGCCTCCATGATGGTAGAAGCTGGACGTGAGGTTGAAGTTGTTATACCGGGATGATGCCTGCAGCTATAGGCATCATCCCGGTATCTTTTTTTTTCTGAAGAAGCTGTTTGTAAATATAAAGTTTAAGCAATGTGGACGCAAGAAAGACAGTGGAGGGTGATATTTTCCCTTCTCAATAAAATCTAAAAAATGGACAGCTATTGGTAAAAACATATTAGATGAAATAGAAGCAACAGATATATGGCCACAGAATCCACTTTCATCAATCACTTAAAAAAAAAGACCACGTCTCATCCCAAATCGTGGGATACCACAGCACCCTCTGTTCTGTTTACTCCTACCAACTTTAGAAAGAATGTTCTGTTCTCAATGCACATTACTCTTTGGTCTGTATGTAGTTTGACACACAGATGAACCTTTATATCCTCCAATAAGCAAGTCTGTGGGTAGACCCTTGAAGAATGCAATGAAGAAATAAGGCTAACAAAACTGAGGGAGAAAATACAAAAGATAGCATACTGTAAGATGAAAACAGAAAGAAGCATGTGTCTGGGACAACATAAATAAGGTAGGAAGGTACAGAAGGCTGCTAACGTAGAAATGTAAGACTTCAACAATGGCTCTGAGTTGTTAGTGTAGTATAGAAGAAGCTGTGTGCAGATATAAAGTTCAAGTGATGCTGACACAAGAAAGACAGTGGAGGATGATGTTTTCCCTTCTCAGCAAAAATCTAAAAAATGGACTGCTGTCAGTAAAAAATATTAGATGAAATAGAAGAAGCAGAGGGTCAAAATGCTGCTTAAATAGTCACATTAAACTAAAACTATGGGCAACTATAGTATGACATATACGACACAGTCTGTCAATGACATTAACACAGCAGTCTTTGAATTCTAAGTCCTCATTGTAACAGTTGTATTATCTGGTGATCTCGCCAGTAAGTCTGTTATTTTTCCACTTTTAATAATAGACCAAACTGGCCAGCAAAAGTGGCAACTGGAGGGTTCAGATAAACCATTTAGCACTGGCAGGGGTGCTGACAGTGGTCAGCTTTAATTGATATAGTTAAAATCTTTATCCCCAAATAAAATAAAAACTGTTGCTGCAACTAGTTAAAAAGTAATAGACTCAGCTCAGCTTTGGTTTGTTAGTCACTTATGCAAAGTTCATCTAAATTGAATAGACCATACCACTATCCTCTTCACATGTTGACAATGCTGCTGTCTAAGAGTTGCTGTGTTGCTCCTCCATAGATATAGTGGAGGAGTGAGTGTAGTCATCATAAGACAGGAAGGGGTTGATTTACTAAAAAAACTGGAGCTGCAAAATCTGGTGCAGCTCTGCATAGAAAGCAATCAGCCAGAGGCATAGTGTGGGGGGAGGGCAGCGGTCGCCCTGGGTGCAACATTTAGAGGGGTGCAAAAATTAGTCCTGCGCTGTCCGGAAGGTGCTGGGTCTGATGCCCTAGCCGACCACTGCCAACCCTCTTGTTTAATTACAGTTAGGAGCTCCAGAATGTTTAAGAAGTAAGCCGTAAGTAAGCCACATCCTTGACAATGTATGAGTAATAAGCTATCAGCAGGGTTCATCGCTGACAGCTAAATGAAAAAAAAAACGCTTGGGGGTCCCTCCCAAATCCATACCCTTATCCGAGCAAGCGACTCCCCCCCCCCTTGAACCATACCAGGCCACGTGCCCTTAACATAGGTGCAAGGGCCTCTTCTCCACAACCCTGGGAAGTGGTTGTTGGAGTCTGCAGGCGGGGTTTATTGGAACAATGGTCCACTCCCCATATGAATGAGTACGGGGTACATTGTAGCCATCATAAGACAGGAAGGGGTGATTTAATACAAAAACTGGAGCATTCAAAATCTGGTGCAGCTCTTCATAGAAACCAATCAGCCAGAGGCGTAGTGTGGGGGGAGGGCACAATTCACCAAAAAACTGTCAAAAATCAGTAAAAACACAGCGACAGTTTTTGACAAGTCCTTTATAGAAAAAAAACAATGTCCCCCAAAGTAAATCCAACACCAATCACAATCTGACAGCTCTGCCACTTCCCTCCACTAAATAAACTAGGAGCGGGCTACCCGGTGACATGACCAAGTAACTATGCCCTTAGTTTTTTTTAGCAGAGCTGTCAGATGGGAGGAGCCATCATTGGATTGAGACTGATTTTTTAGAAAAAAAAAAAACATTTTGGGACATATTTTTTTGTTTTTTTTCTTTAATAAAGGACATAGGGGGGACGGGATCTGGGGGGCTCCCTTGTTAAAGACAGCTTCCAGATTCCAATAATCCCCCTGCCTGCAGACCCCCACAACTACTGCCCAGGGTTGTGGGGAAGAGTCCCTTGTCCCCATCCACCTAGGGACAAGGTGGCTTTGGGGGCAGCAGGCCCCCCCCCCGGCTGAGGGCATGTGGCCTGGTATGGTTCAGGGGGTGGGCACTCTGTCATCGTCCCCATTCCTGACCTGCCAGGTGGCATGATAGGGGTCTGTTATGGATTTTGGAGGGACTTGCATACCATTTTTAAATACATTCTGGCATGGGGTTACCTCACAATCCATACCACACCTAAAGGGTCTTATATGGATTGGGGGGGACCCTACGCTGTTTTTCTTTTTTATTTCGGTGTGGGATTTTCCTGAAATTCCATACCAATTCCAAAGGGCCCAGTATGGCTTGAGGGGGAGGGGGGAAACCCCATGCTGTTACTTTTCTGAAATTTCTATTGCCAACTCTTCTGTCAGCAGGGAACCTGGTCCTTCATTGTTAAGGATACAGTGGCCAGCTTGCCAGCCCACTCCTTAACAACCAGCTATGCACAGAATAAAAATGCTGGAACTGGTGTTTAGGAACATTTAGGAGTGTTCAGTGTTTTTTTCTGGCAAATCTCCCCCAAAAATGCAAAAAAGCATGCAAAAAAATAATGCAAAAAAGCAAAATCTCCAGAAGCTGAAGCTTAAAAAATGCTTCTGTCCTAGAATAGTGTGCATGGACACATTGGATAACTCTACTTGCTTCTAAGGGCAGAACCCCCCCCCCCACTCATAAGTAGCTGATAGGAGCTTAAAATGAAGCTAGTGTGCATGGAGCCTAAAAGTCCACAGGTTAGGGGAGCACATTGCATGCCATTCACCAGGCACTGACAACCCATGCTACGTCGTCCCTGCAATCAGCTTCCAGGTTTTTTTGTCAAAGCTTAATTGAACAAGCTGAAGTTAGAGGCTGGTTAGCTATCATGCATAGCTGCTCCAGATTTTGCACTCTCCAGTTTTAATAAATCAACCCTGAAATGTATTACTGACAGGATCAACAAATGAAAATAAAGAAAAAATCATGTTGTAAAAACCATCATGGAAGAGGAAAATGAAAGCGCCCTCTTGATGACATTACATGAAACATGCGCAATAGAATATCCCCCAGCCGCAAACACATGTTCTGCGTATACCAGGAGTCTGTGAGTACTGCATTTTCACCTAGACAAAATCAAAATGTAATGCTGGGTATACATTAGTAGAATTTTGAACAAACATTTTGTGAAAATTTGGAGGAAAATTTGATTTGACCCAACTAATGATTAGAAAAACAAATGTTCTTACAACATTCTTTTAATGAAAAATGTCAAATTAAATTTTACTAGTTTATACCCAGCCTTAGAGAAAGGAGGGAGAGGATAGATGGTGGGGAGAGTGAAGGTCACAGTAATACTTCTGGGCCAATAGATGGATTTGTAAGGATAAAAAAAAAAAAAGAACACAACACCAATAACATGGTACAGTTTTCCTTTGTCAGTGTGTTACCCTAGGTTCACACCCATGTAGGTTGCGTTTGAGTGTTTGAGCCGTTTCTGCATTGCATTTTGCACCTGCATTTTTTACTTGTTTTTGATGCATTTTGCTTTTTTTTTTTTTTTTTAACTTTTCTAGTTGTTAGGCAGATTTAAAACACAAAATGCATCAAGAACATAATAAAATATATAAAAATCCTCCTGTGCTTATACGGAGTAAAAATAATGTATATACTATGAAGCAGCTCACACTCAAAATTGAACCTTAATCAGTGAAATAACTATTAAATAAATGATATAGTGCAGTGCTAAATATACCAGCCTTATATTAAATAAATAATGCAAAATCATATATAAGTAAAGTGCAACAACATGCTCCAATATACGTGATCCAAACCTATGTGACCTAAGGTCCTGATATAATATCAGAACCTGTGCCTAATATAATAATCAATATTTTATAAACCCCTCAAACAAATTTATAAATAAACCACACTTAAAGTGATAGGTGCAAAATAAAGTGACCAAACTTTGTGTATATAACAAATATACACATATAATCCACTCTGCAATAAAGTTCAAATATGTGTGATATAAATGATAATATAAAAATATATCAATCCCTCAAACAAATATATAAACCACACTTAAAGTGACCAGTGCAGAAATGTGACCAAACTGATCCAAATGTAAAATATCACAAATTATATGTTTATATATATCAAAATATTAAAGTTCATAAATCCTTCAATTAGTGCTCAAACAACAAAAAGTTCATGCAAAGTGATGAAAGTGATGGTTTCTGTGTTGTGTCAGCACACTTATCCTCCGTGGCTAAAATACCCCCTCACCTCCACTTTGCGACCCAAATGGGCCACTAAGCCTCCAGGATCAATCCTAGATCCTTCGCCAGCAGTATCTGGTATCCTCTCTATTCCTCCTGTGGTTCCCCTCTCAGGTAAGTGATCTGAAAATGCATTCAAAAAAGTCCCTGACCCTTTCCAAAAAATGCAGGTGTGAACATGTCCCATAGGAAATCATGTTAAATGGACTCTACTGCGTTTCTGCAAAACGCTGCAGAAAACGCTCAGGTGTGAACCTAGGGTAAGGAATGCTTAAGACCCCTGCAAGTTTTTATAATTTTTATTTAATTTTTTGCTAATTGTGATCCCTTGCGGAGATCTACCTGCACTACAGGTCTCAGAAACGCAGAAAGTAAGAGAAAATCCTCTGTTAGACAGTAGTCATTGGCCTAGGCGTCAACATTGAAAGATTTTCCCTCACCTCCTGTTCCTATGACAACTAGAAAATTTCCCATCACTTTCTGTGGTGTAGACAATGGGCATCAGGACAACTTTGACCCCAGTGGGGACACACACAGCAATACACATTTGATGAGTGTTCTAACACTACCTCACTCTATCCAAAACTACAAAATAAACTATTGGTTTACATACATTTTAAAGCCGAAGGCATTTTAGAAAACTAGTGAGCAGGCAGACTATCCCAGAAGAAACATGCAATGTCATACTCACAATCACAGAATAGACATGCATTTCTCTTCTGCAATAAAATACACCTACCTGCCTGCTCACAGTCTTCTGCGGCATCTAAAGTGAGCTGCGCATGCACAACTCAGCTTCCATCACTGGCCCAGGCCCTGTGTGCTGAGATGACTGACTCCCACATATGCACAAAAGTTATGTCCTCCTGAACTGGCCAATGAAGAATTCCAAGGACTGGCATGGGGAGAAGATGAAGAGAAGATGCCGATGCCAGTGAGGGGCCCCATGCAAACCGCAGACCGTTAGAAAGGAGGTAAGTATAATGACTTCAGTTCTGCTTTAAAGTGGTTCTAAGGGCTGAAGGTTTTTTTACCTTATTATTATTATTATACAAGATTTATATAGCGCCAACAGTTTGCTCAGCGCTTTACAATATAACGGGAGACAATACAGCAACAATACAGTTCAATACAAGAGGGATAGGAGGGCCTGATCCTTGGAGCTTACAATCTAAGAGGGAGGGGAAATGCTTTCTCTGAATTAAGGTAAAAAACCTTCAGTATGCAGCCCCCCCCTAATATTTACCCAAGTCTGATCTCCATTCAGGATCTTTCTGCTCTCTCCCTCATCATTGGCTCAGACACAGCAAGGACACAGAGAGCCAGCTCAGGAGCAAGCAGGCATGAGTGCCCCCATTGCAACAAGCTTGCTCTGGTGGGCTCTTGGCGGGGGAAGAAGCCAGAAGCACTAGCGTGGGACCCAAGAAGAGGAGGATCGGGGCTGCTAGGTGCAAAAACATTACACAGAGCAGGTAAGTATAACATGTTTGTTATTTAACTGCTTCCGCGCAGCCCTATAGCAGAAATACTGCTACAGGGTGGCACGGGTGTGCAAAATCATGTATATATACGTAATTTTGCAGTTCCGGGTAGGGAGCGCGCATGCTACCCGCGTTGCCATTCATGGCTTCGGCTGTCAATCACCTAGTCCCGGCCAGTGTTTCCCCACCAGCACCCGGCGATCTCCGAGTAAACAAAACAGATCTCTCCCGTCAGCTCCTGCACACTGCTTTGTATGGTTCTGCATAGCAGAGCCATACAAAGCAGTGTGCTTACAGTGTAAAGCACACACAGCCCACATAGTGAAACAGCACACAGTTAACCCTTTGATTGCCCCTCTTGTTAACCTCTTCCTGCCCAGTGCCACTAGTACAGTGTCAGTGCTTTTTATTAGCACTGATCACTGAATTGGAGTCACTGGGGATGTCAGTGACACCAAGTCAGTTCCCCCCAGTGTCAGAATGCCTGCTGCAGTCCTGCTATAAGTCGCTGATCGCCACCAATACTATTAAAAAAAAAAATTCCAGTATATATACCGCCATTTGTAAACACTATAACTTTCATGTAAACTAATTAATTTACACGTATTGGGATTTTTTTTTGCAAAGACATGCAGCAGAATACATTTTGGCCTACATTTATGACAAAATTTGATTTTTATAATTTTTTTACAGGACATGTGTAATAGTAAAAAGTCAAAAATATAGGTTTTTTTTCAAAATTGACGGGTTTTTTTGTTTATAGCGCAAAAAATGTAAAAATGCACAGGTGATCAAATACCACTGAAAGAAAGCTCTATTTATGGGAAAAAAAGGGCGTAAATTTAATTTGGGTGCAGCGTTGCATGACCTCCAATTGCCAGTTAAAGTAATGCAGCACTGTAACCAAAAATGGCCTGATCAGGAAGGGAAGTAAATCCTCTGGATGGTAAGTGGTTAAAAAAAAGGAAAGTTTATAAAAACTATAATGAGAACAACCTACTTGTAAAACCAGCCCTTGGTACTGCCGGCTTCCCTCATTCCTAATAGTTGTTTTATTCTGAATTCCTATTCTCAGAATTCAGTCTACAGTTTTCACTCTAAGGGTTCTTTCACACATGAGTGTCAGCAGTACCTTCACAAAAACTGATTATAAAATTGCATGAAAACAGAATAATTTTACAGCAGATTATACATTTGTCTTCAATTCAGTTCAGATCGGTATATATGCCTTCCTTTGGATCAACTGTGGGTATAGGATTATAACTTTTTTTTTCTATGGTTGAACTGGATGGACTTTTGTCTTTTTTTCAGCCAGACTAACTACGTAACTATGTATATCTGTTTGTCACATGTCCATTTTGTGGACGCAAATAGGTATAAATGATAAAAAAGGATAAACAAAAACAATGTTTTTGCCTAAAAATGGATGCAAATGGAAGAGATGTAAACATTCACCTATGACCGCAAAAAACAGAAAAGGACGTAGACCTTTTCTGTTTTTTTTTCCCTGTAGACATAAACTGACTCAAATGTAAGCAGATGTATATCCATTTACATTTACCCACCCATAGCATACATTGTGGCTTAGTCTGGATCCATATGAAAAACTAACAAACGGATCCAGACTGATCGCCCCTGTGAAAGGGCTTTAACCTTCCTAGTGGTCTGATTATGTCACTGTTTCTGTGCTCAAAGCGATATATTTTTTTGCATGGAAATATGTAGTTTTTTTATTGTAGGCCTGTAATTTTTATGAATAACTCACTGAAATCTGTCCGAACAAGAGTCTAGTAAACATTCCAGGTATGTTAAAATTTGAAACACAAAATCATAAATTATAATATAATAAATAATCATTAAAAATAATAATATAATAATAATACATTTAATTCAATAATGCAATCAAACCAAAACACTGAAATTTGAAATATAGCGCCAAGTTCGCACATCACTGAGCAAAGTCGCAAAATCGTTTTCAGTGTCTGATGACGAATTTCCCCCCAAATCATTATCACTCAATTCTGCAAGTGGTTCTGATTTACTATCGCTGTTCTCTAGCCAGTTTAAAACCGCTTTTGACCTAAAGGGACGCTTTTTGGACGCCATGGACTTTTCTCAGTTTCCAGGCAGAAAGAACAGTAAAAATGCAGGCAGGGCACAGGACAAAGCACTAGGGACAAAATGTATGTGAAATGGTTTGATACAGGAATGTTATACTATGTGATTTTAGTGTATTGAGTGAATGTCACTTTTAAAAAATTTTAATTTCCCACCGGTTCAGTCCCCCGTACATCCCGGAAGTCCCGACGCTCGCAGGGACTGGAACCCAGAAGACGGATGCCGACATTGGCCGGAGGAGATGGCCAGGGACGCTGCAGGGGGGACATCACGGGAGCGCAGTGATTGTTTTTTTTTCTACACACATCCCCACCATCTTATAGCAGAAATACTGCTACAGGGAGGCAGGGATGTGCAAAATCACGTATACATACGTGATTTTGCATTTCTGGGTAGGGGGCACACGCAAACCGCACGCGTG
Organism: Staurois parvus; assembly: GCF_062004578.1. Classification (NCBI taxonomy): domain Eukaryota; kingdom Metazoa; phylum Chordata; class Amphibia; order Anura; family Ranidae; genus Staurois; species Staurois parvus. Next base: position 14,763,706 of record NW_028317932.1, on the reverse strand, counting down.
CCCTACCTGCGCCACCATTAGCGAACGCGGCTGTCAATCACCGGGTCCCGGCCGGTAATTACTTACTGTCGCCCTGTGGTTTTTGACAATCACCGACGGGGAGGAGGACTGTTTTGTTTACTAACAGTCCTCCTCCCTATCAGCTCAGTCACACTGCTCTGGATGGCTGTGCACAGCACAGTCATCCAGAGCAGTGTGATTACAGTGAAGCACAGGGGCGTATTTCCCACAAGGCAAACAAGGCACTTGCCTAGAGCGGCATTTTTTGGGGGGGGGGGGGGCAGCACCTCCCCCCAGAAGAAGGGTTGAAAGAAGGGACACATGCACCATGGGAACCAGGTGGGATCCGAGAGAGGTTGCGGGCTGCTTGATGGTGTATGTAGAGCCTGGCTCTCGCTCCCGGGGAGCTGTGAAGATGAGTGTCTTTTGATCGCCGGGGGTTGGGGGGTAGTGGAAGTCTCTCCTGGGTGAGGGGCATGGGTGTTGTTGGTCAATGTCATTCTATCTCCGTGGGAGGTGGAAAGGGGGTTGTGATGGTCATTGTCCATGGGGCGCAAATGATTTTTGTGTTGCCTGGGGCAGCATAAAACCTAAATACACCACTGGTGAAACACACACACACACACCGCCCCCTAGTAAAACACTCCCAGTGCACTGTTAACCCTTTGATCGCCCCTTATTAGCCCCTTCCTGCCCAGTGCCATTAGTACAGTGTAAGTGCTTTTTTTTTTAGCACTGATCACTGTATTGGTGTCACTGGGGATGTCAGTGACACCAAGTCAGTTCCCCACCAGTGTCAGAATGTCCGCCGCAGTCCCGCTATAAGTCGCTGATTGCCACCATTGCTAGTAAAAATAAAATAAAAAAAAAATCCCAGTATATATACCACCATTTGTAATCGCTATAACTTTCATGTAAACCAATTAATTTACACGTATTGGAATGTGTTTTAGCAAAGACATATTGTAGAATACATTTTGGACAAAGTTTATGACGAAATTAGATTTTTTAAATTTCTTTACTGGACATGTTTAATAGCAAAAAGTCAAAAATATAGTTTTTTTTCTCAAAATTGTCGGTCTTTTGCACAGGCGATCAGATACCACCAAAAGAAAGCTCAATTTGTGGGAAAAAAAGACATAAATTTAATTTGGGTGCAACATTGCATGACCGCACAATTGTCAGTTAAAGTAACGCAGCGTCGTAATGCAAAAAATGGCCTGGTAAGATAAGGGGTAAATCCTCAGGAGGGCAAGTATTGAATGAACATTTTCCAAGAGTGGCAATTCCATACTTTTTGCCAGGGGTTGTAGCATGATTTTACAAGAGCACAGATAAAAGACACAGCAGGTGTCGGATCGATCATGTGTTCTCTGCAAATTCCTTACTATTTCAGCAGCCAGTACAAGCAGCATCATAGTCACCCTGGGTGCACAAGTATGTGAAGACTGAATGCTATTGGGATGTCAAATACTTAGCCCCACTCCCATCTGTCTTCTGTACCTCCTAATTGTTCCATGGGTGACCTCACTGACAAAGCATGCAGTAAAGTATGTGAGTGGCCAAGGCTAAGTAATATTTCCTAAGTAGATATTTGTGTATTTGAGTTTTTAAAGCCCGATCCTGAGATGATTCATCAGGTGATTATAATGAACAGGATCTTCCCATTCAGAATCATTCTGCAAATGACATGGTAATTTTTTTCAGAACAGAAAAAGGTAGGAATCTGCAACAGTTTCTTAAAGGCTAAGTTCACCTTTAAAAAAAATAAATGCACATTTTTTTGCAGGTAAAAAAAAAGTGCATTTATTTATTTATTTTTACTAGGAGCCTGTAAGGCTAGGTTCACACCTATGCGGGTTGCATTTGACCTGTTTCTGCATTGCGTTTTACGTTTCTGTACCTGTGTTTTTGCTGCATTTTTGATGCGTTTTACATTTTTTCATTTGTTTTTATTTTTCTTGTTGCTAGGCAGATTTAAAATGCAAAACGCAACACAAATGCAGTGAAAAAGCATTAAAACGCTCTACATGATTTTCTGCAGTGTTTCCATTGTGGTCTATAGAACCAAGAAATGCAACTTTTTGTATTCAAAAAAGTCCATGACCCTTACCAAAAAATGCCCTGGGTGAAAACCCAGAGAAGTGAACATGTCCCATAGGAAATCATGTTAAATGGACTGTACTGCGTTTCTGCAAAACGCTGCAGAAAATGCTTAGCTGTGAACCTAGGGTAAAGCATTGCACATGCAGTCATCAGATCACGGTTGCAGTGTCAAGCTCCTACAGACTGTCAGAGTAGCTGTCTGCCCGTACCTTGTACAGGTAGGTAGTTACTGAATTGCAGGAAGAATCAATGAACTATGAGAGAGCCATCAGCCGCAATGGTTGATAGTAGTTGTAGTTCATTCATTCACAGAACTCTGCCTGGCCATACCATTTTTAAATTGTGACAGTAGAAGATCTCCCTTCCCACTGTCACAGTGGGGGCTTGGGCGATGCGGGGGCTGCTGAATTGTTTTTTCTCAACAAAAATGTAACTACACTTTAACCAATTCCCCACCACCCTATAGCAGAACTACTGCTACAGGGCAGCAGGGCTGAGCAAAATCACATATGTATATGTGGTTTGCATTTCTGGGTAGGGGGCGTGCGTGCGTGCTTGCCACCCTACCCGTGCCACCATTGGTGGCTACAGCTGTCGATCACTGGGTCCTGGTCAGAAATTCCTCGCCAGCACCCAGCGATCACCGAGGAACAGTGAAAGGGGAGAGGTCTGTGTGTAAACAACACAGATCTCTCCCCTATCAGCACATACATTCTGCTTTGTATTGCTCTGCATAGCAGAGCAATACAAAGCAGTATGTTTCCCAAGTAAAACATACACAGCACACAAACTAAAACACACAGCACACAGTTAACATTGCCCAAGATGTTAACCCTTTCTTGGCCAGTGCCATTAGTACAGTGTCAGTGCTTTTTATTAGCACTGATCACTGCATTAGTGTCACTGGGGATGTTAGTGGCCGTTAGTCAGTTTCCACCCAGTGTCAGAATGTCCGCCACAGTTCTGCAGTCCCACTATAAGTCGCTGATCTCTGCCATTACTAGTATAAAAAAAAATAAATTCTAGTATATACAATATACCGCCATTTGTAGACACTATAACTTTCACGTAAACCAAATAATTTACATGTATTGGAATTTTTTTTAGCAAAGATATGTAGTAGAATACATTTTGCCCTAAAATTATACTGAAAGTTGATTTTTAATTTTTTTTTACTGGATATGTTTTATAGCGAAAAGTCAAAAATATTGTTTTTTTTAAATTGTCGGTCTTTTTTTTGTTCATAGCGCAAAAAATAAAAAATGCAGAGGCGATCAATAACACTGAAAGAAAGCTCTATTTGTATGATAAAAAGAACACAAAGTTCATTTGGGTGCAGCGTTGCATGATCGTGCAGTCAGTTAAAGTAACGCAGCGCCAAATTGCAAAAAATGGCCTGGTCAGGAAGGGGGGTAAATCCTCTGGAGGGCAAGTGGTCAAAGTTTTATTCCAAGCAAGCAGACTAGTCCACATTTATGAACCTTTACCTATCAAAGATCTGAAATTCTATTTAGTTGAATGCTTGATCCAGTCACCCCTGCATGACAGCATAGCCTGTTCATTGATCAACCTTGCAGTGGCAGCATAGCTTACTCAAGAACAGTCTCACAGCAGGGGCGGACTGACAACTCATGGGGCCCCCGGGCAATAGGGGATCATGGGGGCCCCTGTGTCCTTGCCCAAACTCAAAAAAGCCTATGAAAAAGGTACCAGGGGCATCTCATGGGGCAGTGCCCGAGTTTCCAAACGGTCAGTCCGCCCCTGCCTCACAGGTTGCTGATTGGATGAAGAATCAGCACACTGATAAATAGTCTGTTCCTGTACTCTTTTCTCATATCATCATGTCCCCTACAACCACATATGCACTGCGGCAGAGCATGATTGGCTCCCAGTCCTTCCCTTACGTCTCTCAAATTTGAGGGATGCTGTGTAAGATTACAGGAGGCTCATATCAAGACAAACTCAGATACTTGTACTAGTAACATTTAAAAATGTATTTCATGATTTTTTTAATGAATACAAAACTATATTAACTGGTATTTTTATATCTGCTTGAAAACTGCAGTAGATAACAATCTATTACTAGAGAGAGAGGAGGTAAAAGTACAAACGATTCCTGATTAAAAACAGAGGTTCTTTATAACTCGGGAACAATACGGCAGTACACTGTACAGAGAAATATAAGCTTCTCTTTCACTAACAAATTATAAAATGCCACCATGAAAAGTGTGGAGAAAGAAAATGTGTTTTTGTATTTCTTTTGACATTTAAATGAAAACTCATGCCAAAGCAAAGTGATTTGCTGACAATGTTCTTATTGATTTTCATATGACTTTTTCATGCAATTATTTAACCTTTATATAGATTGCACCTGTTTATTTTATGATTGCACTCCTCCGCAATATTTCCCTTCAATTCTAGTATGATTTAATCAATGAGGCTTCTAAGCAGACTGTAGGTGATAAACTGAACACGGTGCATGGCAATAAGTGAACCTTTCTTGCAATGATTTAGTAAAAGTGCTTGCAGCTAATATAACTACTGGGGCTCAAAGAAACATAAAACCAACTTTGAAACCCACATTCTGCACCTTTAAACTCACCTCTTTTAACATGTAGCTTAACCCTGCATTCCAGGGACATATGTAAATACCAGCGGGCTGTGGATCACAATTGAAATTCTAATATAATGAAAAACCAACTCCCTTTTTCATCATATTACATAATATAAAGCTGGCATACATGCACAATGCAAATTTCAGTAGGTTCCTGATGAACCAAACAAAATTTGCTTCATGGGTGGCTCTGCTGGCACCCTCATTGCAACAACTTTCAACTGCAAAATCAAAGTAGACAGGTGGAAAATTGTGACAGCATCCAATCAGATGCAGCTGCTGTTCAGGTATTGTGAAAACCGCTGGCACCAACTGTCAGAATACAATAGTGTGGATGGAGAAATCTTTCAGATGTTTTTTGGTTTGGCCTGTAAGCTGGACAAACAAAAATCTATCAGTGACCTTATGATTGAAGCTTGGAGCAAGAGTATGAATATGATCTCCATGATCCTCAGGAGTGGGTTGACGGTGTTCAAACTCACTACTCCAACAGTGACAGCTTGTATATGAATAGCGAGTGCCACACACCAAGCCCAACTGGAGTGTAGATGGGATGAAGGTATTAAACAGCCTCAGCCAGCACTGCTCCACAAACCATGCCTTCTGATGCATTTCACCCTGTCCACCAGAGCTTGGTCACCAAGTGAATAGGGCGAAATGCATCAGAGGGCATGGTTTACACTCCGGTCAGGCTTGGTTTGCGGCATTCCATATCCTATCCTATCCATATAAAAAAACTATCAGTGGTTTGATACCTATCTAAAATGATTTGATAACTATCAGTTGCTCCAGGCTCCCTGCTGGACACCATTGTGGTCACTCCCAAAGGTAGAACCTGCCAGTTGATGGTTCTACCTAAATAAAGGTTTCACTCTTTGATGTTGAAGATGTGACCAGCCTTTGCTTGAGTGGTGGCAGCCAAAAGCAGTCCAGAGCTGATTGGCAGAATCATACAACTTTTTCTTTTAGATTACCTTCTATGGCATGATGTCTTGGTGTTATAGATTGGAATCAAATTCAAATATTCTAAATCATAACACAACTAAATCTGGCTCAATTACAACTCTAATGAATGATACAGACATTATCAGAGCTTTCATAATTGTCAGGACAAGCAGAAGACTGCTGGTCAGCTGTGCAGGGCCTAGGAACAGTGTGGATAGGATCATGGCCAGCAACTAATAGCAAAGATAAAGTGATAACTGAAGATTGAGATTAGAAGTGAACAGTTAGGCAAGACCAAGAACAAAACAGAATCAGAATATGAACCAGTGTCAGAGCAAACACAAGAGAACTGCCTTGTATGGTATGGAAAGACGAGGTTGCCAAGCCACAAGGATTGGTCTAGAAATGCATTTTTAATTTGTCATAATAAAAATGTCTATCAAGATTAGACAGCCAATACATTTCATGGTTTGTGCTCAAATATTTCTTCATTGGGACTACAATGTAGCAAAAATAGGTTTTAAATAGAAAGAATGAGAACTCCAAGCCATAAGGATTGGTCCAAATATGAATTTTGATTTGTCATAATAAAAGGGTCTAACAAGAATTGACAGCCAATACATTTCATGAATTATACAGAAATCCTAGTTCATCTGGGCTACAATATAAGAGAAAAAGGTTTTGAATAGAAAGGATAAGAACACCAAGCCTAAAGATTGTCTAGGTATGATTTTTTTTTTAATGACATGGATACATTTCCTGGATTGTGCAGAAAACATCCTTCAGTGGGGCTACAATGTAACAGAAATATGTTTTAAATAAAAGTTATATTAGTTACAAAAATGTATCTATGTATACACTCCATAAAATATATTATACTACATTACAGATGAACTCTGCAAAAATGACATACAGTACACAAATACTGCACTTTAATCATTAATACATCATTAACTGTATCAAATTAAAAAAAAAAACAAGCAGTGTAAATACCTGAATGTGATATGGTATCAGAAACAGCACAAGAAGCAATCAGTCCATGTGGTGACAAGAAGTATGCTGATAGGAGAAGAAATTAGAGTGACAGAGAGATGAGTTCACCACTGTGTTGCATCTTCTTTAATTGTCCAGTCTCAGGCTGGGGAAGCTCCAGAACAACCTGTGAACAGAGGAAGTGGGATAAATGATATTGGCCATCAGACTGTGAACACTCAGTGACAAAAAACAAGTACTAAGGGAAAAATCTTTGGACTGAAGGTGAATATTTCAGCAAAAGCTACTTTTGTTTTTTTCAATTCTAATAAATTCATGAAAGAGCATCAGGATTAAAATCATAAATTCATTCTGAAGATTGTATTAAATTACTAAAATTCATTCGTAATTACATAAAGTACAGTATATTATTATACAGGATTTATATAGTGGCAACAGTTTGGCAGTGCTTTACAAAATGAAGGTAGAATATTATGGCCCTGATGAAAGGGAACCTGTGCATAACCAACACACATTGGTTGTCAATGCTTGATAGACAAATACAAATTTTAATCTGGACCTGTTAATTCCTGTGGTTTGACACTCTCTAATCCTTGCACTTAATAGGATGCTTCTAGGGATCCTGCTGAGCTCAAATGAGCAGTAGAGAGTTGCCACACTATAGCAATCTTTTGATTTAGATGGAACCTCCACCAAGCTTGAAGTCAAGTGTTCTACCACCCTAATTCTGGAACAGGACAGGTAGCAGAGCTAGCACCTAACCAAATCTCAGAGTAATGGTTCTGCAATCAGGTTGAGATGTTATACCTCTGAGCATCTCTCAGATGAACTAAAAGTGTCCAACAAGTGTTTGAGAGTTTAAATAAAGACCTATGGTCAAACAACATAGTAGAAAAAGGCAGATTGGGAAACTGTGAATGTGGCATAAGGCATGCAATATCTCAGACAGTGGAAAAAGGACACAGTAATGTGGAATCTGAGGCAGTAAATACAAGCAAAATAAAATTTATCAAGGATTACAGACAAACAGGAAGACACCAGGACCTGTACTCACTGAGAACCAGTGCTGACCCAGTGGAAGCAACTACACCATAGTGGGCAATATACAACAAGAACTGGATCAGATGGTTGTCAGGGACAATTGGAGAGAGACAGAAGCAACCATACAGCAAAGACAACAAAGACCAGGGACAGACAGTTGATAAGACAGGATCAGAAAACTTTCTAGCTCAGAAACAGGAGCTAAACTAAATGCAAGGCAGATCACACAGATGCAGACTGACATTCAATGTACCAGCACTTGTTGCTAACAATTCATATACATCTCATAGAGTGTAAGCTTTAACGAGCAGGGCCCTCTGATTCCTCTTGTATTAAATTGTAACTGTAATGTCTGCATACATTTTGTAAAGTGCTGTGCAAACTGTCGACACTATATAAATCCTGTATAATAGTAATAATAATAATAATAACAGCTTAAACCCTTGGGCACTGCTGGAATGAGGGACAGGAGAGAGTGGGATGAGACAATTTGGAGACACAGACAGGTGAGGAGATTGGGAGTGAGGTGTCTGAGACACTGGTGAAGAGATACAGCCAGCAAAAGCAAAGTCAGAAGCTGTCTAGATGGAGGAATAGCAGAACAAGCATAGGAAACACACAAACAGACAGAGAAAGCAAGGTCATTTGCTATATGTAGCTCCCCCCTCTGCCCTGAGCAGGAGTCTTTATTTAAATTTTGAGCCTAAATGATAGTTCAGCTTTCAGCCCCACCCAAAAAGGGAATTTCCACTTTAAGAACTTCTTCCATGCTCCCCGTGAAGAACTGGTACCTGAGCTCACTTTCACTCCGACCGCCTAGGTGATAAGAAGTGGTAGTTGTCCTCCCCCATCACCCCTTGCAGTCTTCTGGAACAGGTGACAGGTCCAAGAAGACTACGGGACCATTCACAAGATGCAGCGCTACTCGCGTACGTGCAGTGGGCACCCGGGTGTGAAGCTGCAAGCTGTCACAGCTGGGTGCCCCCACTTAAGATGCCGGCGATGGGGAGAGAGGGTGACCGGTGAACCCTGCTGGTGTGAACACACTGCTGGATTGTAGGACAGGTGAGTGGCTGTTTTTTAAAAGTCAGCAGCTACAGTTTTTTTTAGAAACATATCTGGATAGTATCCTAGGTATGAGGCCTAGTATGCTGAGCAGGAGGATCAAAGCACCATGGAGGAGCTTCAATTTATTTGGATACCTGAAAAGCTTGGTCTTCGACTGAAGTATGGTGGCCTCTCCCCAAGAAGTCAGTAACTGAACCAGCTAGTGCCTTACAGTTAGAAGCTGACTTTACAGAAATACTGATTAGATTAATAATATAATATTAAAGGTCCCCTATCTGTAAAGACTAAGTACCTCATATTCTTTGGGGATCAGGAGGTGCTACATATGGTTATATCTCAATCTATATGATTAGATATAACTGTAGCAGTTGAGTTACTAAGGACTGATGAACAAGGAGGAGGCATGGTTCAACTGAAATGATGTAGAGGTAGCTGAGATCATAAATGGTTTGTCATTTTGGTCTCTAGGAATCCCTTTGATGCTCACTTTTACAAGGTCACATCTAAATTTTACATCCCTGAATTCATCTGTTTGTGGGTTAAGTGCAGCATGGTGCAGCATCAATAATCACACTGGCAAGGAATCCAGAAAGCAGTGTTTTGAAGAACTTGCAAAACAGTACAACAGCTGGACAGGGAGATCACCCATCCAGGAACTCTCAGTCATTGTAGCGGAGAGTCAGCAGTAGCAGGCCTGAGCTGAAGACAGCACTTGCCAAGGGAGGTGGAGTGCGGCTTGGCTGGTCCAACCCAAGGGGGTGCTAGTGGAGGTGAAGACATAGGTCCCACTCTTTCCCTACTCTGGAAACTCTCCCTAATGCAAGTACTGTCCCTGACAGGCAGGTACGCTCTCCTTAACCTATCCACTTTGCAAAATGCATGCCAAGCCCTGGGGGCAGGGATTTAAAAAGACTCTGCTTGACCCAAGCTGGCCAACAGGGTCACCTGGATGCAGTGTAGCCAACTGGAACACTGTTCCAGGGGACCGAGGAAACCATACAGAAACCAAGATTCTCTTGAATTCCTTCCCAGCTGCAGTACTGCTTCAGTCGAGCACCAACTGCAGTAGAGGAAACAGACTGCTCCTGCCTACATGTTCATGATGAAGCTGAAGGTCAATTGTGTTGAGTCATGTGAGATTCTGAGCTTGGGTACCTATATAACAAGTTAAAAGTGTTGGGTAAATACTGTGGATCTGCAACAAAGGAAGTGTTGTAACATAACAACTAGAGATGAGCGAATTTCTCAAAAATTCGATTCGGCTGATTCGGCGAATTCCAGTGTGAAATTCGATTCGATGCGAATTTCTTCGCTACGAAGATGACATATAAAAAGGGTTTCTAGGCTTCAGAGAGCCTTTAAATTAGTGCAGAACACTGTACCTTTAATTTAAATGCCCTTGGAGATGAGGAAAGAGAAGGAGAAGGAGAAGGAGAAGGATGAGAAGAAGGAGAAGGAGAAGGATGAGAAGAAGGAGAAGGAGAAGGATGAGAAGAAGGAGAAGGATGAGAAGAAGGAGAAGGAGAAGGATGAGAAGAAGGAGAAGGAGAAGGATGAGGAGAAGGAGAAGGATGAGAAGAAGGAGAAGGATGAGAAGAAGGAGAAGGAGAAGGATGAGAAGAAGGAGAAGGATGAGAAGAAGGAGAAGGATGAGAAGATGGAGAAGGAGAAGGATGAGAAGAAGGAGAAGGAGAAGGATGAGAAGAAGGAGAAGGAGAAGGATGAGAAGAAGGAGAAGGATGAGAAGAAGGAGAAGGATGAGAAGAAGGAGAAGGAATAGGAGAAGCAGAAGGAGAAGGATGAGAAGAAGGAAAAGGAGAAGGATGAGAAGATGGAGAAGGAGAAGGATGAGAAGAAGGAGAAGGAGAAGGATGAGAAGAAGGAGAAGGAGAAGGATGAGAAGATGGAGAAGGAGAAGGATGAGAAGAAGGAGAAGGAGAAGGATGAGAAGAAGGAGAAGGAGAAGGATGAGAAGAAGGAGAAGGAGAAGGATGAGAAGAAGGAGAAGGATGAGAAGAAGGAGAAGGATGAGAAGAAGGAGAAGGAGAAGGATGAGAAGAAGGAGAAGGAGAAGGATGAGAAGAAGGAGAAGGATGAGAAGAAGGAGAAGGATGAGAAGAAGGATGAGAAGAAGGATGAGAAGAAGGATGAGAAGAAGGAGAAGGATGAGAAGAAGGACAGTTCTGTGACAGTTTCTGTCTATTTCTGACAGTTCTGGGACATTCACTCCATACAGCTGTTTCAACCGCTGTATGGAGGGAATGTCATGGAACTGTCAGAAATAGTCTATTTCTGACAGTTCTGGGACATTCACTCCATACAGCTGTTTCAACCGCTGTATGGAGGGAATGTCATGGAACTGTCAGAAATAGACTATTAATGACAGTTCTGGGACTCTGACAGTTCCATGACATTCCCTTCATACAGCGGTTGAAACAGCTGTATGGAGTGAATGTCCCAGAACTGTCATTAATAGTCTATTTCTGACAGTTCCATGACATTCCCTCCATACAGCGGTTGAAACAGCTGTATGGAGTGATTGTCCCAGAACTGTCAGAAATAGTCTATTTCTGACAGTTCTGGGACATTCACTCCATACAGCTGTTTCAACCGCTGTATGGAGGGAATGTCATGGAACTGTCAGAGTCCCAGAACTGTCATTAATAGTCTATTTCTGACAGTTCCATGACATTCCCTCCATACAGCGGTTGAAACAGCTGTATGGAGTGAATGTCCCAGAACTGTCAGAAATAGACTATTTATGACAGTTCTGGGACATTCACTCCATACAGCGGTTGAAACATTGTATCTATTTTTTTCCATAAATGACATTCTGCAGATACACTTAGAGGAGCGCTGCAGATACACTTTTTGCCGGCTTGGAATTATTCTTATTTTCATCCTACTTCTTCTTTTTCTTCATATGAGGATGAGGATGAGGATGAAGAAGAAGAAGTAGGATGAAAATAAGATTAATTCCAAGCCGGCAAAAAGTGTATCTGCAGCGCTCCTCTAAGTGTATTTGCAGAATGTCATTTATGGAAAAAAATAGATACAATGTTTCAACCGCTGTATGGAGTGAATGTCCCAGAACTGCCATAAATAGTCTATTTCTGACAGTTCTGGGACATTCACTCCATACAGCTGTTTCAACCGCTGTATGGAGGGAATGTCATAGAACTGTCAGAAATAGACTATTAATGACAGTTCTGGGACTGTCCTTCCATACAGCGGTTGAAACATTGTATCTATTTGTTTCCATAAATGGATCCATTTATGGAAACAAATAGATACAATGTTTCAACCGCTGTATGGAAGGACAGTCCCAGAACTGTCATTAATAGTCTATTTCTGACAGTTCTATGACATTCCCTCCATACAGCGGTTGAAACAGTTGTATGGAGTGAATGTCCCAGAACTGTCAGAAATAGACTATTTATGACAGTTCTGGGACTGTCCTTCCATACAGCGGTTGAAACATTGTATGTATTTGTTTCCATAAATGGATCCATTTATGGAAACAAATACATACAATGTTTCAACCGCTGTATGGAAGGACAGTCCCAGAACTGTCATTAATAGTCTATTTCTGACAGTTCCATGACATTCCCTCCATACAGCGGTTGAAACAGCTGTATGGAGTGATTGTCCCAGAACTGTCAGAAATAGTCTATTTCTGACAGTTCTGGGACATTCACTCCATACAGCTGTTTCAACCGCTGTATGGAGGGAATGTCATGGAACTGTCAGAAATAGACTATTAATGACAGTTCTGGGACTGTCCTTCCATACAGCGGTTGAAACATTGTATATATTTGTTTCCATAAATGGATCCATTTATGGAAACAAATACATACAATGTTTCAACCGCTGTATGGAAGGACAGTCCCAGAACTGTCATTAATAGTCTATTTCTGACAGTTCTATGACATTCCCTCCATACAGCGGTTGAAACAGCTGTATGGAGTGAATGTCCCAGAACTGTCAGAAATAGACTATTTATGACAGTTCTGGGACTGTCCTTCCATACAGCGGTTGAAACATTGTATCTATTTTTTTCCATAAATGACATTCTGCAAATACACTTAGAGGAGCGCTGCAGATACACTTTTTGCCGGCTTGGAATTAATCTTATTTTCATCCTACTTCTTCTTCTTCATCCTCATCCTCATAAGAAGAAAAAGAAGAAGTAGGATGAAAATAAGAATAATTCCAAGCCGGCAAAAAGTGTATCTGCAGCGCTCCTCTAAGTGTATCTGCAGAATGTCATTTATGGAAAAAAATAGATACAATGTTTCAACCGCTGTATGGAGTGAATGTCCCAGAACTGTCATAAATAGTCTATTTCTGACAGTTCTGGGACATTCACTCCATACAGCTGTTTCAACCGCTGTATGGAGGGAATGTCATAGAACTGTCAGAAATAGACTATTAATGACAGTTCTGGGACTGTCCTTCCATACAGCGGTTGAAACATTGTATCTATTTGTTTCCATAAATGGATCCATTTATGGAAACAAATAGATACAATGTTTCAACCGCTGTATGGAAGGACAGTCCCAGAACTGTCATTAATAGTCTATTTCTGACAGTTCTATGACATTCCCTCCATACAGCGGTTGAAACAGCTGTATGGAGTGAATGTCCCAGAACTGTCAGAAATAGACTATTTATGACAGTTCTGGGACTGTCCTTCCATACAGCGGTTGAAACATTGTATGTATTTGTTTCCATAAATGGATCCATTTATGGAAACAAATACATACAATGTTTCAACCGCTGTATGGAAGGACAGTCCCAGAACTGTCATTAATAGTCTATTTCTGACAGTTCCATGACATTCCCTCCATACAGCGGTTGAAACAGCTGTATGGAGTGATTGTCCCAGAACTGTCAGAAATAGTCTATTTCTGACAGTTCTGGGACATTCACTCCATACAGCTGTTTCAACCGCTGTATGGAGGGAATGTCATGGAACTGTCAGAAATAGACTATTAATGACAGTTCTGGGACTGTCCTTCCATACAGCGGTTGAAACATTGTATGTATTTGTTTCCATAAATGGATCCATTTATGGAAACAAATACATACAATGTTTCAACCGCTGTATGGAAGGACAGTCCCAGAACTGTCATTAATAGTCTATTTCTGACAGTTCTATGACATTCCCTCCATACAGCGGTTGAAACAGCTGTATGGAGTGAATGTCCCAGAACTGTCAGAAATAGACTATTTATGACAGTTCTGGGACTGTCCTTCCATACAGCGGTTGAAACATTGTATCTATTTTTTTCCATAAATGACATTCTGCAAATACACTTAGAGGAGCGCTGCAGATACACTTTTTGCCGGCTTGGAATTAATCTTATTTTCATCCTACTTCTTCTTCTTCATCCTCATCCTCATAAGAAGAAAAAGAAGAAGTAGGATGAAAATAAGAATAATTCCAAGCCGGCAAAAAGTGTATCTGCAGCGCTCCTCTAAGTGTATCTGCAGAATGTCATTTATGGAAAAAAATAGATACAATGTTTCAACCGCTGTATGGAGTGAATGTCCCAGAACTGTCATAAATAGTCTATTTCTGACAGTTCTGGGACATTCACTCCATACAGCTGTTTCAACCGCTGTATGGAGGGAATGTCATAGAACTGTCAGAAATAGAATGTTTCAACCGCTGTATGGAAGGACAGTCCCAGAACTGTCATTAATAGTCTATTTCTGACAGTTCTATGACATTCCCTCCATACAGCGGTTGAAACAGCTGTATGGAGTGAATGTCCCAGAACTGTCAGAAATAGACTATTTCTGACAGTTCTGGGACATTCCCTCCATACAGCGGTTTCCGGCAAAAAGTGTATGTGCAGAGTTCCTCTATTCTGCAGATACACTTAGAGGAGCTCTGCAGATACACTTAGAGGAGCTCTGCACATACACTTTTTGCCGGCTTGGAATTATTCTTATTTTCATCCTACTTCTTCTTCTTCTTCTTCTTCTTCTTCATCCTCATCCTCATCCTCTTCTTCTTCTTCTGAGGATGAGGATGAGGATGAAGAAGAAGAAGAAGAAGAAGAAGTAGGATGAAAATAAGATTAATTCCAAGCCGGCAAAAAGTGTATGTGCAGAGCTCCTCTAAGTGTATCTGCAGAATAGAGGAACTCTGCACATACACTTTTTGCCGGCTTGCAATTATTCTTATTTTCATCCTACTTCTTCTTCTTCTTCTTCTTCTTCTTCTTCTTCTTCATCCTCTTCTTCTTCTTCTGAGGATGAGGATAAAGAAGAAGAAGAAGAAGAAGAAGTAGGATGAAAATAAGATTAATTCCAAACAGGCAAAAAGTGTATGTGCAGAGCTCCTCTAAGTGTATCTGCAGAATAGAGGAACTCTGCACATACACTTTTTGCCGGCTTGGAATTATTCTTATTTTCATCCTACTGCTTCTTCTTCTTCTTCATCCTCATCCTCATCCTCAGAAGAAGAGGATGAGGATGAGGATGAAGAAGAAGAAGAAGAAGAAGAAGTAGGATGAAAAGAAGAATAATTCCAAGCCGGCAAAAAGTGTATGTGCAGAGTTCCTCTATTTCTGACAGTTCTCTCACAGCTTCTTCACATGTACAGCGGTTGAAACATCTGTATCCTAAATGGAAACTAATAGATACAAATTGTATCTATTAGTTTCCATTTAGGATACAGATGTTTCAACCGCTGTACATGTGAAGAAGCTGTGAGAGAACTGTCAGAAATAGAGGAACTCTGCACATACACTTTTTGCCGGCTTGGAATTATTCTTCTTTTCATCCTACTTCTTCTTCTTCTTCTTCATCCTCATCCTCATCCTCTTCTTCTGAGGATGAAGATGAAGAAGAAGAAGAAGTAGGATGAAAAGAAGAATAATTCCAAGCCGGCAAAAAGTGTATGTGCAGAGTTCCTCTATTTCTGACAGTTCTCTCACAGCTTCTTCACATGAACAGTGGTTGAAACATCTGTATCCTAAATGTAAACTAATAGATACAATGTTTCAACCGCTAAACATGTGTTCCTTCTGTCAGAGAACTGTCAGAAATAGCGGAGCTCACTGCAGGGACACTTTTGCCGGCTGATCGGGAAATGTTCGATTCGCGCACCCGAAGTAGGCAAAATTTCGGTTTCGCCGCGAATCGAATATTTCCTGAAATTCGACTCGAATTCCGGTTCGCCTGGTTCGATTCGCTCATCTCTAATAACAACATCTTTAAAGTTGAATTCCATCCTTAACTTCAGTCTTGCACGGTTGTACAGGCTTCTCTCCTGCACTGAAATTGCTTACTCTCACGAAAGGGGGCTATGTTACAGTATTTTTACTGTTTATTCAGAATATGTAAATACTTTGATGTGCAAAATCTGGACACAGGTTCACTTTAAGGAGGACAATCAGTAAAGTATGTGTTATCCTTTCGGCCGACTGTTATTGATTAAAGCTCCTGTCAGGGGTAAGTGCATTCTTGTCTATTGCAAGCATGCATATCAGTCCGCTAATCCGTAGTTTTTTTAGCAGTCAAATCATGAACTCTCTGGTTTCTATTTAATGTCTATGGCTGACTTCAGTCTGTTTTCATGGAAATGCACTCAAAGGGATTCTATTAAAATGGCACAAATGATCAAATTATAAATAAATCAAATTACCCTAAACGTAAATGTTGGTACATAAGTGCCTTTGGATATCTTACAGTATAACTAAAGGCAAACTTTTTATTTTAAGATTTGGAGAGAGTGGTGATAGGTTATAACCCCAGTCAGTTTTTTTTATATATATATATCAAAGAAGGTTTTATTGAGAACAAACAAACATTGGTGCAGCAGTCTAGTGCTAGGAAGCACCCAAAAAGAAAAATACAGCTCCTAGTCATGTACAAAAGTAAGGTATTCAGGCAATAGGTAGTACAACATTTATGTGTCGCAGATACAAAGAAACCATAGAAACAGATAAAGAATAAAGATAATACACATCAGCCCAAGGGGTCCTGTAAGGGCTACATCTGGGCCAGTACCAGAGGGCCAAGTCCAGAGGTATCCAGCCAGGGGACCCATAACCTCTTAAATTTACCAGGACAGCCTCTATGTTGATATACCTATTTTTCCAAAATGCAGAGGATCGCCAAGAGAGAATATCCATTCCTGCAGGGAGGGAGATGTTACAGATTTCCAATAAATCCAAAGCAATTTACGTGCAACAAACAGGGCTCTGGAGATAGCCTCCTGGCTACATCCCCCAAAATATTCAACAAGCAACACTTGGGGTCTAAAGGTATAGTAACCTGGAATACAGAGTTAACAGTGTCAACCACCCCCTTCCAAAAGAGTTGATGTTTGGGGCATCACCAAAGTAAGTGAATAATATCACCATGATCTTGCTGACATTTAATGCAACAGGCGTCTGACTGGATGCCCATGTAAAGGCAGTGGTGTATAATGTACTCTAAGTAAAATACACAATTGAGACAGTTTTTGAGACACATTGAGAGAGCAGGTGGTAACTGCAGCCCTATCAGGTTTTTATTATTTTTTGTGTCCATGTTTGGGAGATCACCTCTTTCTAATTGTCCTGATCATGAATGTCACTGGGAATGTAAATGATGGAAAATCTGAAATTTTGAATTGCCGCCAGAACAGAAATATAGGAGACATTTTCCAATGGGTACACATGCTCCTGTGACAGCTGTTTAAGATGAGCTATTCCCCACATTGAAAAGTCATCCTCTCACTTCCTGTTGGGACTACAGGAAGTGAAGGGAAATCTATCTAATAAAACAGAACTGACAGTGGATTATATCCACTTCTTACTCTGTCCAAACTGAAAAAAAAAAGTTTGGGTTTTAAATATATTGTACTTTGAGTTAGCTGTTAGAATTTTTGTTTGGATGCGCATTATATACAGTTGTGTTCAAAATAATAGCAGTCAGACATCACTAACCTGATCAATCACTGTTTTTGGTAGAAATGATATTTCTACATGGCAAATAATTTACTAGCAGGTGTAGTAGAGTAATAGAAATCCAACAGACCCAACAGTCATGACATGCATGCTGCTGATTCTGTGTAATTGAATCACTAATTGAAAGGGGCATGTTCAAAATAATAGCAGCGTGGAGTTCTATTAGTGAGGTCATTCATTCTTTGAAAAACAGGCGGCAATTATTGCCCTTATTTAAGGAAGAAAGGCAGCAAATGTTGTACATGCTGGTTACAGTGCATTTCTCTCTGAAATTCTGAGGAAAATGGGTCGTTCCAGACATTGTTCAGAAGAACAGTGTACCTTGATTAAAAAGTTGATTGGAGAGGGGAAAACATATAAAGAAGTGCAGAAAATGATAGGCTGCTCAGCTAAAATGATCGCAAATGCTTTAAAATGGCAACCAAAACCTGAAAGACATGGAAGAAAGCGAAAAACTACCATTCGAATGGATAGAAGAATAGCCAAAATGGCAAGGACTCAGCCAACAATCAGCTCCAGGAAGATCAAAGAAGGTCTAAAGTTACCTGTGAGTACTGTTACAATTAGAAGACGCCTATATGAAGCCAAGCTATCTGCAAGAAGCCCCCGCAAAGTCCCACTGTTGAAAAAAAGACATGTGCTGAAGCGGTTACAATTTGCCAAAGAGCACATTGACTGATGGACTGATGAAAGTAAGATTGTTCTTTTTGGGTCTAGTGGCCAGAGACAGTTTGTCAGACGACCCCCAAACACTGAATTCAAGCCACAGTACAATGTGAAGACAGTGAAGCATGGTTGTGCAAGCATCATGATATGGGGATGTTTCTCATACTACGGTGTTGGGCCTATTTATCGCATACCAGGGATCATGGATCAGTTTGAATACATCAGAATACTTGAAGAGGTCATGTTGCCTTATGCTGAAGAGGAAATGCCCTTGAAATGGGTGTTCCAACAAGACAATGACCCCAAACACACCAGTAAACGTGCAACATCTTGGTTCCAGACCAACAAGATTGACGTTATGGAGTGGCCAGCCCAATCCCCGGATCTTAATCCAATTGAAAACTTGTGGGGTGACATCAAAAATGCAGTTTCTGAGGCAAAACCAAGAAATAGAGAAGAACTGTGGAATGTAGTCCAATCATCCTGGGCTGGAATACCTGTTCACAGGTGCCAGAAGTTGGTTGACTCCATGCAACACAGATGTACAGCAGTTCTCAGAAACAGTGCTTATACAACTAAATATTCATTAAGTGATTCAAATGAAAGCAAAATCTTCAAACATTTTTCAGTTTATATAGTGAATGTTTGAGTTTGTAAAGAAGAATACAAACACTGCTATTTTTTTGAACAGTCTAATATTCACTTTTCTTCAATTTATTTAGAGGAACAACACAAATTTGATATATTTTTCTTCATGTTTTGATTTGGAATAGAATGTGTAGTGTTCCCAATGCATTTGTGTGTATGGAAATAAAAGCTATTAGAAGGATTTTGAGTTTTATTCGCTTTTTGTGTCATTATTGTTATTGGAGCTTACTAACTTAGATGAGGTAGCTGCATTAGTTTTCTCTTTTAATGCGTTTTTCCTATTTTTCACCTGGTGATCTTGCTTGTAAGTTTGTTGTTTCAACTTCCTGTAACAAACCAAGCTGCCCAGCAAAAGTGGCAGTTACAAGGTTGAGACAAACTATTTAACACTGACAAGGGTGCTTGCAATGGTCAGATTTTATTTGTCTTTGTAAAACCTTTATCCAAAACTAAAGAAAAAGGCTTTGATGTTTTATGCACATGAACCCCTCCCTGATGCCTGATGGTGGCAGGCAGGGTTTTCACAAACAGAAGCGACCCTAGTGGTCTCTTCTATCATAATTGTTTCTCCTTGCCTGTCACAGTAATGTACACTAAGCAATGCACTGAGCATGTGCAACTCAAAGCCTTCAGGGCCCTGGTGCAAGAACCATTACAGGTTCCCCCAACACCCACCACTTTCCATCAGTCCCGGGGCCCTTTCCATTTGTATAAGGGTCTTTGCCTCTGGTCCCAGACCCTTCCCTCCGGGCCTTGGTCCCTTTATTCTTGTCGCAAGGCCCTTTATTACTGTCCCACAGTGGGACCCTTTCACATCTTCTGCAGCGGGCCCCCTTCCTGGCATCTTTGTGCCCCCCACAGTGGCAGAAAGCAAGATATATGTCACCAGCCCACCAGGGAACTCCAAATAAGGGTTCAACACAGTGGCAGAACAACCAGAGTCACAAAGGTCACACTTGCGAACAGGCCCTTTTGTTCTGCCACCATGGGGGTTCCCAGCCTTCCCTTGCTGTCCTGCCCCTGCCATTGACAGTGTCAGTCCAGCATTCTTTTCTCCATGGCAGCAGAGACAGCACTTTAGGACCCAGAGCTGGTTACATTATGGGGCTGATGGGCACAGGCGCAGAGGGCCAGCACTTTTGGTTGTAGACAGCCGAGCCCCCACCAGTCACCTAGCAGCAGTGAAACTGCATAGCCCTCTCTGCTGGATGCAATCTGGGCGATGCTCCTGATCAGATCGAATATTAAATACAATAGAGGTTTAATTGACCAGAGCCCCCACCTTACTGGTATGGAACCCACATGGCTGCTGAATATATTGTTGATATATATGTGATTGTACTCTTGACTCTAATAAATACTGTGTTTATGTCCACAGTATTTACAGTATTAGACTCAAGAGTACAATCACATATAATGTATATCATTGAGATTCTAGGCTACAATGAAGCTGGCCATACAAGTGAATTTTGGATCGTTCTTGATGAAGCTGTTGGAGTTAAAACCTTAGTTGGCCTATTGAGGCCCTCCCACTCGCCAGGCAGACAAATGTTAGTTGAACAGTGGCTGCATCCAATCAGATTCAGTCGTTTTTCCAGTATTCCAAGAGCCTTGATCCATACTGTTAGCATGGATGGAGCAGATGTCTCTTGCTCAGCCCTGCTGTGTATATTACAGTGTATGGCCAGCTTTACAGAAGTTCACATCAGAAAACATTATTTTAGCCAAACATTATGCAGATATGAAAAGCACTACTTTTTTATGCAATTAAATTTTTATTTTTTGAATGTCAAAATCATAGTCAAGAAGTTCATAACTCACAAGACACAAGTTCATTTCATAAACCAGAAGCACTCAACAAGGACCCAGGTCGAAGTTCTTTTAGTTTTCAAGAGTATTACACAGATTTGTGACAGCATCAATGCACAATTCATTCTGCAACTTTTCTCATTTAAATTCCTACATAGTACTTCCTAGAAAGTAAATATTGTCGGCTTGCTTGGCATGTTGTATTTTAGTGATACAACTCCCACTTATATACCGGTAGTTTGCTGCAAGATATTTTTGAGCATGGTCTCCAAGCAACCATTCAGGTTTCCCTACTATTAATTTCAGGCCTAGTCCATGATTCATAGGTTTCTCATTTTAAGATAACAGGACCACAACTGCTAATGATAAGAAACCAGGAGAAGTTTGCAGCTGTATCCAAATACATTTCCAAAGATAGCTTCTCTTTTCAATTTGTTTTCACAATGGGACAATAAAACACAAGCCATCAGCAAAAATATGTACCGATATAACATTTAAGCACTTTGAAAGTACTTTTTTTAAGCACTTTAAAACTTTGAAGGAGATAATAAAATCTACCTTAACATATTGTAAATGAGTGTTTTATTATCACCTTACGTCAATAGCATTTTTCATTCTCCCCAACTCCACTTGTATTTTCGCGTTATAGTCAGGTGCTAGAGCCTACTTTTAATGTGTTTATCATTTTTAACTCATTCAAGCCTGAGACCATCCCAATTCTTACCAACAACTCTAAGCCCTGATACAGCGGGCCCCTAAGTATGTTGGCTTGTCTATTTGATTTATGATGGAATAAACTCTTTATGGCCTCTCACTCTTATTGGTCTGGCACACTATCTTTCCTGTACCTTTTGGATTTAACCTGAAACACCCCTTAGAGGCTTCTTCATATTCTTCAGCTGTCAAACAGAACCCTATACTCTTTAACACAGGTTCATTCTTGACTGTGAAATAGATCTGCATTTGGATCCTCCTATCTTCATGTAAGAGAAGCTCAGTACATGTTGTAACAAGAAGGCTATTACATGCTCGTGCTCATAATTCTGAGCTAAGACTCACTGCAAAATGGGCATTGGCATGCACATGCAGACTTATTATCATGCGTACAAAACATATGCACATGCATACATCCTTTACGGGCACTGGCCTATTTAAGCTGGACTATGACATGAATGGATTGCTGAGTGGTTTTCAGCTAGTTCCTGCTTTACCTGAGCCTTGACCTATCTTTCCTGCCTACCAATGTATGACTTGGCTTGTTCCTGACCTGTCTTTGGATTTCTGCCTGCCTGTTGTGCCCTCGGCTTGTATTCTGACTCTGCTCCTGTCTTGCACTCCTGTACCTCAGTGCCCGACTGTGTACTGATCCTGGCTTGTACCATGACTCTGCTTATTTCTGATGATCCTGTACCTTACTGCCTGGCTGTTGATGACATTTTGAGTTGTGTCCTGGATATGCTCTTGTCTGTAGATCAAGTGTGATCATTTTCCAGTTCTGGGTTCCTGCCTGATGATCTTCGGTCATCAGCTTCCTGCAAACACCAGTTGGTACTGCCTGCTACACTGGCCCTTTTGCCACTCTGTGTCCTTATACCTCCTGTCATCACTACCTCTCCAGCTCGATCTCCACCAGGTGTGTGACACTCCATCTCTTAGCAATGAAATGCTGAACAAAGTTCTATCTCACTGTAGTGGCAAATGTGTTTTTATAACTGCCTTTGCTCCTCTTGAGGGAATTTGTCTTCCTGTTCCATGTAAAACCATCAAATAGACACAAACTGGGGAAATGGTCCCTCACTTCCTGTTCTGACACCTATAAAATAGACAATAAGGAATGAGAAAACACCCAAATGGGGACAAAGACAGCAATAAAATATCGACAGAGGTTCTAATTTTTCCATATGCCAAATCATTAAAAGTTTGGCTTTACTGTAAGGTTTGGGTAGTGGCTGACCTGCTGACCCAGGATAGCCACCAAGGGTCACATGGCTGCAGCATAGCCAACCGGAACTCTGCTCCATTGACCCAGGAAACCATAAAGAAACTATGTTTCCCCTTGACTTTCTCTTCAGGCTGTGGTACCACTCAGGTTGAATGCCACCCGCAGTGGGAAGAATAGACTGCACCTACCTACAGCCAGGTACTATTTTAATGAAAATAGTAAATAAGAAAATATTAAAAATGACTTTTGAAATTACATTACATTATGTCATTATATAGGGTATTAGTGGTTAGGATACCTTAACTATACTGCCCTGACACATGAAGTTTATTACTGTTTGTTGTTTTCTCTCCTGTCACAGTCAGTTACTGAACTGTGAAAATAACTGTTCCTTAAGGACTGGCACTGCTATTCATTATAGTAAGGGAGCAGCTTTTCACTTACAATAACCTGAAGAAAGTATCAGTGATTGCACATTATTGCAGTTAGAGCAAGGTGGGTGAAGAACTACACTAATCTGATAAAGCAGAGAGAACAGAGGATATTTATATTGGTGGTGACATAACACATTTCCGATAAAATACCAATTGTGCTTTCTGTCTTCATTATTGTCAAAGAAATAATTGGCGCCTTGGGGAGGGTTGTTCCAATCAATGAATGAAGATATTGTATCTGCTGTAAAAAGTCTATATACGTTTTTGTTCTTTTTTCTTTGTATTCTGTTCTCTACCCTCTCCTATAAAGAGATACCAGCGTTCTTACTTGTAAATTATACACAATGAACTTTGCAAATCACATTGAAACTGCTTCAGTTTTCATTTTAGAGCTGCCAATCTTCCAGATAGTTATGACAGCTGAATAGGCCATTTTAGATCTAACAGCTATAAATGCCTTGGCTCCATTCAAAAAAACAATCTTACAGACATTTTCAAACTTAAAGTTACCCTGTCATTAAAAACAAATAATCCCAAACAGGTCTGCAGATCAAGTGAAAACTTACATTCTCTGCCGTCGATGCTACCAGAATGCTGCACCATATAAGAAATCCTTTGCTGAAATCTCCCGGGGAATTGACACCTATGGGAGTGTTTATTACCTAAGTCCCCCACTGTGCTCAGTGGTTCCGTCCACCGACCTCCACATCACTACAGTACATAGAAGTGATGTGAAAGTTGATGGGAGGAACCACTGGGTGCTGCAGGAGACTGTGGACTAAGGAGATTGATATACCTGGTGTGTTGCTTCCCTAGAAGACTTCAACGGAATATATCTTTTGAATGGTACAGAATTCTGGTTGTGCAGACAGTGAAACAAGTAAATAGTCATTCTCTTATCATGCAGGTCAGCTTGTTTGGGATTCTTTTAATGAGACAGGGTCGAATTAAATGATGACCAAAATAACATGCAAAATAGCCACCAAAATAACTTGAACGTTGGCTCACCTATCAGTTTATTATAATAATTTGTAGATAAATATGTAAATGTTCAGGAGCATATAAAGCCTGAAAATATTTTAAAGTTTTTCTTTCAGTTTGTAATCTGAATTATGATATTTTAGTTACTCACTGACATCTTATATTAAACATTTATAGAATTGCACTCACACATTCTTGTGCACCAGTCCTTAGTGCACCCATGTAAACTGCTTCAATTAAAGCAGTACATATAATGTTATATACCGCTGTTTTCCCTTTAAAATCCCCTTACTTCCAGGTCCATACACTATGACATCACCCAACTCCACCTGACACGTTGCGTCACGTCACATGACTTCATCAGGTGCCCCTGATAGGGGAAGGAGTGAAGGAGTCATTTTGTGGTGGAGTGACATAAACAAGCACAGAATATATATATAGAGGAGCACAGAAGAATATTTACACATATATTTTCCAGCACCTGGGACTGAAAATATTTTGTATTTATTCATGCACAAGAATTTTTGTGAATACATTATGGGTTGTGGGTTTGTTCATCGTGTATAGAACAGCACATGATGGATGGACTGTTTCATTATTTTGTTCTTTTTAATGCGTGCTTTGTAAAGTCAATTTTTTGGGGTAGCACTGCATGCATATATTTATATATGCTTTGTTTAATTGTGTGAAGCACATAATAGTGTGAGCAAGCTACTTAAAAATGACATAGAAGTTAGCAGCGCAGAAGTTTACAGAGTCATTTTTGGTTACCTTATATTGGCCCTGCAATAGGAACATAGCACCACTTTGATGAAAAAAACATGTACTTCAGCCTTCTCATTTTTATTCAGTGTCTTATTAGGAGGATAGTCAGCCCCACCTGCAACCAGCTATTACTGCTAACATGTTTCAGACTGAAAGGAACTTTTACCATTTTACAAAAGACTGGCAGAGACTGCTTACATGTGACAAAACACTAAGGCTCCACGCACACTAGCATTTTTTATAAGCTCGAGAAAAAAAGCTGGATGAAAAATTTTGATAATAGCATTTTTGTGCCAGCTTGTAGTAGCATTATAGTAGCATTTAGAAGCATTTAGAAATGTTAGCATATTTTTCTGCCAGAAAAACGCTCCCAAAAACCCTGAAGCTGTAAAAACAGTGCTAGCCTAAAATAGTATGCATGAACACATAGGATAACACTATTTAGCATCTGGGAACAGAAAAAAATGCTGATAGCTTCTAGGAGCTTAAAAAATGCTAGTGTGCATGGAGCCTGACAGAGATTGCTCGCATGTTTATATTTCTGTTGGCATTGTGCTATACCAGGGAGGTTCTGAACCTGCTGTCTAAAAGAATGGTGGTAAAATCTGTCATTGCACATTTTAGAAATATGTTTATTCATTAGTATGACATTTTTTGTTATTAGTGTATAACGTGAATAGATTCTTCAACCAACCCTGGCCAGCGTGCATCCAGGGTCTGTGTTTCTGTGGAGTTCCACAGCTGATCGGCCAGTTTGTACGTGGCCATTATGCACAGTGTTGCTGTGCTCAGAGGCAGCATGTAGTTACCTCTCAGAACAGCAAACTATTCGCACCCAAGTGGCTGTGTCAATGTAGCCTCAGTGGTTCACTTTAGCTGCAGTTGTCCTTGTTGATTTTTTATATTGTGGCACCAGCATGAATTAAAAAAGTAAAGACAACCTCTATTATTTTTTTTAGTGTAGGTCTGGTTTACCACCATTGTAGATCTCTAAACTCCAAAGGCTGCCCTTTCAGCTTCCTACAATACCAATTTTGGTTACTGCTAATGGGCCACCAGTGGGCTCTCTGCTCTCCTTTTTTGGGACGTTGTACACATTGTTTGGAAAATGCTGTTTTTCATAGGTTGGCGCTGTGCTGTTAAGGAGTAACCTTGGGAGCTACATCTGCCTAGAGCTGTTCCATGTAGCCTTTCACAGATAATTTCCCAGTACAGAAATCTGTAGTTACCTGATAAAGAAGCTTAATAATCCCTCTACCCGGTCACATATTTTTCCCTAATTTTGGAGACCACAAAACCGTCTGTGGGTTCTAAGTACAATTCCTATATAAGCCTAATATAAACTCCATGTGGTACAATTAAAACAATTATTATGGTGCCTAGTAAATCTATCTAGTATTAAAGATATAAAAACTTGCACCTGCCTCTAAAAAATGGATACCCACTTGTGCAAAACAGTAATTTTTAAATAGACAGGCGCTATGTAAACACAATAAACATATATATATATATATATATATATATATATATATATATATATATATGAAAACCGAAAACACACAATGCCCCAAATTCAAAACATCTGTTGTAAATTGCACCTATTTATGTGCTAGGAGCATCCTATTATGTATTAACCATTGAAAGTCCATATGTAACCATATTGATATTAGAATGTGACAGTCCTTTTAAACCACAGTGCTATGGCCCATAAAGGTGTGTCTTCACCATGTGCCTACAAGATATAAGTGAATTGCTCAATCACCAGACCTTTTTGACCCTGGTTAATGCGATCAAATGCGCATATTTAGATAATACATGGAACCATCCACTTCTGGTAATCCTAGGGTGTTCCTCCCCTTCATGAGCTCTCCACAGAACAAGCCCAGGGATGAAGCATTACAGGTTACCAACAAACTCTCCAATTTGACTGGATACTCAATGAGGAATTCTCCTTTCTTTGTGGGGAATAGTACCAAGCCGCTCAAATAAACCAAAAGATTTTCAAAGCGTTCAAAGTGTAGCATATATTAATGTGGCAATAAAACAGCAACAAACAGATATGCACTCATATATGGCGGTGCCTAGTATACCGGCACCAGTATGTACAGCTTGTGAATACGCCGCTGGGCGAAACGTACGTTGAAGCGTGATTACGTCATTTCTTGTGCCGTGGATGTGACGTTTGGCCCTAGCGAGAGCAAGGCTTGGAGCGCAGGTCAGCCATTTACGGTATTCACAAGCTGTACATACTGGTGCCAGTATACTAGGCACCGCCACATGTGAGTGCGTATCTGTTTGTTGCTGTTTTATTGCCACATTAATAAATGCTACACTTAGAATGCTTTCAAAATCTTTTGGTTTATTTGAGCGGCCTGGCACTATTCCTCACAAGGAAAGGAGAATTCCACATTCAGTATCCAGTCAAATTGGAGAGTTTGTTAGTAACCTGTAATGCTACATTTGTGGGATTGTTTTGTGGAGAGCTCATGAAGGGGAGGAACACCCTAGGATTACCAGAAGTGGATGATTCCATGTATAATATAAAATACAGCCTTGTCTTTATCATAACTTTGCTTCACTATTTACAAATTAGCTTTAACTATCAGGAGATTCGAAGGAGGGATTGGATGAATACAGAGGCAAAAAAAAAATATTCAGTGAATTCACCGCTGTGATTAATATCGAATTTGATTGCAATTTCAGTTAAATCCTGTTTTATCCCTTTTTTGGCAGTGGAACACAGAAAATGCTTGATTTTTCCTTATTTTACATTTGCTGCATCTAAATAATTGATTACCTTTAACTGCAATCTCCACATTAAAGTTAGGTATAGTCGGTGTGAAAGTCAGGTACAGTCAGTATGGGAAGTAGATAATAAATCACAGTATGAATATTGCTTCAGTGAGTGTAATTTATACTGTATGTGGTGCACTTGCACTAGAATTTTTGCTTGGGCATAGACAGTAAGCTGTTACAACATATGAGTTGTAGAATCATGAATACAAAATGTTTCATTTACATTCATTAGAGTTCTGCTTCTACAGATTGATGGGAAGCAGAATTACAAACAATGGTGTCCTTCTGTTAGCATAGATATTAGATGATTTAAAGGTATTTGCTTTTCTTTGGTATTTAGAAAGGGCAATAACAGACACACATGTAGCAGCATCTTTCCTGATAAAGTAAAGTAACCAGATTTTCAAACTTAAATCCGGGGACACCCTACTGACCATGCCTTCTTTTATTGAAAGTGGGGTGGGATGGAGCAAGAGTGGGGATAATAGCTGCGCGTGAATCAGGCTACACCAAATGTTTGGTGCGGCCAAATTATACTAACAGTGCAAGTGGCTGATAGGGGGTATGGTTTAATAACGCCTAAGCTCACTTTGCTCTAGGTCAAGCGTGCACAATGGGCACAAGTGTATGAATGTAGACACCAAAAGTAAGTAAACCAAGAGTACCTCTCAGAAAAAATATCCTCCTTCCTCCCAATACAACCCCCCCCCCCTTCCCATGACAAAAGCATTTTCAAGAGGAGCTTCAGTTATTTATTTAAACAATAAAAGTCAGCAGCTACAAAAATTGGAGCTGCTGACTTTTTATAATCATTCACTCACCTGTCCAGGGATCCAACTCTGTCCTCACCTGAACAGGGCAGCTGTGTTTCTAGGTATCCCTAAGTTCTGCACAGCCAGGCATTTCCACACTTTCATCCACAGTCAGTGAATTATTATTATTATACAGTATTTATATAGCGCCAAAAGGTTTGCTCAGTGCTGTACATTATAGTGGGGGACAGTACATGAGACAATACAGTAACAAAACAATACATGAGGGGTTCGAGGGCCCTGCTCTTTCGAGCTTACAATCTAGGAGGGAGGGGATAGTGGTACAGGAGGAAGTGACTGTGGGGGATGGAGTGGTAGGAGGAGTGGAGGAGATCGGCTGTTAGGTGAGGGTGGGGTAGGCTTCCCTGAAGAGATGGGTTTTCAGGGTGCGCCTGAAGGTGAGGAGGGTAGGTGACAGTCTAATGGATTGGGGTAGAGAGTTCCAGAGGATGGGGGAAGTCCTGGAGAAGTCCTGCAGTTTGGCGCGGGAGGAGGAGACCAGGGAGCTAGAAAGTAGTTCTTGTAAGAAGCGAAGATTACGGGTTGGGTGGTATTTGGGTATCAGGTTGGTGAGGTAGTTTGGGGCAGTGTTATGAATGGCTTTGTATGTCTGTGTTAGTAGTTTGAATTTAATGCGTTGGGCAATCGGAAGCCAGTGGAGGGAATGACAGAGGGGGGTGGCAGAAGAGGAGCGGTTGGTAAGGTGGATGTGTCTGGCCGCTCAGTTCAGCATAGACTGAAGAGGGGATAGTCTACGATGAGGTAGGCCGGTGAGAAGGGAGTTGCAGTAGTCCAGACGTGAGATAATAAGTGAACAATCCATGAGTTTGTTTTTTGTTACTTTATTAGGGGAAAATAACTTGGATAGGGTAATAGGGATTATGGGATGCCTAACTATTTACAGAAACAGATCCTGGACTGTTCTTTTCTTTGAAAGCCATCAGTCTTTGTGGATCAGTAGCAACAGCCCCTTACAGGTGAGGGGCACGCAGCCCCCCTTTGAAAATCAGCTTAACTTGTAAACTGCATGCATAGATGTCTCCTCTCCCCTCCCAGCTCCACAGTCTGCAGGCATACCAGCTCTCCTGGCTGATCTGAAGATCTCCCAGAACAAGGATAAAGGATTAAGCATAGGATTGTCCTTTGAAAGCTTGCCACACCCTGGGCATGCTGATGTACTCACCCTGTCCTGCTTGCTCCCACTGCTCTCAGGTCTTGATCACGTTCATGCTGTACTGCTGCATGGACCCTCCTGAGCCAGCTCGTGCCCAGCCTGGAGGCCGGCCCCCCTAGACCTAGGGGACCCCTCCTAGGCCACCGACAGTCTCCTCAGCACTCCATCTACCACCCGACTCCCCTGCCAGCCTGACTCTTCTATATTTATGGGCTGATCCACCACTCTACCAGGGCCTCCAAACCTGGGATTGGTTAGACTCCCATAAACATGCAGATTATGTCAACACCCCTTCCACCCACTTGCTTCTGGAAGGTTCCAATGGTCCTCTAGAACCAGGTGGAGGCCTCTACAACCTGTTAAGAGATCCAACTTGACCTGCAGTAACCCATCCTTAATCACAGACTCACACAGTTACCATAAGTCATACACAATAGATTTGCCTACATTATTCTAGTAGCACACTAGAGCAGCCTTTCTCAACAAGGGTGCCCAGGCACCCTGGGGTGCCTTGAGGTTTCTTCAGGGGTGCCTTGGCAAAATCTCTGAAAATTGCCCAAAACATGTTTAAGAGCCAGCAGGTGGACAAGCCTGCCCTTTATTTACACAAAGGCACAGGTTTTCATTGTGCTCCATTACGACCTTCTAGCTTCCGGCGTCCTGACAACCAATGACATCATCTGTTGATAAGGAGGATGTCAGCTGCCTGCACAGCATTCTAGTTTGACCTTACCCTGCCCCTCTTCATCAGTGCTGGGGTCACATTAGCTCAGTGATGGAGAAAAACTGAAGGAGAAGAAAAACACTGGGATACTAGTCAGTACCAGTGTGCAAAAGTGTATTTGTTTTGGAAGAATAAATCACGTCTAATGTCGGGTGTCCTACATGTGTAGATGTTGCTATTATATAACACTATTAGAATAGTTTTTCACATTCTAGAATGGGGTGCCCTTTTAAAATTATAGACAGTCTTGAGGCACCCTATTTTAGAATGGGGTGCCTCAAGACTGTCCATAATTTTAAAGGGTGCCTCGGGACTGTCCATAATTTTAAAGGGTACCTTGACTGAAAAAAGGTTGAGAAACACTGCACTAGAGGGTGCTTCACAAACAATATGACCATACATGATGCAAGAATAGTGGCACAAACAAGCGGCCAATTGGCACATAAAGTATAATAAGTGCCATGTAGGGACAGGCCTCATAGAGACAAAATGTACTTTTTACTTTCCGGTACAAGCTATTTTCATTAATTTTATTTTGTATTTCCTCCATGCTACTTTTTTTAAACGAATAAAAAAATAGACATCAGGTCTACGACAGATGCAATGTAACTTATCTTGATTATGCTAGTAGAAAACTAGTGGAAATTGTTTAGTAATTTACATGTATTTAGTCGCACAATTATCTGGGCTGCTGACTCTCACTAACAACAACTGAATAATCTACTGCAAAGCACTATGTTACAGAAAAGGAAATTAAGCTGTGCTGACAAATACAGCTGCATTCAGAATGGAAGCAGAAGTCTCTGACATTGTCTCCTCTGTGAGCCATAGCACCAGTTTAGTGCCTCTTGAAATGTCAACAGATCTACATATCTCAGCCATCTGTTTCACAAATGACAAATGTTACACTAATGGTCATAGCAAGGGTACAGTAATCCTTATAATACAGAGAGATTCAGAGAATGGATGCATCAAGCGCTGTGCACACTCCCTGAGGAAATTTACATAACTAGGTTGGAAAATGTACATTTATAGAACAATTCAGGGATCAGACACAGGCATTTTTTAATGCACATGTTTGCTTTAGATATAAATATGTGTGTATTTTTTTTTTAAAGAAATGTGATGTAGGCCTACTTAATAGGGCCTGGATCTGGAACAAGTATGCAGATATGGTGTCCTCAGTTTTTCTCATCTTCAGGCTTATCCCAGGTAAATAACTTAAACTATTGAACCCCAAAAGAGCCAGACAGCTAGTATTCTGAGAAGGAAATTAGCAATGGCTCTGTGATGGACCGCCTGACCCCGCATTGGGTATCTCCACCAGAGACTTGCTTCCTCATCGCTGGAACACAGAAACAAGGGATTATAGCTGGGAATTGCACGCAAGAACTAGACGACACTAGCTTAGGTGCAAACAGGGTGATTGGCACAGAGGGGGGAGGGGCAATTACTGGAACCAATTCCCTGTATGGCTCTCTCTGCAGCAGCTCCCGCTCTGCTTTTAGCTGCTGCAGAGAGCCATACAGGGGATTGGTTCCAGTAATTGCCCCTCCCCTCCCTAAATATGTCACATTTACCAGCCCCTTCCTTTCTTCAATGAATACAATTAGTGATCAGTACCGATCACTCGCTGTGTTCATTCATAACTAAAGAATAGTGTTTATTTGAGGGGGCCCTGTCAGGTTGGCTGTATGGGGCCCTGTGGTTTCTAACAGCAGCCCTGGCTTCTCCCGTGCTGTTTACTTTCAATTTATAAGAACTACATATCACATGGTACCTTGCCGCTCTTGTTAAAATGAGTTCCTGATCTGCTGATCAAGATGATATCAAGTTCTGGGGTTAAGAAGTTCCTTGGTGTGAAGTGAAGTTTGTGTGTCCCTTATCCCCAGGAGAAATATTTGCTGTGGGAAGCTTAGTGCTGTTTGGGAGATGGAAGCTGGTCCAAAAGCAATGGGTGCAACTGCCAAAAGTAGATCCAGTGGGAGAGGTCAGTACACCTGTGTAAGGATTCAGAAAAGACTCCTGGAGGAGAAGATATGAGTCCACTGATGATGAACAGTGAGACCAATGGGTGAAATTTGCAGAGCATAGGGTTGAGTCTTGGAGTAATGCAGGGTGTAGCCTGGGGCACTGGTTAATTGTGCAGCTTGTATACCTCCAGTGGTGCCTTTGGAAAATGTAACTGTATGTAAATGAATGTGTAATTTATTACCCCATTCACTTTAAATGTGGTATTCCAGGTTTGACATGGAAGTCTCCAACTCTCCACAAATGAATCCTTAAAAGTAGCTGGGCACTCAATTTCCCTGTTGCACTGTGTCCTTGCAAGCAAAGAAGAAACTTTTTAAGGGTGCTGGATAGAGAAACAAACCTGGCATGCAGCCACATGCAATCTGCAACACAAGGTAAGCATTTTCTTTTCCTGGTTAAAGATTCACTTTAAAGGAAATCAGGACTGCCATATACTTACCCAAACTGCTACTAACAAAATACAGCAGGCACCTACAGGTCTAATTTTCACTTTAGCAGGCCGTGTTGCCCTAAAGTGATTGTAAAGCTTTGCATTTTATTATTTTGAAATAAGAAACATGTTATACTTACCTGCTCTCTGCCCCAATCCTTTTCTTCTCAGGTCCCCTGCCGGCATTGTCCACTCCACCCCCTTCTGAGTGCCCCCATAGCAAGCCCTTTGCTATGGGGGTACTCATGTGTGCTTGCTCCCGAGCTGGCTTCATGTGTCTATTGACACACAGAGTGTGGCTCAACCCCGACCCCTGCTCCCATGTGGCCAATTAGGTCAATGATGTCACCAGCATCCCCACCCTTGCTGCATTTGATTGACCATCAAGGGGGGAGGGGGAGTGGCAGCAGGAGTTACAACTTCCTTCCAGGTTTGGTCAGAACCCAAGTTCGAACTCAGCCTGAGCTCATCTCCACCAGTGAATGGAAAGGAGGAGCACAGCTAGTGAGCGTATTGCTACCCCCAAAGGAGCTGCTGGTTATGTTGGGTTCCCTGTTCTAAAGTGACTCCAATAAATGCCTCAGCACCAATGACACCCAAGTTTACCCACTTTAACAGGGTCAGGCTAGTGATTTTTTCAATATCTTAGGGTCACCCTGACATCAGGCTTGAGAATTTGTAGCATATAACAGAGTATATTGTCAAGTAATTATCAGATAAGACAGGGCATAGCAGAGAAAATTTTGACAGCATACACAATGTAATGAAGGTTTCCTGAGATATTTAAAGTACTACGGTAAACTCAGATCTGATCAGCATAAACTGTAGCTCTCCTCACTAAATGAGCAGCAATAGGGAACCAAGCTAGGTACCAACACAGTTAAAGGTTAAGTTGCCCATGGGCTCTTGTGATGAGGGAGCTAAGCTTAGGCATTTCACAAAAGAGGATTGCAATGGTAACTGCCCTCAGCAGCAAGTGAACAATGTACAGTCCTCAAAGTTAGTCTTCTGCCGGGTACGTTAGGGTATTTGAAGACATTGGTGCGCTTATTGACATTGGATAGTCCTGCAGTCCAGTGAGATAGTATTAAGAAAACAACAGGTTCCTTAGGACACTGGAGTGGAAGGGGCTGGAAGGGGCCATGTAATGAATCAAAGTTTTTTGATATAGGCTCTGGCCAAATAGCACAAGAAGGCTTGCTAGTGGGCAAATGCAAAAGATGGGAAAGGCAAAAAAAATCAAGCTTCACAAAGAATCTGTACAATGTCAGCAAATAGGACATTAATGGGTCAATGACCAGCTCATCAGCTCCCTCAGATCTGTTGCAGCAGGTTTTACCATTGACAAGATGATGATTCCAGGCAGGTTTCTCTTGTGGTCTGGTGAATGGTGATCCCACTGATGCAGCAGCAGTCTGTCAGTGTCCATGAAGCAGACCTGAGCAGCAGAAAGATCAGATCACTATGCAGGGCTGTATCTAGTGATGGCAGAAAAATGCTGGCGCTCTACATGTCTCAGGCCAGCAATCTGGAGCCAGTGAGTGGCTCTCTGAATAGTGCAGAGCCACTGAAAGCTCAGCTGTACAGTAACAAAGTGGTCTCCTCGGTTTCCCTTCTCTCTCTTTCCCAGTGGCAGCTCCTCACTCTCTGCACTGGCTGGCGGAGAGCTCCCAACAACCCCTGCTCTTTCCCGGGCTTTTCTATTTATACCACTCCTTTGGACTCCCCAGGCATATTGGGGCTAGTAATTTCTTTTCCAGCAGCTGTAATGGCTCTGCTTCCATCCCAAACTATATTTCCCAGCATTCAGTGTTCTACATTTTAGACTCAGGAACTCAAGGTATCTACTAGCTCCATCTTGTGACAAAAAAGGGAACTGTATAATCCTGTAACAATGATTCTGGTTACATGATCTTTGCAGAGGGCCCTTGAAGTGGCAATGAGGTTTTCCATGTATTTGCAGATGTATGCAACAATAACCTCTGTTTTTAACCAAAAAAACTGACACATATTAAGTAGGCTTTTTGTGCTGACTAGGTGGAGAGTGTGCTGAGTAATTTGTGTATAGTTCTATGGGTTCTGTGGAATGCCCCGCTCTTTTGCTAGTAAAAATTGATCTGTGTGGTTGTCATATTTGTTTTATAGGCACAAATGCACACTGGAGTTCTTCAGCTGCCACTGTGTAGCTGTATTTAAGGAGAAAGTGGCTACCTCCAAGGTATACCTGCTCTTTTTTCATCACTGTATACACCCTCAGAAGGTTTTTTTAGCTGGCCATACACACACCACGTCTTGGGCACTTTCAATCATCAGGGAATCAAACATACTATTGAAAGTGTTTGCCTGAAAATAATCAATCTACCACCCACAAGTTTAATCAATCACCTGAATTCAGTTGTTTGAACTGGGCTATAAATTGACAACTTCAGTACAGGTTATTGAAAAATCAATTGAAGCAGAATAAATAGTTTGATTGAGGCAATTTGGATCCCATCCCCTTGCAGTTGATAAAAGTCATACATTTTGATTTAAACTCAATCTAAAGTGGTTGAAATGACTGGACAGTTGCAATATCTATGGCCAGCTTTAGAGGCAGGGACCATGCTTTGCAGATACGTCAGTATAGGCTCTTTCAGACAGCTGGCAGTGCTTACCATTTGTGGTGGATTGCTTGTCAGATGGAGGTAAAGCAGTGGCTAGCAGGTGTTCAAGAGGTGATACTGCCTCCGGATGTCTGGTTTTTTTTTACTTTTTTTTTCTTAATTGCTGAACAACAATGTTTAGCGTTTAACTCGCATTCCAGCCTCAATGATCTCAGTGAGCAAGTTTGGCAAGCGGTGCCACATGACAAACTCTGCAGCCCCAGTTAAAAAATGCTGCAGCTAGGACACACAGCATCATGGCTACAGCATGTGTACAGCCCTGTCAGGCTGTAAAGTTAGAATTCCGGTAGGCAGTTGTGGGCTTCCAAAACCATAACTCAGCTGCCTGTTTTTTCCCAGCCACTCATGTTAAAGAGCCATTATGTTTAACTTTGGAAGAGATATATACATTTTAGAAGAGACTTATAGGAAATATTTACACGTATATTGGATATCAGTGGAGCACGGCACTAATTTCTTGTATTTGTATATTTTAATGCTGTTCTTCTTTATGATAAGCTTAGATAAGTTCTCCTGGGGATTGGTTTGATGCAGAAACTTCTTTACATGTCCTTGTTGCTGATTTCCTACCTTCACTGAATATGTTATCTATCTTCTGCTTCACTCAGTAGTTGCTCTGAAATAGTCTCTTCATTTTCAAATCAAACCGTTAATTCTCTTTGGTTTCCTGTTTGTAAGACCGGTGGCTGCTTTGCCTGCTATTCCCCCAGTCACTGGTCTTGGCATATCCCTTCTGTAGTTCTTTCTCCAGGAAGCAGTGATGTAATTCAGCCCCACTTGCAGTGGTGAGTGGACTGGGAGTCTTAGACACATTCAACATGTACAGGTCTAGTGTACCCTCCAACACTCACTACAATTCCCTGTGGTTGATGGGAACTGTAGTTTCCTTTTACTGCAGAGAGAGAGCAGAGGATATGTTATAATCTCTGCTGTTACACCTCCTCCTTGACAGAGCAGATGCTGTTATCTTTTGAATTACAGAGATGAGGTCATGAAAATTCAATTAGGCTTTTCTCCTAAATGGTAAAGATTTTCAAAATTTCTATTACCTGTTTAGTGTTTTGTGTAAGGGGTATACTAATAGGTTATTTTTTTTTACTATCCTGGAGTTCTTCTAAGAGAAAAATGTAACAAATTTACTGAAGGTGAAACACAGTACAGTGCATACCAGTTGCAACACGACCTAACCCTAACTATCTGTATAGTGGCTGCTCAGACATACCTTTAGAAGTGATAGTCCATACTTGACAGTTCTCTGTTTGGACAGCATCTTCGGGCAGACTTCAGGGCCCAGCAGTCCTCTATGGAGAATGGCGTTATGGCATTCCCATGCCGGGACTGCACCACAGTCCAAAACCAGGCATGACTTCAGCAAGCAGCAAGAACACAGACAAATTCTTCAAGGAAGGACTCCCAATTGCCCCTTGGCACTCGGCATTCTTCCCTTACATTAGAAGCACAGGGTGGGTGGGTTGGGTCCAAAAGGCCAAAAGGTTTAACCTCTTCCCCTAACCTAGGTCAGCCACACTACACTAACTACTGTAGGCAACCTACCTACACATCCTGTATAATATTATGTAGTGGAAGAGTTTTTTTTAATGATTGTGATGAGGTTTACATGTGTTAGTAAGACTCTTGATTGTGGCACAGCAATCAAAGCATATTATATAGGTACAAGGAAGCACCAAATTTGTTTAATCCCCTTCTGCTGTTGTTTGGCCACACTCACTTTTTGCTGCAGGTTATGACCGATCTTAAGTGTCCCTCATTATCAGGTCCTAAGGTGGGAGGTATGTAATAAAGTTTTATGATCTTTTCTTGGATAACAATCCAGCCTGAACAACTATAAAATCAACAAGTGAAGGTACATAAAAAACTGTATATTTAAACTGCTACACGTATATGTTTTAAACACATACGTGTTAAAAATCAAAACCTTTTGGGACAGTCGTCTTTAAAAAAAACAACAACATTTTAAACTATATTAATGGGGCACAGCTACAGACAGGAAGCAAAATAAGACATGGCAGTTTGAAAAAAAGTCAGATAGTCTGGATTGTTAGGTGAACCTATTCTTCCAACACTAAAAGCACACGTTAATTACAGACATCACTCTTTTCAATGCAGTCCTCCAGCAGCTTGGCACTAAGAAGCATAAATCATTGTCATGTTGTAGATAGTTCCCTATTAGTTACAGTCAAAACCAAGCCAATCTGACATTTTAAATGGAAATTCAAAAGTTAGCTAAAGGAGCAGCTTTGTAAAGGAAATAAGAAGTTCAAGTTATCAGCGGTTTGTGTCTCTTCAGAATTCGTCTTCGATAACTATCATGGTGAGAAAGATATGCATTTATCTGCAGCAGCCGCATTTGATTACTGTTGTTTACTGCTGTTTCTTGCTGTTTGCAATGCTAATAAATTGAACTTGTGCTTTGTCCATGCAAAGCAAAGTAACTGGTTCACTTAGCTGCCTTCTCCCCTCTCCCACTGCCGATCTTCAGCTATTGTTCTTCCTCTGTTGGCCCACTTGGCATTGGAGCTCTCGCAAAAGCCACGTGTAAGCTCTAAATTGGTCTGATACACAAGGCTAAGGATGATCCCTTTGCCCCTACATGACAGTGCTCACACATCTTCATAGGGGGAAGTAGTCAGTGCCCCATATCCAGGATTACAGGGTATTTCACTTCACTCCAGCAGATGAACTCCATTGGGGATGCAAAACGATCTCGATTTGAATTCAAAACTACTTTTATGGTAAAATTAAACATCACTTCTAGAGATGAGCGAATCGAAGTAGCCGAAGTGGAATTCGAGTCGAATATCGGAAAAATTTCGATTCGCGCCGAATCCGAAAAATAGCCTAATTCGGACGCGCGAATCGAAATTTTTCCGAAAATGGCGGCTGACATGTGCGGCGACGGAGCGGGGATGTCTGGGAAGGCGCGCAGACAAGGCGCGCTGACCCATAATGCATTCCTCAACGACATGTGATCGCATCAGCCAATCAGCAGCCAGCCAGCTAGCACTGTGTAATGGTCGAGCTATAAATAGCGGCCATTTTGGAATTCTTCATTTGCCTGCAGTCATTGAACAGAGGCAGACCGCTCTGTATTAGGGACAGGGACAGAGTTAGGGCCACAGAAACGATACTTGGGGACAGAGAAACGATACTTAGGGACAGAGAACTATTACTCAGGGACACAGAATTGTTAATTAGGGCCACAGAATCGTTACTTAGGGACAAAGAAACGCTAGTTAGGGCCACAGAATTCATACTCAGGGACAGACAGAATTGTTACTGAGTGCCAGAGAATTGTTACTTAGGGCCACAGAAACGTTATTAGGGCCACAGAATTGTTACTCAGGGTCAGACAGAATTGTTACTGAGTGCCAGAGAATTGTTACTTAGGGCCACAGAAACGTTATTAGGGCCACAGAATTGTTACTCAGGGACAGACAGAATTGTTACTGAGTGCCAGAGAATTGTTACTTAGGGCCACAGAAACGTTATTAGGGCCACAGAATTGTTACTCAGGGACAGACAGAATTGTTACTGAGTGCCAGAGAATTGTTACTTAGGGCCACAGAAACTTTAGTTAGGGCCACAGAATTGTTACTCAGGGACAGACACAGAATTGTTACTGAGGGCCACAGAACTGTTACTTAGGGCCACAGAATTGTTACTCGCACAGACACAGAATTGTTACTCGCACAGACACAGAATTGTTACTGAGGGCCACAGAACTGTTACTTAGGGCAACAGAATTGTTACTCGCACAGACACAGAATTGTTACACAGGGACACAGAACTGTTACTGAGGGCCACAGAACCGTTACTTAGGGCCACAGAATTGTTACTCTCACAGACACAGAATTCTTACTCGCACAGACACAGAATTGTTACTCGCACAGACACAGAATTGTTACTGAGGGCCACAGAACTGTCACTTGGGGCCACAGAAACGTTAATCAGGGACACAGAATTGTTACTGAGGGCCACAGAACTGTTACTTAGGGCCACAGAATTGTTACTCGCACAGACACAGAATTGTTACACAGGGACACAGAACTGTTACTGAGGGCCACAGAACCGTTACTTAGGGCCACAGAATTGTTACTCGCACAGACACAGAATTGTTACTCGCACAGACACAGAATTGTTACTCGCACAGACACAGAATTGTTACTCAGGGACACAGAACTGTTACTGAGGGCCACAGAACTGTTACTTAGGGCCACAGAATTGTTACTCGCACAGACACAGAATTCTTATTCGCACAGACACAGAATTGTTACTCAGGGACACAGAACTGTTACTGAGGGCCACAGAACTGTTACTTAGGGCCACAGAATTGTTACTCGCACAGACACAGAATTGTTACTCGCACAGACACAGAATTGTTACTGAGGGCCACAGAACTGTTACTTGGGGCCACAGAAACGT
Source organism: Staurois parvus (assembly GCF_062004578.1). NCBI lineage: Eukaryota > Metazoa > Chordata > Amphibia > Anura > Ranidae > Staurois > Staurois parvus. Next base: position 14,723,649 of record NW_028317932.1, on the reverse strand, counting down.
TAATCAGGGACACAGAATTGTTACTGAGGGCCACAGAACTGTTACTTAGGGCCACAGAATTGTTACTCGCACAGACACAGAATTGTTACTGAGGGCCACAGAACTGTTACTTGGGGCCACAGAAACGTTAATCAGGGACACAGAATTGTTACTGAGGGCCACAGAACTGTTACTTAGGGCCACAGAATTGTTACTCGCACAGACACAGAATTGTTACTGAGGGCCACAGAACTGTTACTTGGGGCCACAGAAACGTTAATCAGGGACACAGAATTGTTACTGAGGGCCACAGAACTGTTACTTAGGGCCACAGAATTGTTACTCGCACAGACACAGAATTGTTACTCAGGGACACAGAACTGTTACTGAGGGCCACAGAACTGTTACTTAGGGCCACAGAATTGTTACTCGCACAGACACAGAATTGTTACTCGCACAGACACAGAATTGTTACTGAGGGCCACAGAACTGTTACTTGGGGCCACAGAAACGTTAATCAGGGACACAGAATTGTTACTGAGGGCCACAGAACTGTTACTTAGGGCCAAAGAATTGTTACTCGCACAGACACAGAATTGTTACACAGGGACACAGAACTGTTACTGAGGGCCACAGAACCGTTACTTAGGGCCACAGAATTGTTACTCGCACAGACACAGAATTGTTACTCGCACAGACACAGAATTGTTACTCGCACAGACACAGAATTGTTACTCAGGGACACAGAACTGTTACTGAGGGCCACAGAACTGTTACTTAGGGCCACAGAATTGTTACTCGCACAGACACAGAATTCTTACTCAGGGACACAGAACTGTTACTGAGGGCCACAGAACTGTTACTTAGGGCCACAGAATTGTTACTCGCACAGACACAGAATTGTTACTCGCACAGACACAGAATTGTTACTGAGGGCCACAGAACTGTTACTTGGGGCCACAGAAACCTTAATCAGGGACACAGAATTGTTACTGAGGGCCACAGAACTGTTACTTAGGGCCACAGAATTGTTACTCGCACAGACACAGAATTGTTACTCGCACAGACACAGAATTGTTACTCAGGGACACAGAACTGTTACTGAGGGCCACAGAACTGTTACTTAGGGCCACAGAATTGTTACTCGCACAGACACAGAATTCTTACTCGCACAGACACAGAATTGTTACTCAGGGACACAGAACTGTTACTGAGGGCCACAGAACTGTTATTTAGGGCCACAGAATTGTTACTCGCACAGACACAGAATTGTTACTCGCACAGACACAGAATTGTTACTGAGGGCCACAGAACTGTTACTTGGGGCCACAGAAACGTTAATCAGGGACACAGAATTGTTACTGAGGGCCACAGAACTGTTACTTAGGGCCACAGAATTGTTACTCGCACAGACACAGAATTGTTACTCGCACAGACACAGAATTGTTACTGAGGGCCACAGAACTGTTACTTGGGGCCACAGAAACGTTAATCAGGGACACAGAATTGTTACTGAGGGCCACAGAACTGTTACTTAGGGCCACAGAATTGTTACTCGCACAGACACAGAATTGTTACTCGCACAGACACAGAATTGTTACTGAGGGCCACAGAACTGTTACTTGGGGCCACAGAAACGTTAATCAGGGACACAGAATTGTTACTGAGGGCCACAGAACTGTTACTTAGGGCCACAGAATTGTTACTCACACAGACACAGAATTGTTACTCGCACAGACACAGAATTGTTACTGAGGGCCACAGAACTGTTACTTGGGGCCACAGAAACGTTAATCAGGGACACAGAATTGTTACTGAGGGCCACAGAACTGTTACTTAGGGCCACAGAATTGTTACTCGCACAGACACAGAATTGTTACTCGCACAGACACAGAATTGTTACTGAGGGCCACAGAACTGTTACTTGGGGCCACAGAAACGTTAATCAGGGACACAGAATTGTTACTGAGGGCCACAGAACTGTTACTTAGGGCCACAGAATTGTTACTCGCACAGACACAGAATTGTTACTCGCACAGACACAGAATTGTTACTGAGGGCCACAGAACTGTTACTTGGGGCCACAGAAACGTTAATCAGGGACACAGAACTGTTACTGAGGGCCACAGAACTGTTACTTAGGGCCACAGAATTGTTACTCGCACAGACACAGAATTGTTACTCGCACAGACACAGAATTGTTACTGAGGGCCACAGAACTGTTACTTGGGGCCACAGAAACGTTAATCAGGGACACAGAATTGTTACTGAGGGCCACAGAACTGTTACTTAGGGCCACAGAATTGTTACTCGCACAGACACAGAATTGTTACTCGCACAGACACAGAATTGTTACTGAGGGCCACAGAACTGTTACTTGGGGCCACAGAAACGTTAATCAGGGACACAGAATTGTTACTGAGGGCCACAGAACTGTTACTTAGGGCCACAGAATTGTTACTCGCACAGACACAGAATTGTTACTCAGGGACACAGAATTGTTACTCAGGGACACAGAATCGTTTAATTAAAGTGTATGTCAGACAACATGCAGAGGAGTGGCAGAGGAGGCAATGTTTTAGGAGCGAGCAGACGTGGCAGCAGAGGAAGGGGTCGAGGCAGCACTATTCGCAGCCAGAGGCCAGTGCTCCCGGTGTCATCCAGCAGTTGTGTCTCCACCGACAACCCTGCCGTCATCGATTGGTTGGCTCGGTCGTCTTCCTCTTCCCAGGTCACCTCTGACACCTACAGCCAACGGTCGGTGGGTACGTCAGACACAACCGTTAGTTGGCATGGCCCGGGACCAAGCCCACTGAAATCACGTGTCCTCTACCTGCCCCTGTCCTTTGGTGTTCCCTCACCAAGCGAAGTATCGCATGCTGTGGGCTCAGCCCCACTGTACAGTGAGGAAGAGCTAACAGAGGGCGGTCAGGAACGGGGGGAGACATCCGCCTTTTCAGCAGCCAGGCGAAGAAGTAGTGGCGAGGAGAGTGGCCCGGTAGCCGGTCTAGAGACAGGTCTGTCTCCTGACCCAGACGCAGCCGAGGGGGCTAGTAGTGAGGCGGAGACCCTACTTGATGATGAGGAGGTTGATCGCACTTGGCAGCCTCGTCGTCATCAGGCAATTTCTTCCGCATCATCAGGAGAAGAGGGTGGCAGCTTGGCAGTGAGCGAAACAGTCGGTGGGTTGCCCAGGAGACAGCAGCAGGGTCGCAGCAGTGTCAGTGGAAGCAGTGTCAGTGGAGCCAAACGGCCACGGAGTAGAGCACCAGCTCCACTGCAGCCTACCACCACGGCCAGTAGTGGTGCCGGTGTGCACGGAGGAAGCAGCAGTCAGCCAGTGAGGAGTATCGGGGGCAAAGTTTCCTACTCGGCGGTGTGGCAATTTTTCGTCAAGCCGCCCGAGGAAGTAAACGTAGCCGTATGTCGACTATGTGGCCAGAAAGTCAAGCGTGGCCAGGGGGCCCATGTTGGGACTACAGCGTATTCATGCCATGTGCCACTTTCAGGTCTCCTCACACTGCTGGTGTGTTGAATTTTTTGACATAGGGTGCTGGCAGATTATGGGCCTCCTATAGCTGCTGCCAGGCCCCTAATCTGCCATAGGCCCCTATATACCGCCTCCTCATGCTGCTGCCAGGTCCAGAGTCTCTCATGGGTCCCTGTACGGCCTCCCATTGCTGCTGTCTCCATCGCCACACTCTGCCATGTGCCACTTTCAGGTCTCCTCACACACTGCTGGTGTGTAGAATTTTTTGACATAGGGTGCTGGCAGATTACGGGCCTCCCATAGCTGCTGCCAGGCCCCTAATCTGCCATAGGCCCCTATATACCGCCTCCTCATGCTGCTGCCAGGTCCAGAGTCTCTCATGGGTCCCTGTACGGCCTCCCATTGCTGCTGTCTCCATCGCCACACTCTGCCATGTGCCACTTTCAGGTCTCCTCACACACTGCTGGTGTGTAGAATTTTTTGACATAGGGTGCTGGCAGATTACGGGCCTCCCATTGCTGCTGCCAGGCCCCTAATCTGCCATGGGCCCCTATACCGCCTCCTCATGCTGCTGCCAAGTCCAGAGTCTCTCATGGGTCCCTGTACGGCCTCCCATTGCTGCTGTCTCCATCGCCACACTCTGCCATGTGCCACTTTCAGGTCTCCTCACACACTGCTGGTGTGTAGAATTTTTTGACATAGGGTGCTGGCAGATTACGGGCCTCCTATAGCTGCTGCCAGGCCCCTAATCTGCCATAGGCCCCTATATACCGCCTCCTCATGCTGCTGCCAGGTCCAGAGTCTCTCATGGGTCCCTGTACGGCCTCCCATTGCTGCTGTCTCCATCGCCACACTCTGCCATGTGCCACTTTCAGGTCTCCTCACACACTGCTGGTGTGTAGAATTTTTTGACATAGGGTGCTGGCAGATTACGGGCCTCCCATAGCTGCTGCCAGGCCCCTAATCTGCCATGGGCCACTATATACCGCCTCCTCATGCTGCTGCCAGGTCCACAGTGTCTCATGCCATGTGCCACTTTCAGGTCTCCTCACACTGCTGGTGTGTTGAATTTTTTGACATAGGGTGCTGGCAGATTACGGGCCTCCCATAGCTGCTGCCAGGCCCCTAATCTGCCATGGGCCCCTATATACCGCCTCCTCATGCTGCTGCCAAGTCCAGAGTCTCTCATGGGTCCCTGTACGGCCTCCCATTGCTGCTGTCTCCATCGCCACACTCTGCCATGTGCCACTTTCAGGTCTCCTCACACACTGCTGGTGTGTAGAATTTTTTGACATAGGGTGCTGGCAGATTACGGGCCTCCCATAGCTGCTGCCAGGCCCCTAATCTGCCATGGGCCCCTATATACCGCCTCCTCATGCTGCTGCCAAGTCCAGAGTCTCTCATGGGTCCCTGTACGGCCTCCCATTGCTGCTGTCTCCATCGCCACACTCTGCCATGTGCCACTTTCAGGTCTCCTCACACACTGCTGGTGTGTAGAATTTTTTGACATAGGGTGCTGGCAGATTACGGGCCTCCTATAGCTGCTGCCAGGCCCCTAATCTGCCATAGGCCCCTATATACCGCCTCCTTATGCTGCTGCCAGGTCCAGAGTCTCTCATTGGTCCCTGTACGGCCTCCCATTGCTGCTGTCTCCATCGCCACACTCTGTCATGTGCCACTTTCAGGTCTCCTCACACACTGCTGGTGTGTAGAATTTTTTGACATAGGGTGCTGGCAGATTACGGGCCTCCCATTGCTGCTGCCAGGCCCCTAATCTGCCATGGGCCCCTATACCGCCTCCTCATGCTGCTGCCAAGTCCAGAGTCTCTCATGGGTCCCTGTACGGCCTCCCATTGCTGCTGTCTCCATCGCCACACTCTGCCATGTGCCACTTTCAGGTCTCCTCACACACTGCTGGTGTGTAGAATTTTTTGACATAGGGTGCTGGCAGATTACGGGCCTCCCATAGCTGCTGCCAGGCCCCTAATCTGCCATGGGCCCCTATATACCGCCTCCTCATGCTGCTGCCAGGTCCACAGTGTCTCATGCCATGTGCCACTTTCAGGTCTCCTCACACTGCTGGTGTGTTGAATTTTTTGACATAGGGTGCTGGCAGATTATGGGCCTCCTATAGCTGCTGCCAGGCCCCTAATCTGCCATGGGCCCCTATATACCGCCTCCTCATGCTGCTGCCAAGTCCAGAGTCTCTCATGGGTCCCTGTACGGCCTCCCATTGCTGCTGTCTCCATCGCCACACTCTGCCATGTGCCACTTTCAGGTCTCCTCACACACTGCTGGTGTGTAGAATTTTTTGACATAGGGTGCTGGCAGATTACGGGCCTCCTATAGCTGCTGCCAGGCCCCTAATCTGCCATAGGCCCCTATATACCGCCTCCTCATGCTGCTGCCAGGTCCAGAGTCTCTCATGGGTCCCTGTACGGCCTCCCATTGCTGCTGTCTCCATCGCCACACTCTGCCATGTGCCACTTTCAGGTCTCCTCACACACTGCTGGTGTGTAGAATTTTTTGACTTAGGGTGCTGGCAGATTACGGGCCTCCCATAGCTGCTGCCAGGCCCCTAATCTGCCATGGGCCCCTATATACCGCCTCCTCATGCTGCTGCCAGGTCCACAGTGTCTCATGCCATGTGCCACTTTCAGGTCTCCTCACACTGCTGGTGTGTTGAATTTTTTGACATAGGGTGCTGGCAGATTATGGGCCTCCTATAGCTGCTGCCAGGCCCCTAATCTGCCATAGGCCCCTATATACCGCCTCCTCATGCTGCTGCCAGGTCCAGAGTCTCTCATGGGTCCCTATACGGCCTCCCATTGCTGCTGTCTCCATCGCCACACTCTGCCATGTGCCACTTTCAGGTCTCCTCACACACTGCTGGTGTGTAGAATTTTTTGACATAGGGTGCTGGCAGATTACGGGCCTCCCATAGCTGCTGCCAGGCCCCTAATCTGCCATGGGCCCCTATATACCGCCTCCTCATGCTGCTGCCAGGTCCAGAGTCTCTCATGGGTCCCTGTACGGCCTCCCATTGCTGCTGTCTCCATCGCCACACTCTGCCATGTGCCACTTTCAGGTCTCCTCACACTGCTGGTGTGTTCAATTTTTTGACATAGGGTGCTGGCAGATTACGGGCCTCCCATAGCTGCTGCCAGGCCCCTAATCTGCCATGGGCCCCTATACCGCCTCCTCATGCTGCTGCCAGGTCCACAGTCTCTCATGCCATGTGCCACTTTCAGGTCTCCTCACACTGCTGGTGTGTTGATTTTTTTGACATAGGGTGCTGGCAGATTACGGGCCTCCCATAGCTGCTGCCAGGCCCCTAATCTGCCATGGGCCCCTATACCGCCTCCTCATGCTGCTGCCAAGTCCAGAGTGTGTCATGGGTCCCTGTACGGCCTCCCATTGCTGCTGTCTCCATAGCCACACTCTGCCATGTGCCACTTTCAGGTCTCCTCACACTGCTGGTGTGTTGAATTTTTTGACATAGGGTGCTGGCAGATTACGGGCCTCCTATAGCTGCTGCCAGGCACGTAATCTGCCATGGGCCCCCGTGCCGACTCCTCATGCTGTGACGTTGCAACAAGGTGGAATTCAACCCTACATATGTTAGACCGCCTTTACGAACAGCGAAAGGCCATCACAGATTTCCTGATGTTAAAAGCGGATAAAGGTACTCCCTGTGTAACTTAGATGTCAGCCATTGGCAGCTCATGCGTGACACCTGCGCTTGCTCAGGCCCTTTGAGGAGGCCACGCTATTCGTGAGTCGGCAGGACTATGGGATGAACGACGTCATTCCTCTGTTGCACGTCCTGGAACAAATGCTGTTAACAATGGCTGGTCAGGGTGCGGTAGACGTGGCGCACAGATCTCAACGCCACATGACCCCTGTGGGGGCAGGACAGGAAGAAGAGGAGGAGGTAGAGGAGGACATTGGTGCTCAGGAATTATTGAGTGAAATGGGTGGTTTTTCCACTCAGCGGACAGGAGTGGAGGAGCAGGAGCATCTGGTAGAGGAGGAGGAGGAGGAGACAGAGGACCCAGACGCACCGTGGCAGTATGCTGTGGAGATGGAGGCAGGGAGTCCCTCGCATTCCTTGGCACAAATGGCCCATAGCATGCTCGGTTGCTTGCGTAGCGACAGCCGAATAATAACCATCAGACAGAGGGATGACTTTTGGCTGTCCACCTTGTTGGACCCTCGCTACCGTTCAAAAATGGTGGCCTTTTTCACACCTGCTGAGAGGGAGGCCAAAATAACGTACTATAAAAACCACCTATGTAGTCAGCTGGTCTCTGCCTGTCTGCGCCAACGTCCATCCTCAGACACTGTGGGCCCTGTGCGCTCGCGTTCCGCTGCCATGGCAGCAGGGGAGGGGTGGGGTGGTAGGAGCAGTGGCAGCTCCACCAGCAGCGGCTGCCTCAGTCTGCAGTCGATGATGAGTAGCTTTCTTCACCAGCGCAGTGAGGAAACTACTAACCAGCCGCAGCAGCAGCAGCAGCAGCAGCAGCAGCATCAGGTGGACCTGGAGCAGGACCTCAAACAACAGGCTTAGGCCTACTTGGACAGCACCCTGCCAACCGAGGTAGACAATCCCCTTGACTACTGGGCAACGAAACTTGACCTTTGGCCCCAACTAGCTGAATTTGCCCTTGAAAGGCTGTCATGCCCGGCCAGTAGCGTGGCATCGGAGCGCGTGTTTAGTGCGGCAGGAGGTATTGTAACTCCGCGGAGGACACGACTGTCCACCCAAAGTGTGGAGAGACTGACGTTTGTGAAAATGAATCAGGCGTGGATTAGTCTGGATTTCAAACCACCAGTTCCTGACACAACTGACTAAATCCGCCATGAATCATGCCCCAAACATGTGCCACTTTCAGGTCTCCTCACACTGCTGGTGTGTTACATTTTTTGTCATAGGGTGCTGGCAGATTATGGGCCTCCCATAGCTGCTGCCAGGCCCCTAATCTGCCATGGGCCCCTATACCGCCTCCTCATGCTGCTGCCAAGTCCAGAGTCTCTCATGGGTCCCTGTACGGCCTCCCATTGCTGCTGTCTCCATCGCCACACTCTGCCATGTGCCACTTTCAGGTCTCCTCACACTGCTGGTGTATTCCATTTTTTGTCATAGGGTGCTGGCAGATTACGGGCCTCCCATAGCTGCTGCCAGGCCCCTAATCTGCCATGGGCCCCTATACCGCCTCCTCATGCTGCTGCCAGGTCCAGAGTCTCTCATGGGTCCCTGTACGGCCTCCCATTGCTGCTGTCTCCATCGCCACACTCTGCCATGTGCCACTTTCAGGTCTCCTCACACTGCTGGTGGGTTCCATTTTTTGTCATAGGGTGCTGGCAGATTACGGGCCTCCCATAGCTGCTGCCAGGCCCCTAATCTGCCATGGGCCCCCGTACCGACTCCTCATGCTGCTGCCAGGCCCGTAATCTGTCATGGGCCCCTGTTGTCGCTTGTTGGCATATTCCGCTCGTTCAGATGCTCCTTCTCCTGCTACTCCTCTTCACGGATTCCGTCAGCAGTCTTTCTTGGAATCCGTTTCCAAGAGACAACAGTTTGCGAGCACGCACCAGACGGTGCAGAAGCTGAACGTCCTCCTGTCCAAGTTGCTGCTGCCAGGCTCGTAATCTGTCATGCGCCCCTGTACCGCCTCCTCATGCTGCTGCCAGGTCCAGAGTGTGTCATGGGCCCCCGTACCGACTCCTCATGCTGCTGCCAGGCCCGTAATCTGTCATGGGCCCCTGTACCGCCTCCCCATGCTGCTGCCAGGTCCAGAGTGTGTCATGGGTCCCTGTACGGCCTCCCATTGCTGCTGCCAGGCCCGTAATCTGCCATGGGCCCCCGTACCGACTCCTCATGCTGCTGCCAGGCCCGTAATCTGCCATGGGCCCCTGTACCGCCTCCTCATGCTGCTGCCAGGTCCAGAGTGTGTCATGGGTCCCTGTACGGCCTCCCATTGCTGCTGTCTCTATCGCCACACTCTGCCATGTGCCACTTTCAGGTCTCCTCACACTGCTGGTGGTTTCCATTTTTGTCATAGGGTGCTGTATGGCCTCCCATTGCTGCTGCCTCCACCGCCACACTGTGGCTCCACACTCTGGTTTTGGCCCCGTGACTGCCCAAATGAGTGAAGTGTGCGGTGATTCTAAGATCGACGGCACTCATCTGCATGTCATACTGCCTGACAGTATTATTTCTCTTCCCCAGCAGACTCCAAGGGCATTTAAATTAAAGGTACAGTGTTCAGCACTAATATTAAGTCTCTCTGAAGCCTAGAAACACCCTTTTTTAAGTTAAATTCACAGCGAATATATTCGACTCGAATCGAAATTTTTCCACGAATTCGCCGAATCAGTCGAATCGAATTTTTGAATACTTCGCTCATCTCTAATCACTTCCCATTTAATTGTCTGAAATGCTGATTTCCGGTGCATATGTTGATGCAGCACCCATACATCACTGTGCTCTCGTGTGTATGCAGCAATACAAACTATCTCCCAGCATTCCTTGCACATATATACAATGGGGAAAATAATTATTCGATCCCCTGCAGATTTTGTAAGTTTGCCCACTTACAAAGAAATGATGGGTCTATAATTTTATCATAGGTGTATTTTAAATGATAGAGACAGAATATCAACCAAAAATCCAGAAAAAAAACACAATACAAATGTTATAAACAGGGTTGCAGTTCAGTGAGTAAAATAAGTACTTGATCCCCTACCAACCAACAATATAAAAATCATAGACCCTTCATTTCTTTGTAAGTGGGCAAACTTACAAAACCTGCAGGGGATCAAATAAATATTTTCGCCACTGTAGAGGTACAGGTTTGTCTAGAATGTGATGCTGTAATCCAGCTGGGGATTGCAGCTTAAAGGATGGCAAGGTAAAAGTAGTAAAAACCTGACAGGTGTTCTAACTCTACCATTCTATACGAAACTATTCAAAAATGTGGCTGGCTATATACTACAATATGCATATTGCTTGACATAATACATACATTTTCATAAACACCAGTGGTGGCTAACTTAAAAATAATGGAGGTCCACGAGTGCAGTCACAGACGATTCCAATAGCAGTACGTTTTCATATATTGAGGTGCTTGCATTGAATTTGGCAGCCCATTCAAAGTGAATGAGTGGCAATGCACCTCAATGCCTCAAAACATTCAGTTGTGCTGCAGATGGACAGGTAAGTGTGTGTTTGTAGCTGCTGATTTGTAATAAACACAAAAACGGCTTGATCTCTGCTTTAACATCCTACCCAAACTTTGCATTTGTGGTCATTGCAGTTACAGTGAAATGTAGCACTGAAATGTGGAGCACTGCAGGCCTGTACACTTAATATCCAGGACAGCATACATAATGGGGTTTGCATGATTATGGGATATTATGGGATATAGAAAGCAGCCCAATCTCACTGGGAATATTTGTGAGCAGACAGCACACTAGATATGAAAAAAGCAGCTGAGAAAAAAAGTATGAGATGGCTAATAAATGGGGCACTGCATTGTTTTTTATAGATGCTGATGAGTGGAGGACTACATATAAATGACCCTTTAATCTTTGGATAACAGGAAATTCCATGTGTAGAAAGTTAATGGAAAGAGATTAGTTGTCTTTTCATCCCAAGGAAGAAGGAGGATTTATGTAGAGCTCTGTGTATGAAAACCAATGCTCAATGGGGTTGATTTCCATGCAGTTAGTTTCCATAAATTATTTTTGTTCACTCACAAAGTCCACCTACTCAAAAAATTGATTACTCCAGGAGAATCATTTCCCTAATTCCCTAGCATAGCCTCCTCCTTCCTTGCACATCATGGCCCTCTTAGAGTGTCTAATTACTGTCTGTGCAGACCCAGCTTCTCCATCTCCCCCCTCACATCCTATATAACCATTTGTGTAGTAGCCATAAAAGATTGAAGGAGAATACTATAGAGAACCCTTTCTCAACCATGGTTTCCATGGAAGCTTAGCATTCCTGCAGAAGCTGTTAGGGGGTTTCTAGAACACTGAGCAATTTCTACTTTTCAGAAAACTGACCACTGACATAAATATTTTTTTTTTACCTATCTGTTGGGGGAGGTTCTTCCCAATGACCACAAATATAAGGAACAATCTTCCCACTGACCATCATGCTAATCTACAATGAGCTGTAGTTAAAGTAATTATTTCCAAAGGTTCCCTGAGACTGGAAAGTTGTTTCAAGGGTTTCTCTGTGTTACTTGAGTGACAGCTCTAAGTCTGTTGGTGCTGCTGACATCACTTCCATTATGTTGGTTCCCATAAGGGCTTTTGGGTGAAAATGCCTAAAACAGATTAAATACACCCATAATCTCAATGGAAAATTGGAATCGAAAGGAATGATCTGGTGGCAGGGACACTTTAATAATTTGCTCCTGTATGACATCCTCCCACCTTTTCATTCTAATAGATTTTTTTGTATCTTTAGCCAAAGTGGTAGATGTGATTCTTTCAGATCTGCATCCACACCTGTATGTGGCTCTTTATTGCCATATGATTTGAACAACCTACCTGAACCATGTAAGGTCACAACCAGGGGTGGACTGACCATTTGGAAACTCGGGCACTGTCCGAGGGCCCGGGGTCAGTAGGGGGCCCCATGAGATGCCCCTGGTACCTTTTTCAGAGGCTTTTTTGAGTTTGGGCAAGGACACAGGGGCCCCATGATCCCCTATTGCCCGGGGGCCCCATGAGTTGTCAGTCCTCCCCTGGTCACAACTGTTTCAAATTGAGCCATCTGCATCAGCTAAGAAGGGCAGATCCTTAGCAGTCACATTTGGAGATGTATTGGCAGTGGAAATCAGACTGCATACATTGTAGTGTTTTGATTCTTCCGTATTAAGGTGATGCTGCTAAATTGAGAGTGTAGCAAGATTCCTATTTTGGCTGCTAATCAGCTTCATTACCCAATACATATTTAAAAGCAGCATCTAGAGCTGGCAGCTAGAGAAAACACATTTGTATACAGTGTTTAATACCAAGATGCTTGCATGATGAAATACCAGTTTCATGACCAAAGAGATGTTTATTAAATTTTGTTTCTAGGGCAAAAGCTGTGGATGAAAATATTAAGCAAGACAAACACTGGCTCACATATAAATATTTCACAGCTGTGAATTTCTAATGATGGGTTCCTGGACCATAAGTAGTTATATCATTATGGTTTAGTATGCATTCATTGATAAAACTTCTCAGCATAGATATGCAAATCTTAACATCACGCTGCCTTTTAATTTGTTTGGCTTAAGATCTACATTACTTGATTACTATATGATTTATAAGGGGCCTTTCAGGTTACAAATATGGAAAATGGCATTGCTAAAGGCAACCAGGGGGTTTGATGTCAATTAAAGTCTAAAATTTGCCAGTCTGCCAACTGCCAAACCTCATAGGGCTCATGCACAGGCCTGCAAAAAATGCAGCATTTATCTCCAATCGCAGGTGTGTGGTGTGCTATGGCCCCGTGCACGCTTAATGAGCAATAAATGTGCACTGCTTTCAAAACATAAAAATCTACATCCACGGTTCTGCATATGGACCATACCTTTTATTGTATGCATGCAAATGTTTGTGCTAACATTTACATATGTACAGTGTCAATGTGCTTTATTGGAGTGCAGGAGCTGCCGGGTCATTTGCATCCTTGAAAAGGAGAAATTTTGGTGGCAAGAGCCACCTAGCAATGAGGAATGCTATTCAGCAATAGCTGCCTGCATCCTAGCAATAAAGGATGCTAGGTGTCAGGAACTGCCTGCTTTCTAACAACAAAGGTTGGTAGGCAGCAATAGCTACCTGAATATTAAAAACAAAGAATGCTGCATCCTAGCAATGAAGGATGCTAGGTGGCTGAAGCTGCCTGCATTGTAGCAACAGAAGGAAGCTAGACACTTTCCTTCTATCAATAGTTTGAAATCCATGTTGCAGGCACCTCTGATTACACATTGTTGGCCTTGAGAAGTAGTGGGGGCCAACAGAGCCAATTTACACTGTAAAGTGTTGCTTCAATGTAATACAAGCAATGTGTGAGCATTTTTCAAATGTTGCACACAGAGATCCTGTTACATAGGATCTGGCTGTCAGATTCTGTCAGCCAGATCCTGCATACTATTTGCCGTATTTTCATTTGGCCATGTGCATGAAGCCTCTCCAGTGTCTCCCATGTTGTAAGTGGGCAGTGTGTGAATTCAGGCAATATAAATTCTAGTTGGTAGGTTGGGCACAGCTGGAGGCTTAAGCAGCATGTTTTGAAATTGTGGGAGGAGCCAAGAAAATGTGGAGGTAATACAGGCAAACATCAGACTCCATGCAGATGAGTGAAGGCCTCCCTCCCTGTTCACACATCAGATACTGTCCAGATAAGGAACGGGAGGGGAGATTGGTGGCAGTAGGTGCGGCCTTTAGCGTGGCTTCTTTTCTTCTGAGGGAACTCAAGTAGCAGAATTGTAAGGATGTTCAGGACCTATTTGAGAAACAGGAGCAATTTTGTTCCAGAATTTATATTTCATCTTCTGCTCCTTCTCTTCAGACAAATGGGCAAATAGCACAGGTAACCCCAAGAGTTTCAGAATAATAGAGTCAGACAACAACCTTGTTCTGCTATGTGATACTAGGTTCTACCCACCATTCAGCTGTTTTTCTGAAACCTGTTGTTACATGCCTTTCTGCTTTCAGTTTAACTGTTTATTTAGCTGCTTGGCCTGATTTCAGTTTTAACTAAGGTCATGTTCAAAGTTTAAACTTGAAAGTAGGAAATGACCTTAAAAAGTACCAGTCACAAATGGGCCTCTGCAGATATGTAAATGATCGGTCCTAAATTGCTGTATGTGTGCATACCAGACGTGCGGCAGACCTTTCAGCCACCCCCTACCCCCAAAAATGATCCACGATAGATTGATTTTCAGATGCATTTGACTTTGGTGTGGAGGTGAAATGTTGCCTTCTCACTGCCTCTTTTTACCTCTTGCTAACTGTGCTATAGCTGAATGATGGCGGTTGTCCAGTTCTGGGAAGGTGTCAAATGACATCCTCCCAGAACGTGCCCTCCTGCGCGCCCCCAGCGGCATGCACCCAGTGATCTCCGTGATCGCTGTGTCCTACAGACACAGCTGATCACGTGATGTGGTAGAAGGCCAATCACAGTGGTGTTTTACCATGTAATCAGCTGTGTCCAATGACAGAGCAGATCACTGGGTAAATGCAGATGCCGGTTATCGGCTGCACTTTCCTCACGCTGTTACAGCGTGAGGAAAGTACTGTTGATAACCAGCAATTGTCAGAGAACAGATTGGCACTGATCATCAGGGCACAGATGATCAGTGCCCAGCAGTGCCGCCCAGTAGTGTCGCCCACCTGTGCCCAGCAGTGCCACTCACCTGTGCCCAGCAGTGCCACCCACCTGTGCCACCCACATGTGCCCATCAGTGCCACCCACTACTGCCCCTCTGCCATTCAGTGCCGCCCATCAGTGCTGCCTATTGGTGGCCATCATTGCCGCCTCATCAGTGCCAGCCCATCAGTGCTGCCTATCAGTGCTGCCTTTCCATGCCACCTCATCATTGCTGCCAATCATTGCCTATCAGTGCAGCCTCATCATCGCACATCAGTGAAGAAGAAAAATATTACCTGTTTGCGAAATTTTATAATAGAAACAAAGAAAATTTTTTTTGTGCTTTTTTTTGTTCATAGTGCAAAAAATAAAACCCCCAGTGGCGATTAAATACCACCAAAATAAAGCTCTATTTGTGAGAAAAAAAATGATAAAAATGTCATATGGGTACAGTGTTGCATGACCACGCAATTGTCATTCAAAGTGCGACAGTGCTGAAAGCTGAATAGTGGCCTGTGCACAAAGGGGGTAAAAGTGCCCGGTAGGAAAGTGATTAACCTTGTAAGTGGCGCAACTCTGCGCAGCAACCACGTATATTGCACGTGATTACAGGGGGTTTGTGGAGCAGCCATGTTTAGTGGCGGTACTTCCCACTGACATGACAGGCCTCGTGTGGCTGCCTTTGCAGCTTATAGGGAAGGGGGTGTAGCTGCCTAATATTTGCTGCCCTGTTAACTACATGACATCATACACTGTCCCCCCTATAGCCACAGGTAACGGACACTGATAATCACTTTTCAGGAGTTTCTCATCATTGAAACCTAAACTGAAGCATGTAAAGTTAATTAGATTCAATCCCAAACAATAAATTACATATAAGCCTTTGCAGGTAATGTAATTTCAATAATCGAATACTAAACAGTACTCACATCTAGGGCCATATGTGTTGAGGGATGTTTGCCCCAACCAGCAGATTCCTGCATACACAGCATACATCCCTGAGTGCATACAGCTCTAAATGTGAGTCTGCTTGGTACAGCATCCAGCCGTAATTTTTTTGTTCAGCTTGTCATAGATTTTGACAGGCTGCTGGCACAGGGGCTGCACACTGCACCTGTGCCTCCTGGGTGCCAGAAAATGCTGGTATTTGATGCTGAGGGGCAAAATCATCCATGTGCATGAAGCCTATGAAATAACTTAGTTCTCTAGAAAACAAAGGACATAAGAAAAAAGCCTCAGTAATTCAAGATTTATTACCGGCTGGTGAGCCCCCTGTATATTTGGGCACAGGACATGTGCCATTTTTGTCAGTATGCTGATTTTAATGTTAGCACAGAAGTGTACATCAAAACGTGTCCACCTTTATTATACTAATCAATGCAACAGTATTGTAAGCAGGTTGAAACGGCTTTATAAGTTACCTAGTTACTGGCCAAGGCTGGGTGGGGAAAGAGTTAAGCTCACTGTCACCCAGTGCACTGGCTTTTTGCAGCCACCTGTGATAAAAAATTGGGGAAAGCTGAGATCCGAGAGCCCCTAGGGAACCCTGTAGAGCCCTCTGAGAGTCATTGTATGTTCCGGTGCTGTGCTACTGTTCCAGTGTCCAGGAGAAGCCCAAGCCATCTTCCTACTACACTGAGAGCCCCATGATGCCACCATCTATGGACTATATGCCACCAACTATGGGCTGTGTAACATCTATGGACTCTGTCTCAATAAACTGTCACCTGCATTATATGCCTGGGCCATCTATTAATCAGGGTTATTGATGGAACCCTTGCACTTTTTATCACACTACTATCTTATCTACTTTTTATCGCACTGCTAACGAACAGTAAAGACTGTTAAACCATGTCCTTGAGCCTGGTCTGAAGTTAAGCAAAAGGGCGCATAATGGGGCTGGCATTTACAAAAAATGCCTGGGCCTGTAATAGCACTAGAGAGTTATGAAGAATATGAAATTACAATGTCAAGTCAGTATACTAAGGAATAGCAAGATTGTTGCTAATGGTAAGCAAGTATACAGTCAAGACACCAAGCAACCGGTGGAGGTGTGGTACCTACATAAGGTGAGTTGTCCTCAGTAGCAAAAGAATTTCTATTTGGGTTTCCTCCCTAGCAGTCCATCTCTCATAGCAACTGGGAGCAGACCAGCATTACAGAGGTCTTCAGCCTGCACTGTACCGAACAGGTACAGTTAATACAGGACACGCATGAGCAGGGCTGCTGTTAGAAATGACGGGGCCCAGTACAGCCAATGTAACAAGACCCCCATGTAAACACAGTTGACTATGCTTCAGTTATGAATGAACATAGTGAGTGATCAGTACTGATCACCATTGTGTTCATTCAGGAAAGGAAGGGGCTGGTAAATGTGACATATTCACCGAACCCTTACCCCACTCTCCATCTTGAAGGATCCTACTGTGTGCTTGCAGCTGCCAGTGGGAATTAGAGGAGGGAAGCTGGCAGTACTGCGGGGGTTGTGGGCGGGGGGCACACAGGGGGCCTTGGGCAGCATGGGGTAATGTGTGGTGCACTGGGAGGGTGCTGCAGAGAGAACCATACAGGGGATCAGTTTCAGTAATTGCTCCCCCCTGCTGTGCCGATCACCCTCCCTGCCCACATCCGGTCCACCCTGCTGCCTGGGCCCCCCTGCTGGTCTGGCCCTGTACAGGAGGACCAGTGGTACCCCCTTATCCACGGCCCCCCATTCTGTTACTGAGAATGAAGTGACAGAGGTATCTGCCACTCCGAATGCAACACATAATAGTCACTAGGTGTAGACCTACGGGACAACATTTTATCAGGAACTCAGCTTCATACTGTGTCAGCTCATCTCTATGTAGGGAGACTGCCTTAAGGTTAGACACATGATCGCAGTTCCTGCGTGGTCCTGGGCATTGGTGAGAATGCTTCTGGCAAAGGTATCCCTAGTGCATGGGTGCAGTAGGCCCCGCCCACAAGATGGCATAGTCGGTAAAACCCAACCACCCTACATTATGCCTTCTGCTATCTGCTGTGCTCTGCCATCCATTTAAGCTCTGCTAGAAATTAACGTGTAACCACCTGATACAGTGTAGGAATTTATGCAGCTCAGAAAAAAAAGAAATGTGTTAAGAAACCCTGCAGTACCCTGTAGTTACGTAAGAGGTCAGATGATGGAATCACAGCATACGGTAGGAAAACTCCCAGGGATGTCCAATGCCAAAGAGCTTGAAGAAGGCTGCAGTGCTGGAATGGAGGGGAGGTACAACGCACGCTCTGACAGAAAAGAGAGTCGAAGAGCTCTTCTTTTGCAGGAACATCTTTAAAAGTTTCAGAAGCCGGGAGGCGGGCGGGGTTTTAGGGTCATGTGACCGCCATGATTCGTGGTCACATGATCGGAAAAGATCCCGATCGCAAGGGGAGATCGGGACCTTTCCATGAATCACGGATATATGTGCTGAGAACGAGCGGGCGTGCGCTCTCAGCACATATGCATTTTCTAATGGTTCGCAAATATGTGGCCACTCGTCATCAAGGCCCAGATGCCGAGAGGCCACATATTTGCGTGCGCTCGGCGTCTAGGGGTTAAAGGTGCCAATCCTTAACGGGGAGCAGAGAACACAGCCTTAAAAAAGAACTTGGGTGGAGCTCCGCTTTAAGTTGCACAGATAGCCAGACGGAGTTGTACACATGCTGTATGTTCCTTGTTACGTTCGGCAGGTAGTACCATCACCAGGCGTGATCAATGCAGCTGAATAGCATCATACTGCAACTGTCCTGCAACCATGTGTAATGCAGCTGTGGCGCAGTGCTGCTGCATTTACAGGGTAAAAGCAGGCAGTGAGGAGATGGCATATCACCTCCTAACGGCCTGTCAAATGCCTCTGAAAAGCAGTCCACTGTGGATCACTTTTTAGAGGGACCACAAGGTCTGCTGCATGTCTAAACTTAGCCTAAGAAATATATACAAAGGCACAACCATTGTGAAGCACCACTAAGCAGTAAGCAGAACCTGCGTATGTAATGTGAAAATATTTTTGTTCGTATGTACATATAAATATATTTAAAAAAACGTAATAGAAACAAGGTTTTCAAACATTAACACACATTTATAACATAATTTACAATAATCTGCATGTGTGAAATTCATGTGTGAAATATTTAAAAGATTATACTGTAATTTGCTGTTAATTCACAATTGAAACATTTGCACTGAAATAATGGCACTTAAGGCCAATGGATGATAAATGGCTATCATCACTGTGATGGAGATTCTCTATTACTCTGTAAGACTGAAGAAAACACACATTGCATCGTGTTTCCTAATTATCCTGCTATTGAATACTAATTTTGCAGAATCAACTTCTCTATCTGCTAAGCCTATGCTTGAAAGACAAAGCAAAATTTAACTGGAAGCCTGTGAATACTCTTTTATCCATTATCTTTAATGAACCATTAGCAAATACAAAACATACAACAATTCTTTGAATACTAATTAGAAGTTCAACTTGTGCAATGTTCAATACTCGTTCTATGTGAAGCAGTAGGAAAATATCCCTGTGGTGAGAGATATTAAAATCTTGAAAGAATTAAATTATATTATTTTCTCCTGGAACAGCATGAAAATAACAATGAAACATTTTCTTATTGATAGGACATAATAATAGTGTATGCGTAATCACATTTAGGTAAGCTAATGTTCAGTTGATGTCATATATTTATTTTCATAAATAAAACCACAGATATGTCGATCTTCATTCTTTTGTTGAACTAGAAAGAGACAATTTTAAGGCAGTATTAGGAAATATATATTTCAAACAATAGAATATAGCCCCTATCATCAATATTTAAAAAACACTTGGTTTAAACATTTGTAGCGTTTGTGATCTTTTATGCAGAAGGAATTCTCATCCTAACTAGCCTTACACCTAATTGCCACCCCACAAACATCTATACTACCAAACTTGCATAAGAAACATGTATATACAGTACTTACCTATTTTCAGGCTGGTAGTGTGGCTTCTTGTGTCAGCCAGTGGCCACTGCAAGGGAGAGGAGGGAGAACCAGCAATGGATGGGTCATTGAAGCCTATGGGTGATATCACCACACCAGGCTTTACTAACTGTTGAGCTCTCTCCTCTCCCATGCAGCCGCTGTTAGCTGACACAGGAGATTACATGAACGGACCAGAGCGGCCTCATAATACATAGGATCATACATCTTTCTTACCCAGGTTAGTTAGCGTAGGATAGGTGTTTGGAGGGGAATGAGTACAGTTTTAGGCTAGTTAGGTGTAAGCTGGAATTCCTTCTTAATACCCAGTACATTTTCTATTTCATCCCCCTCCTTTTAAAAAAAAAACAAAAAAAAAAAAAACTGCAGACTAGTAGAATTGTTCAAAACTTTTCATTTTAGGAACGTCCATTCAATTTTCTAAGAGGGTTCAAATCATTGTTAATTTTTGACCTCAGTGATAAAATTTGAAGGAGCAGGATGGAAATTCTTCACAAACGAATAATTTTCCAACAGTGTATGTGGTTTTCCTTTAGGAAAGTCAATTTATTTCAAAATCTAAAGTTAAAAGCAAACTAAATTTTGAAGCTCTCTTTTTTTTGCTGGTTCTTGTTTCTCAAGAAGAGGTAAATATATATATATATATATATATATATATATATATATACACACACACACACACACACAGAGTTGTGTTCAAAATAATAGCAGTCAGACATCACTAACCTGATCAATCACTGTTTTTGGTAGAAATTATATTTCTACATGGCAAATAATTTACTAGCAGGTGTAGTAGAGTAATAGAAATCCAACAGACCCAACAGTCATGACATGCATGCTGCTGATTCTGTGTAATTGAATCACTAGTTGAAAGGGGCGTGTTCAAAATAATAGCAGTGTGGAGTTCTATTAGTGAGGTCATTCATTCTTTGAAAAACAGGTGGCAATTATTGCCCTTATTTAAGGAAGGAAGGCAGCAAATGTTGTACATGCTGGTTACAGTGCATTTCTCTCTGAAATTCTGAGGAAAATGGGTCGTTCCAGACATTGTTCAGAAGAACAGCGTACCTTGATTAAAAAGTTGATTGGAGAGTTGATTGGAGAGGGGAAAACATATAAAGAAGTGCAGAAAATAATAGGCTGCTCAGCTAAAATGATCGCAAATGCTTTAAAATGGCAACCAAAACCTGAAAGACGTGAAAGAAAGTGAAAAACTACCATTTGAAGAATAGCCAAAATGGCAAGGACTCAGCCAACAATCAGCTCCAGGAAGATCAAAGAAGGTCTAAAGTTACCTGTGAGTACTGTTACAATTAGAAGACGAAAACACTGAATTCAAGCCACAGTACACTGTGAAGACAGTGAAGCATGGTTGCGCAAGCATCATGATATGGGGATGTTTCTCATACTACGGTGTTGGGCCTATTTATCGCATACCAGGGATCATGGATCAGTTTGAATACATCAGAATACTTGAAGAGGTCATGCTGCCTTATGCTGAAGAGGAAATGCCCTTGAAATGGGAGTTCCAACAAGACAATGACCCCAAACACACCAGTAAACGTGCAACATCTTGGTTCCAGACCAACAAGATTGACGTTATGGAGTGGCCAGCCCAATCCCCGGATCTTAATCCAATAGAAAACTTGTGGGGTGACATCAAAAATGCAGTTTCTGAGGCAAAACCAAGAAATAGAGAAGAACTGTGGAATGTAGTCCAATCATCCTGGGCTGGAATACCTGTTCACAGGTGCCAGAAGTTGGTTGACTCCATGCAACACAGATGTACAGCAGTTCTCAGAAACAGTGGTTATGCAACTAAATATTAATTAAGTGATTCAAAGAAAAGCAAAATATTCAAACATTTTTAAGTTTATACAGTGAATGTTTGAGTTTGTAAAGAAGAATACAAACACTGCTATTTTTTGGAACAGTCTAATATTCACTTTTCTTCAATTCTTTTAGAGTAACAACACAAATTTTGATATATTTTTCTTCATGTTTTGATTTGAAATAGAATGTGTAGTGTTCCCAGTGCATTCGTGTGTATGGAAATAAAGCTAATAGAAGGATTTTGAGCTTTATTCACTTTTTTCAACACACTGCTATTATTTTGAACACAACTGTATATATTGCTCAAAAATTAAAGGAACACTTTGAACACACATCAGATCTCAATGTGGAAAAATATAATCGCTGGATATCTATACTGATATGGACTGGGTAATGTGTTAAGAAACTGGATGGACCGAAACATGATATTCAAGAGGTATTCCATTAGATTTAGGTCAGGCGAGCGTGAGGACCATTGAATGGTATCAATTCCTTCATCCTCCAGGAACTCCCTGCATACTCTCGCCACATGAGGCCAGGCATTGTCATGCAACAAGAGGAACCCAGGACCCACTCCACCAGCATAGGATCTGACAATGGGTCCAAGGATTTCATCCCGATACCTAATGGCAGTCAGGGTGCCATTGTCTAGCCTGTAGAGGTCTGTTCATCCCTCCATGGATATGCCTCCCCAGACCATCACTGAACCACTACTAAAACGATCATGCTGAATTATGTTACAGCAGCATAACGTTCTCCACGTTTTCTCCAGACCCTTCCATGTCTGTCACAGGGTGGACCTGCTCTCATCTGTGAAAAGCACAGGGTGCCAGTGGTGCTTCTGCCAATTCTGGTGTTCAATGACAAATGCCAATCGAGCTCTATGGAGCACAGGGCCCACCAGAGAGGCATTCACACCAGTGGCCTGCTGGAGGTCATTTTGCAGGTCTCTGGCAGTGCTCAACCTGTTCCTCCTTGCACAAAGGAACAGATAATGGTGCTGCTGATGGGTTAAGGACCTTCTACAGCCCTGTTCAGCCTCCTAGAGTAACTTCCTGTTTCCTGGAATCTCCTTGATGCTCTTTAGACTGTGCTGGGAGACACAGTAAACCTTCTGGCAATGGCATATATTGATGTGCCATCCTGGAGGAGTTGGACTGCCTGTGAACCTCTGTAGGGTCCAAGTATTGCCTCATGCTACCAGTAGTGACACTGACCCTAGCCAAATGCAAAACTAGTGAAAAACTGTCAGAAAAGATGAGAAGGGAAAAAAATGTCAGTGGCCTCCACCTGTAAAACCATTCCTGTTTTGGGGGAAAGAAAAGACCCAACGCAACTCTCTACAATGACCAATAAAAAAAAAGTGTCCCAAGGTGCACTGTGAAATTGTACATTTAAGATTGGGTGGGTGCACATGTCTGAGATGGGTACCCCTGGGAATGGCGAAAATGCCTTTTTAGTAAATTTAGGCCAGCCGATGTTGGGGCCCATCTGTATGGTGGCGTATGTGTTGCTGTCTCATTAAGACAGCATGCAGTGTATGACTCTTGCGGTGTTGTCAGGGAAGGCTTGCCCATAGTTCAGGTGAAGTTTTGCAGTGCATACTGTACATATGTGCCTGTCACCAAGGCTGGTGCCAAACTACCTATTTAAATGGAGCTACTGCAGTGGCTAATTGCTGTTTGGTCTGCAGCTTCTGTGCGTGTATATCCTGACTCCTGTGTTTGACCTCTGATCTCGACCCGGCTTGCTTCTGACTGCTAGTTTGCTACCTGCCCTGACCTCGGCTTGTTCTCGGATTCTGCCTCTGTCTACTGTCTTTGCCTGATCTACCTCTACCATTGCTGACACTGGCCTGTGACACAAATTCTCTCTCATCTGCCGTTTATGCCTGATCTGCCTGTCTGTTTCCAACTCGGCTCATCTGACCCTGCATCCAACTCATCCAGGCTGTTACAGCTCTGCAGTCCAGCACATCTTCATCTGGTACATCTGCCTGCTGTCAGCTTGTCTGTTACCAGCCTGCTCTGCCGTGACATCTGTCTACTGCCAGTGTGCTCTGCTGATACATCTGCCTACTGCCAGCTGTCCTGTTCCAGGCATCCTTCCAGCAATACCTCAGCTATTACCCACGTAGACCACTGGACTGATCACAGCACTCATACCTTGCCGTGCTCTTGTGGTTGCTGTTCCACTTCCAGTGACCCCTGAACTGGAGCTGTATGAGAGGCCTTCCTCTACACGTCAGGCTCACTACCAGGTATGTGACAGGTGCTATGTAATGGGCAGTCTCTATGATCAGTAACTGCTGACAGTGTTGAGATAAGCACAGTTAATTTCAGTTTCCAATTCTGGAATTCAGCATGTGTCATCCAAAACATTTGGTGGTCTGCTGTCCTCAAGAATCTGATCTCTGTTGGCTCAGTCCTCACGATCAGGTCCTCACAATGTTGAGTCCCCAGTGTTCAGACTCTCACCGGTTCTCCTTGACTGTAGGCACGCACAATAATGGGTCCCTCTGTTTCTAGTCCCAGCACAGGAAACAACCTTTTAGTGGCTCAGTCCTTTAGCCTTCTGGGCACGCAGAACACATCGATGGCACCCTGATCTCCACACAGGCTCTGCTCTCTCTGATGTAGTGCACTGTCCCTGGTTTGGGCACAGAATGCAGGAGCAAATCTGTGTCCCCTCTGAGTCCCCGCAGATATGACACCAATCTGAATGCTCCAGTTTTCAGTTGCCAATGAAGCCCACTCAGTCTCAGAATGCCCGTGAAAAGTCAGTTGTCTCTTCTGTTTGCAAGGCATGCTGGGTGTTGAAGTCCACAGCCCTATCCATTTGCATTGTACAGTGTTCCACCTGGACTACATGTCCCATGGTCCTTCTCCCTGAAGAATCATCTCTTCTTCATAAGCTCACTTATGCTGCCAAGAGGGAGGGGGATGAACGGTTGATTCACACACAGATTGCTCTCCTCACAGCAATCAGTGCACAATGTGGGGGGGGGGGGGGAGAGAAAGAGAAAGCCTGCAGCATTGCTGCTTTGTCTGTGCTGGAAACACAGTGATGGTGGGGTGAGAAGAACACAGCCCACTCTCTGTTCAGCAGCGCAGCTGGCAGCAGACCTGGCGGGGGGTTTCTGGGGGACAGCGCCACAGGAACACACGCCAGCACCCAGCTATACTTCCAATGGGGACACTAGTTCTGGTGACCTGGGGGGCCCCAAGGGATTCCCTTTATTTTCAGGGATTTCTTGTCACTTCTTTTGAAGGACAATCTCCCCTAGGGGACACAGATGGCAAAAAAAACCCTATTTGCCTATAGTTCTGCTATAACATTAGTAAGTTCATTTCTGGTGTCTTGCATGATTGCTTCTTGAGCAAGAGTTTTGGCACTAGATTTTTTCCACTAAAAATTTTGAAATGTGCTTTCTTGATTGTTTGACTGCATGTGTTATACACTTATCACAACTGAGAAATATAATTATAATAGTATAAGCAATAATCACTCACTGAACCTTAAAGTGAAACTACACTGCATCTGAGCACCACCAATTTAAAAACATTGTTTAATTTTTAATATTCAAAGCAAACTCACCCACTCATCCATGTCTCTATGTTTTTTTGCACTTTGAAAACAGGGCAGAAGGGCAGAGGATTCATGTAACATTTACTTCCTGGAATCCATTTGCCCTTAGCTTAGGCATGCAGGCAGGATAGTGTGCTTAGCTGAAAAAAACGTCTCCTTCCCTCCTAAAGACTCCTGGGATGTATGACATCATTTGCCTAGGCATGGAAACAAGAAAGTAACTGAAGAAATGTTAAAGAAAAAGTTTAAAATTAGCAAACATAATATACCTTCCTATCTATTTACTAATATTAGCAGCATAAGGATTACAAATAGTCAATGTAGGCTGAGAAAGTGAAGTTCCATTTTAACCTTAACCCAAAAAAATAACTTCTGGGCATCAAATTAAAATTGACATAGAGCAAAAGCAGCAGGTTCACTTAATGCCAGCCCCTGCAGATACCTATACCTACTTTTTACTTGCTCCCGTAGCACTGTGTTTGCCAATGGAAGCAAGGAGAATTAACCTTGTGAAATCTGCAAGTTGCATTATACACAATGCTGAGGATTCACTCCCAACCACCATGGGACAGCACTGGGTGCCAGATCGGCTAGTCACCAAAACCTAGTGATATAATGTGCAGGCATGAGAATGAATCACATGACCCCCCAAGATAGGTATTAGCAGTGGGGGAGGGTGTTAACATTAAAGTGAACCTATTGCTTTGCATTTTATGACCAAAACATAGGTTCACATTAAATTGACGCTAATCCCTAACAATAAAGCTGGTCATATATGGCTCAGTTTTTTTTGTTCAGCTGGTCGATTTCCCAATCCACACATTCAAAGTAAATGGGGAATCCTCCCCTCTGTGTCATTGGTCATTGTATTCTGACATCGGGACTCCTGGCCATCAGAATACACTGATTAGGGCACTAACTAATTGGCTGCTTGTGCTGATCGAGTGGAAATTTTCCAACAAACCTGTTGATGAAAAATTGATTGTTAGATCGACTACTCATGAACGGGAACGGCCATCCATGGATTGAAATTCAGCCAGTTCCTGCTGAACTGGACAAACTGCTATCCATGTATGGCCAGCTTAACTCTAAAGGCCAAGGAAAATATACGGCCCTATGATGGCACTACCCACCATATTACCCCACAGGTTAATGCTATTACAAGATTCACATCATTTCATGTGTGAAAGTCTTGGTACATATTTACAATGGTGCAACTTAATGGCATACAAATCTGTACATTATATCAGCTCTCTAATACTCTAAAAAAATTTTTTTTTGTACTGGTGCTTTAGCAAATACACAACATGACAGCAAGAAAAATCAATGAACAAGTTGAATATGTCTTCTTTCCTCATACTGACCCCAGTAGCTGATGTTTTCAACCAGGGACACAATGGTGTGATTTCCAACTAAATATACCAACAGACATGAGATTACATGCATGCAAAGCCCAGACCTGCAGGAAAACTTTCTCTTCTTTGAAAATGAGGACATCTGTGTTATTTTTAGAGCAAATGGGAGGAGGATTACGCCAAGTGCAATGTGGATGATTTTACGGATATATTTAAAGTGATTATTTTAACCCTGAATTTTAGCTTTCCCTTTCCCACATACCCACATGTACACGTCTGCTTGTGAAAAGGCTCCTTCTAGATGTTTTCTCTTAAGAAGAAAGTGTCAATTCACTTGTAATTTATTACTGTTTTGGGCAGGCTATTTAAAACTTTTCTGAAGATGGTTCTGTAGCAACTGTAGAGAATTCCTTCACAGGATGTTTCTTGACCTTTAACTCTGTCCTTGTCAAAAGCACATAAAAAATACAACATGAATAATAAAGAGACAAAGAGACTTGGTATATTTAAAATATGTATGTAGCACTTTCCCTGGAAGGAGCCGCTGTTCTTGGGTCACCTGTTCCCATTACTGACAACTCTTTAGGCAGTACTGCACTCTCCGACACATCAAGGCTAAAGGGTGAATATTTATTGTTGCAACATGCCGTAAATGAATGGAAAAGCAAAGGTAAACACTAGAGATGAGCGAATTATTCAAAAATTCGATTCGGCTGATTCGCCGAATTTCAGGAAGAAATTCGATTCGATGCGAATTTATTCGCTACGAAGTTAACTTATAAAAAGGGTTTCTAGGCTTCAGAGAGCCTTTAAATTAGTGCAGAACACTGTACCTTTAATTTAAATGCCCTTGGAGATGAGGAAGGAGAAGGAGAAGGAGAAGGATGAGAAGAAGGAGAAGGAGAAGGATGAGAAGAAGGAGAAGGAGAAGGATGAGAAGAAGGAGAAGGAGAAGGATGAGAAGATGGAGAAGGAGAAGGATGAGAAGAAGGAGAAGGATGAGAAGAAGGAGAAGGATGAGAAGAAGGAGAAGGATGAGAAGAAGGAGAAGGAGAAGGATGAGAAGAAGGAGAAGGAGAAGGATGAGAAGAAGGAGAAGGATGAGAAGAAGGAGAAGGAGAAGGATGAGAAGAAGGAGAAGGATGAGAAGAAGGAGAAGGAGAAGGATGAGAAGAAGGAGAAGGAGAAGGATGAGAAGGAGGAGAAGGAGAAGGATGAGAAGAAGGAGAAGGATGAGAAGAAGGAGAAGGATGAGAAGAAGGAGAAGGATGAGAAGAAGGATGAGAAGAAGGAGAAGGATGAGAAGAAGGATGAGAAGAAGGAGAAGAAGAAGGATGAGAAGAAGGAGAAGGAGAAGGATGAGAAGAAGGAGGAGGATGAGAAGAAGGAGAAGGATGAGAAGAAGGAGAAGGAGAAGGATGAGAAGATGGAAAAGGAGAAGGATGAGAAGAAGGAGAAGGATGAGAAGAAGGAGAAGGAGAAGGATGAGAAGAAGGAGAAGGATGAGAAGAAGGAGAAGGATGAGAAGAAGGAGAAGGAGAAGGATGAGAAGAAGGAGAAGGAGAAGGATGAGAAGATGGAGAAGGAGAAGGATGAGAAGAAGGAGAAGGATGAGAAGAAGGATGAGAAGAAGGATGAGAAGAAGGAGAAGGATGAGAAGAAGGATGAGAAGAAGGAGAAGGATGAGAAGAAGAAGGATGAGAAGAAGGAGAAGGATGAGAAGAAGAAGAAGGATGAGAAGAAGGAGAAGGATGAGAAGAAGGAGAAGGAGAAGGATGAGAAGAAGGAGAAGGAGAAGGATGAGAAGATGGAAAAGGAGAAGGATGAGAAGAAGGAGAAGGATGAGAAGAAGGAGAAGGAGAAGGATGAGAAGAAGGAGAAGGATGAGAAGAAGGAGAAGGATGAGAAGAAGGAGAAGGAGAAGGATGAGAAGAAGGAGAAGGAGAAGGATGAGAAGAAGGAGAAGGATGAGAAGAAGGATGAGAAGAAGGAGAAGGATGAGAAGAAGGAGAAGGATGAGAAGGAGAAGGATGAGAAGAAGGAGAAGGATGAGAAGAAGGAGAAGGATGAGAAGAAGAAGAAGGATGAGAAGAAGGAGAAGGATGAGAAGAAGGAGAAGGAGAAGGATGAGAAGAAGGAGAAGGAGAAGGATGAGAAGATGGAAAAGGAGAAGGATGAGAAGAAGGAGAAGGAGAAGGATGAGAAGAAGGAGAAGGATGAGAAGAAGGAGAAGGATGAGAAGAAGGAGAAGGATGAGAAGAAGGAGAAGGAGAAGGATGAGAAGATGGAGAAGGAGAAGGATGAGAAGAAGGAGAAGGAGAAGGATGAGAAGAAGGAGAAGGATGAGAAGAAGGAGAAGGATGAGAAGAAGGAGAAGGATGAGAAGAAGGATGAGAAGAAGGAGAAGGATGAGAAGAAGAAGGATGAGAAGAAGGAGAAGGATGAGAAGAAGAAGAAGGATGAGAAGAAGGAGAAGGATGAGAAGAAGAAGAAGGATGAGAAGAAGGAGAAGGATGAGAAGAAGGAGAAGGATGAGAAGAAGAAGAAGGATGAGAAGAAGAAGAAGGATGAGAAGAAGAAGAAGGATGAGAAGAAGGAGAATTCCAAGCCGGCAAAAAGTGTATCTGCAGAGCTCCGCTATTTCTTAGGCTATTTCTGACAGTTCTGTGACATTCACTCCATACAGCGGTTGAAACCGCTGTATGGAGTGAATGTCACAGAACTGTCAGAAATAGGCTATTTCTGACAGTTCTGTGACATTCACTCCATACAGCGGTTGAAACATTGTATCTATTTGTTTCCATAAATGGATCCATTTATGGAAACAAATAGATACAATGTTTCAACCGCTGTATGGAGTGAATGTCACAGAACTGTCAGAAATAGCGGAGCTCTGCAGATACACTTTTTGCCGGCTTGGAATTATTCTTATTTTCATCCTACTTCTTCTTCTTCTTCATCCTCATCCTCTTCTTCTTCTTCTGAGGATGAGGATGAGGATGAAGAAGAAGAAGAAGAAGAAGAAGTAGGATGAAAATAAGATTAATTCCAAGCCGGCAAAAAGTGTATCTGCAGAGCTCCTCTAAGTGTATCTGCAGAATAGAGGAGCTCTGCAGATACACTTTTTGCCAGCTTGGAATTATTCTTATTTTCATCCTACTTCTTCTTCTTCTTCTTCTTCTTCTTCTTCATCCTCATCCTCAGAAGAAGAAGAAGAGGATGAGGATGAAGAGGAAGAAGAAGAAGAAGAAGTAGGATGAAAATAAGAATAATTCCAAGCCGGCAAAAAGTGTATCTGCAGAGCTCCTCTATTCTGCAGATACACTTAGAGGAGCTCTGCAGATACACTTTTTGCCGGCTTGGAATTATTCTTATTTTCATCCTACTTCTTCTTCTTCTTCTTCATCCTCATCCTCATCCTCTTCTTCTTCTTCTGAGGATGAGGATGAAGAAGAAGAAGAAGAAGAAGAAGTAGGATGAAAATAAGATTAATTCCAAGCCAGCAAAAAGTGTATCTGCAGAGCTCCTCTAAGTGTATCTACAGAATAGAGGAGCTCTGCAGGTACACTTTTTGCCGGCTTGGAATTATTCTTATTTTCATCCTACTTCTTCTTCTTCTTCTTCTTCATCCTCATCCTCAGAAGAAGAAGAAGATGAGGATGAGGATGAAGAGGAAGAAGAAGAAGAAGAAGAAGAAGAAGAAGTAGGATGAAAATAAGAATAATTCCAAGCCGGCAAAAAGTGTATCTGCAGAGCTCCTCTATTCTGCAGATACACTTAGAGGAGCTCTGCAGATACACTTTTTGCCGGCTTGGAATTATTCTTATTTTCATCCTACTTCTTCTTCTTCTTCATCCTCATCCTCTTCTTCTTCTTCTGAGGATGAGGATGAGGATGAAGAAGAAGAAGTAGGATGAAAATAAGATTAATTCCAAGCCGGCAAAAAGTGTATCTGCAGAGCTCCTCTAAGTGTATCTGCAGAATAGAGGAGCTCTGCAGATACACTTTTTGCCGGCTTGGAATTATTCTTATTTTCATCCTACTTCTTCTTCTTCTTCCTCCTCATCCTCAGAAGAAGAAGAAGAGGATGAGGATGAGGAGGAAGAAGAAGAAGAAGAAGAAGAAGAAGAAGAAGAAGAAGGAGAAGAAGAAGTAGGATGAAAATAAGAATAATTCCAAGCCGGCAAAAAGTGTATCTGCAGAGCTCCTCTATTCTGCAGATACACTTAGAGGAGCTCTGCAGATACACTTTTTGCCGGCTTGGAATTATTCTTATTTTCATCCTACTTCTTCTTCTTCTTCTTCATCCTCATCCTCTTCTTCTTCTTCTGAGGATGAGGATGAGGATGAAGAAGAAGAAGAAGTAGGATGAAAATAAGATTAATTCCAAGCCGGCAAAAAGTGTATCTGCAGAGCTCCTCTAAGTGTATCTGCAGAATAGAGGAGCTCTGCAGATACACTTTTTGCCGGCTTGGAATTATTCTTATTTTCATCCTACTTCTTCTTCTTCTTCATCCTCATCCTCAGAAGAAGAAGAAGAGGATGAGGATGAGGATGAAGAGGAAGAAGAAGAAGAAGAAGTAGGATGAAAATAAGAATAATTCCAAGCCGGCAAAAAGTGTATCTGCAGAGCTCCTCTATTCTGCAGATACACTTAGAGGAGCTCTGCAGATACACTTTTTGCCGGCTTGGAATTATTCTTATTTTCATCCTACTTCTTCTTCTTCTTCTTCTTCATCCTCATCCTCTTCTTCTGAGGATGAGGATGAAGAAGAAGGAGAAGAAGTAGGATGAAAATAAGAATAATTCCAAGCCGGCAAAAAGTGTATCTGGAGAGCTCCTCTAAGTGTATCTGCAGAATAGAGGAGCTCTGCAGATACACTTTTTGCCGGCTTGGAATTATTCTTATTTTCATCCTACTTCTTCATCCTCATCCTCAGAAGAAGAAGAAGAGGATGAGGATGAGGATGAAGAGGAAGAAGAAGAAGAAGTAGGATGAAAATAAGAATAATTCCAAGCCGGCAAAAAGTGTATCTGCAGAGCTCCTCTATTCTGCAGATACACTTAGAGGAGCTCTGCAGATACACTTTTTGCCGGCTTGGAATTATTCTTATTTTCATCCTACTTCTTCTTCTTCTTCTTCTTCATCCTCATCCTCATCCTCTTCTTCTTCTTCTGAGGATGAGGATGAAGAAGAAGAAGAAGAAGAAGAAGTAGGATGAAAATAAGATTAATTCCAAGTTGAAACCGCTGTATGGAGTGAATGTCACAGAACTGTCAGAAATAGGCTATTTCTGACAGTTCTGTGACATTCACTCCATACAGCGGTTGAAACATTGTATCTATTTGTTTCCATAAATGGATCCATTTATGGAAACAAATAGATACAATGTTTCAACCGCTGTATGGAGTGAATGTCACAGAACTGTCAGAAATAGCGGAGCTCTGCAGATACACTTTTTGCCGGCTTGGAATTATTCTTATTTTCATTCTACTTCTTCTTCTTCATCCTCATCCTCTTCTTCTTCTGAGGAGGATGAGGATGAAGAAGAAGAAGAAGAAGTAGGATGAAAATAAGAATTCCAAACCGGCAAAAAGTGTATCTGCAGAGTTCCTCTATTTCTGACAGTTCTCTGACAGCTCCTTCACATGTACAGCGGTTGAAACATCTGTTTCCGAATAAAAACATCTGTATCCTAAATGGAAACAAATAGATACAATGTTTCAACCGCTGTACATGTGTTCCTTCTGTCAGAGAACTGTCAGAAATAGCGGAGCTCTCTGCAGGGACACTTTTGCCGGCTGATCGGGAAAAATCCGATTCGCGCACCCGAAGTAGGCAAATATTCGGATTCGACGCGAATCGAATTTTTCCTGAAATTCGTATCGAATTCCGGTTCGCCTGGTTCGATTCGCTCATCTCTAGTAAACACTCTCTCAAGTATACAAGATAAGTTGCAAAAAACAGTTGCAAAAAATGTGTAACCGAAAATAACAACGGACCAATATCTTTTCCCTTAAACCCTATACTAAAGTGGATCCTAACTAAAGGTGAAGCAAGAATCAGAGGTCCATAGTTGTCCAACCTTCTTCCACTGGCCAGTGCATTGGTGTATGTTGGGGCCCAAATCTGGAGTTGCAGCACTCAAACATGAGTCCTATAAAGCCCTTCTACTAAGGACTTCCCTTCAGTTTCCCTTTCACCTGACAGCAATCCATTGTTTCATCCACATACTTATCTGATGGAGATTTCGTTAAATCCTATCTATCTCTCAGATCTCCATGTCAATTCAGTAGAACCGGCCTGTTCTTTAGTAATCTAATGTTAACATAACCAGGAAACAGAGGCTTGGAATTAGAGCCTAACGTTATGTTTCTTTTCACTTCAAATAGTTTCTTTGGGCCAAGACTTCCTCTGATTGGCTGAAGTAGAGGTTGTGATGTCAGCTGTCCACATCAGCCAGCCAGGGAAAGCATTACACTCCCATATGGAATAAAAATATATTTATAATACATCTTAAAATATTCTTCCCAAATATATCGACATACATTTGAAATGCTACAATTTTGGCCATAGTCAATCTATTTCAATAAATACAGTGTGTATATATATATATATATATATATACAGTGGGGCAAAAAAGTATTTAGTCAGCCACCAATTGTGCAAGTTCTCCCACTTAAAAAGATGAGAGAGGCCTGTAATTGGCATCATAGGTAGACCTCAACTATGAGAGACAAAATGAGAAAAAAAATCCAGACAATTACATTGGCTGATTTGGAAAGAATTTATTTGCAAATTATGGTGGAAAATAAGTATTTGGTCAATATCAAAAGTTCATCTCAATACTTTGTTATATATTCTTTGTTGGCAATGACAGAGGTCAAACGTTTCCTGTAAGTCTTCACAAGGTTGGCACACACTGTTGCTGGTATGTTGGCCCATTGCTCCATGCAGATCTCCTCTAGAGCAGTGATGTTTTGGGGCTGTTGCTGGGCAACACGGACTTTCAACTCCCTCCAAAGGTTTTCTATGGGGTTGAGATCTGGAGGCTGGCTAGGCCACTCCAGGACCTTGATATGCTTCTTACGAAGCCACTCCTTCATTGCCCGGGCGGTATGTTTGGGATCATTGTTGTGTTGGAAGACCCAGCCACGTTTCATCTTCAATGCGCTTGCTGATGGAAGAAGGTTTGCACTCAAAATCTCATGATACATGCCCCCATTCATTCTGTCCTGTACATGGATCAGTCGTCCTGGTCCCTTTGCGGAGAAACAGCCCCAAAGCATGATGTTGCCACCCCCATGCTTCACAGTAGGTATGGTGTTCTTTGGATGCAAGTCAGTATTCTCTCTCCCCCAAACACGACGAGTTGTGTTTCTACCAAACAGTTCTATTTTGGTTTCATCTGACCATATAACATTCTCCCATCCTCTTCTGGATCATCCAAATGCTCTCCAGCAAACTTCAGACGGGCCCGGACATGTACTGGCTTAAGCAGGGGGACACGTCTGGCACTGCAGGATCTGAGTCTCTGGCGGCGTAGTGTGTTACTGATGGTAGCCTTTGTTTCGTTGGTCCCAGCTCTCTGCAGGTCATTCACTAGGTCCCCCCATGTGGTCCTGGGATTTTTGCTCCCCGTTCTTGTGATCATTTTGACCCCACGGGGTGAGATCTTGCGTGGAGCCCCAGATCGAGGGAGATTATCAGTGGTCTTGTGTGTCTTCCATTTTCTAATTATTGCTCCCACAGTTGATTTGTTCACACCAAGCTGCTTGCCTATTGCAGATTCAGTCTTCCCAGCCTGGTGCAGGTCTACAATTTTGTTTCTGGTGTCCTTTGAGAGCTCTTTGGTCTTCACCATAGTGGAGTTTGGAGTGTGACTGTTTGAGGTTGTGGACAGGTGTCTTTTATACTGATAACAAGTTCAAACAGGTGCCATTGATACAGGTAATGAGTGCAGGACAGAGGAGCCTCTTAAAGAAGAAGGTACAGGTCTGTGAGAGCCAAAAATCGTGCTTGTTTGTAGGTGACCAAATACTTATTTTCCACCATAATTTGCAAATAAATTCTTTCCAAATCAGCCAATGTGATTGTCTGGATATTTTTTCTCATTTTGTCTCTCATAGTTGAGGTCTACCTATGATGCCAATTACAGGCCTCTCTCATCTTTTTAAGTGGGAGAACTTGCACAATTGGTGGCTGACTAAATACTTTTTTGACACACTGTATGTTGAAATGCGTTTTTATTACAAAATATATGAAAAATATTTTTAAAAATACATTTCAAATATACTGTATGTCTTTAAAAATACAAATCTACATTTTTGGAATGCATTTACAAATATATGTAAAAATATATGTTAAAATGACTTTTTTATATGTTAAAAAAAAATCTGAAGAATATATTTGGAAAAAATATATATGGGTGTGGTATGGACTGGATACACTTGGTGTTCTGCTTTCATTAGCTTATTCCTTACTAATAGTATTAGCAATGGGTAATTAGCCCTCGCACCAGTCCCTGGGATGCTGCGTTGACCACTAACTGTAGAAAAGGGGGGTTCCCTTGGTCTCTTCCTGAAAGCTTCTGGTGATCAGAGGTGGGAAGTAGAGGGTGAGTGAATGTTCCAGTCTCTTCAGCAGTGGTTTAGGTGCTGTTATGTATCCTCTCTCCCAGTCTCAGGCTTGGATCTCCGCTGGTATGGTCATCCGCTGGCGGGCAAGTATTCAGCGGTACTCTCTCTCTCCATAACTCCCTTGGTGCCAAGAGGATGAACTTTCCCAGGAAATTTAATAAAAATCATCTCTCCACTCCTCATACTGCACAATGCATATTGGGATCTGTAATGTAAGCATTGTAGTGTAGCCATTATATTGCTGCCTTCTCAGACTACAATTCCCAGGATTCCCAGTGCTCTGCATAGAGGTCCGTGGGCTTGCTTGGCTTTATCTCTCCCTCTGCTGGCCGGAGTAGGATGGTGCAGCATAACATCAATGTTTCAGTAGAGGGAGAGAAAAATAAAGGGCAATGTCTCCATCTCCTTGTTGCTGTAGCTCAGCTCTGGCTAAATTATGAAATGCTGATCCAATAATGCAGTGCCCTCCATTTGCACTATCACAACCTCCTTGATTTTACAATTTTTCAAAGTCATCCACCTCTGAAAGCAAGCTTTGAGCAACTTGAAATCTACTAAAGACTCACACAACTATATATTCTCTGAAGTCAGAAAACCTATACATTAACAAAGGTGATATTCACAAATTTTTATGTTGTACAATATTTTTGCAAATGTAAAAAAAAAAATCTTTTTTTTGCACACAAATGTAATAGAATCCCCAACATTTCCAAAAAATATAAGACTATGATAAGTTATAAAACAACAATTATATCAACACAGCATGCACTTTTAAAATTGTGAAAAACTACACCCAAAACTGTAAATATAGTCTAGATTAGTCTAATAGATCCCTCATGCCTTCTCTGCACCCAGACCAATCTGATTGGAGACAAAGGGTCCCTGATCCTTCCGTTAAACAGCTAAACCAAAAAGTGTTGATTTACCACAAGAGAGATCAATGAAAGTTCTTTATTCCCCCTCATTGGTCCCATGCTTATGAGTGTAGGAAAATTTGCAAAAAATACCAGAGTCAGAAGAGAAAGAACCTTTACAAGAATTAGGTCATTGTAGATCGGTAACTAATATTTTATAAAGGAATTCATAACTTTCAGTGAAGTTGAAAAATATCTGCATCTAAGGATCACTTTAATTTGTGAGCTGCCTTTATCTTGAAACAGACTAAGCATGAAAACTACAGGGAAAATTAAATGCACACTCTAAAGTAAAAAAAAAACAAACAAAAAAAAACAAAACCACAACATGTAATGGAGATTGCCATCAACCTGTAGTAATGGGGCTAAACATCCTTATAGCATTATGGATCTGGCTCCTATAACAGGACAACCTTCCCAAGACATTTTGCATTTGATGGAGATATGTGTGTTGCTTGTCATTGATCTCAAATGCAGTGGGTGATCAATAGACTTTGTAAATGAAAAGTATTGTTAATAGCTTAATCCATGTTAATATAAACCCATAATAAATGCGTGTTATATGCTTCAGTGAAAAAGGGGTCTTTTAAGGCTAGTTTTAAGTGTGCTCTGCCTACTTTAAATCATGGCTTCTTTTTTGAACAGAAAGTTCTTGGCCTGAATCTATGCTGTATTCGTAAAGTTCCCCTACTCTAATTTTTTTTTTAATGTGTACCCATGATTAGTGGTGGATAAATCTGTCCAGATTCAATTCAGTAAGGATTTTGTTCAACGTTAGGTGAGCCTGGTTGCTGTGGTCAAAGATGTAGAAGTATGCGGGGGGGGGGGGGGGGCAAATCTTTTCATTTTTAGGGCTAATAGGCAAACTACTGCCAAAAAAGGCATGAGACATTGCATACTGCCATGGGGAGCATGCAGCATTGAATTGGAAAAACAAAATACCCTGCAGCAGAGAGAGGGTTGTTTTATGAATTTTTGAGGGCAACATTAAAATAACACAGATTTAAATAATATGTTTGAGGGATACCTTAAAACTGTACATGGTGTTATGAAACAGTACAATTTTCACGAACAGCCTCAGCAACAGTACACTGCAGAGCAGTGGCATATCATCCATGAATGCAGGGTGCTCACTGAACAGGGAGCAGGGAGAGACACAGACAAAGGGCATCATTCTGTAATTTCCTCCCTCCATAGTGTCTGCACTGATCTCCCTCTGATGACATCTGTGTGCTCCGATCTTCCCTGTGTGCCCGGTCCCGCCCCAGTACTGTCCCACCAGCTGCTGCGGGTACCAAGGCTGGATCTGAGTCCTGTATCTATCAGAACGCAATGCAGGGGGTCTGCTTCCATCTGTTTGATAAAATAAAGCCTGGCGCTGATGGCTTCTGTATGGAGAAGCAGTGCTCTAAGAGGGGCTTTGGGATGTGAGGGGGGGATTCTATGTGTAAAAGAGTGGGAGGAGCGGATTGGCTGAGTGGTGAGAGCTGTGGGGGGGGGGGGGGGGGGGTGGAAGGGTGGATGGG
The DNA here is from genome assembly GCF_062004578.1 of Staurois parvus. NCBI lineage: Eukaryota > Metazoa > Chordata > Amphibia > Anura > Ranidae > Staurois > Staurois parvus. The sequence goes on along the minus strand of NW_028317932.1, from coordinate 14,685,945 downwards.
GATGGTGTAGGTGCAGAGGGGTGAGCTATGGATGGGGAGGTGTTCTAGGTGCACATTCTACCCACTGCCATACACGCTGTACCCCTCCCCCTGCACATACTACCCACCACACTCCCTACCCCTCTCCCTGCACATACTACCCACTGCCATACACTCCCTACCCCTCTCCCTGCACATACTACCCACCGCCATACACTCTGCACTCCTCTCCCTGTACAAAACATTAATAAGACCTCACCTGGAATATGCAGTTTAATTTTGGGCACCAATTTACAAAAAGAAAATTGGGGAACTGGAGAAAGTGCAGAGAAGGGCAACCAAGCTGACACGAGGCATGGAGGAGCTCAGCCATGAGGAAAGATTAGAGGAACTGAATTTATTCTCTCTTGAGGAGATTAAGGCGGGATATGATCAACATGTACAAATTCATCAGTGGTTCATATAGTGAACTCGGTGTAGAGTTATTCACCCTGAGGTCATCACAGAGGACAAGGGGGCACTCTTTACATCTGGAGGAAAATAAATTTAATCTCCAAACACGGAAAGGTTTCTTCACAGTAAGAGCTTTGAAAATGTGAAATAGACTCCCTCAAGACTTGGTTCTGGCCAGCTTAGTGGATTGCTTTAAAAAAGGCCTGGATTTATCCCTACATACACAGAATATGACTGGATACTAACATTTGTAGGTAAAGTTGATCCAGGGAATATCCGATTGCCTCTTGGGGGATCAGGAAGGATTTTTTCCCCTGCAGGAGAAAATTGGATCATGCTTTGCTGGGTTTTTTTGCCTTCCTCTAGATCAACTGTCGGTATAGGACTATAATTTTTTTTTTTTTTATGGTTGAACTAGATGGACTTTTGTCTTTTTTAAGCCAGAATAACTATGTAACTATATGCACAAACTACCCACTGCCATACACTCTGCACTCCTCTCCCTGCACATACTACCCACCGACATACACTCTGCGCTCCTCTTCTGCAACATACTACCCACCGTCATACACTCCTCTACCAGCACATACTTCCCAACGCCATACACTCCGTACCCCTCTCCTGCACATACTACCCACTGCCATACACTCTGTACCCCTCTCCTTGCACATACTATCCACCGCCATGCATTCCACATCTGTTCCTGCACATACTATCCACCGCCATACACTCCACACCCCTCTCCCTGCACATACTATCCACCACCGTACATTCCGCATTCCTCTCCCTGCACCTTCTACCCACTGCCATGCACCCCTCTCCCTGTACATACTACCCACCACCATACACTCCACATTCCTCTCTCTGCACATACTACCCACCACTGTAATCTCCGCACTGTACATTCTCTATTTAACATTATCACATTCTGCACTGTAAGTCATATCAGACTCTATTCAACCACACCCCCTTTAAGCCACGCCCAATATTCAGCACAATTTCAACCACACACACTTTTTGCCACTTTTTTTTCTCTATGCCTAGAGCCCATTTTTGATCTTGTAAACGAGCCCACTGATACATCCCTGCTGCAGAGGATACAGCAATGTAAAATTTACCATTAGCAGAACAGTTTTAATTAGGGATAATAGGCTGAAATGTCTTAAAAATTAAGGTAGGTGTTATTTGTTACTACAAGAATTTTTGCTTAATCTTAATCCTTATGAGCTGCTAGTACCTACAAATCTTTCCAGCCCTCTGAGAAGTGCACTCTTTCTGTTAAAATGGAGTTAATCACCTGTGGGAGGGACTACAGTCTTCTCTGGATTCTTATGCTGACAATGTGGGCGGGATCCACCCGCTTCCTTTGGTCTGGGCTCTCTGCTGGCTCCTGCGACTTCACACAACATACACTGCTGCTCTCCTCCTCCCTCCTCTCCCCTCCCTCCTCCAGGCAGAACAATCTTAGCACACACAGCCTCCAGTAAAGCAGCAGATCTGCAATGTACTGAACACAGTAAATGCTCTCTACTCATTGTGCTGTGTTCATTTACAAAATAGAAAAACATTATTATTGTTATTATTATTATTATACAGGATTTATATAGCGCCAACAGTTTGCGCAGCGCTTTACAATATAAGGGAGACAGTACAATTACAATACATTTTAGTACAGAAGGAATAGGAGGGCCCTGCTCGTGGAACTTACTCTAAAGGAAGGGGGAGGTGGTACAAAAGGTGATAGCTGTAGGCGATGTTCTGATGGAGGTGGCTCAAGTACAGTTCTTAGGTGGAGGTGGGGTAGGCTTGCCTGAATAAGTGAGTTTTCAAAGATTGCCTAAAGGCCAACAGGGCGGGGGCTGACCGGACATACTGTGGTGGGGAGTTCCACAGGATGGGTGAGGCTCTGGAGAAGTCCTGGAGGCATACGTGAGAGGAAGTGACCAGGGAGCTAGAGAGAAAGATGTCTTTGGAGGAGTGGAGTGGGCGATTTGGACGATATCTGCAGATGAGGTTGGTGATGTAGCTAGGGGCAGTGTTGTGGATGGCTTTGTATGTTGTCATTAGTATTTTTAATTTTATACGTTGGGTTAGTTGAAGCCAGTGAAGGGATTGGCAGAGAGGGGCAGAAGCATTCGTAATGGATTGAAGGGGGGATAGCCTGTGTAACGGTAGACCAGTGAGGAGGGAGTTGCAGTAATCAAGGTGGGATATAGCCAAGGTATGGATAAGTTGTTTTGTGGTGTAATTGGTCAGAAAGGGGAGGATTTTTAAAAAATGTTCTGGAGGTTGAGGTGGCAGGATTTAGCAAGTGATTGGATGTGGGGCCCAAAGGAAAGGTCAGAGTCTAGGATTACACCTAGCACCCTGGCATTTGTGGAAGGACCAATGGTTGTGCTGTTGATCTTAATGGTAAAGTCATGAGTGGGGGATTGGGAGGAGGAAATATTACAAGCTCAGATTTGGAAAGATTGAGTTTAAGGTAGTGGTGTGACATCCATGCTGATATGTCGCTTAGTAAATTTGTGATACATGAGGAGATTGAGGGGGTGAGCTGGAGAGTGGAGAGATAGATCTGGGTGTCATCAGCATAGAGGTGGTATTGGAAGCCATGGGAGGTTTCAATTGGCCCAGGGAGGAGGTGTAGAGAGAGAAAAGGAGGGGCGCAAGGACAGAGCCTTGGGGTATTCCAACGGAAAGAGGGAGAGGAACAGAGGAGGAGGAGTTGTATGTGACGCTGAAAGTGCGCTGAGAAAGGTAAGAGGAGAACCAGTAGAGGAGAGCAGAGTCAGGGAGGACAATGTAGTGGAGTTTACTGAGGAGAAGCGCTTGGTTGACTGTGTCAAAGGTAGCAGAAAGTCTAGGAGAGTGAGTATGGAGTAATGGCCATTGGTTTTAGCAGTTAGTAGGTCGTTAGTGAGATTTAGTAGGGTAGTTTCAGTGGAATGTTGTGGGTGGAAGCCAGACTGTAGGGGATCAAGAAGGTTATTCTTGGTGAGGTAGCAGTTTATACGGTTGTGAACAAGGCGCTGAAGAAGCTTGGAGGCAAACGGGAGCAGGGAGATGGGTCTTAAATTTTTCAAACAGGTGGGGTCTAGCAAAGGTTTTTTAAGTATGGGGGTAACCAGTACATGTTTGAGCAGACAGGGAAAGGTGCCCATGATGAGTGAGAGGTTGAAGACATAGTAAACAGGGGGGTGATGTTTACCATATCTTCCCTTCTGAATGAACATTGTGGGATGTGTAGAGAGCATTTCATGTGTTCATCCAGGGGAATTAATGAACACGAGAATTGCCACTGACATTCCCCTTTTCTGCTCACCATCCTGAAAACACAATCACCCCTGCTTCCCTAGCAGTAACTGGAGAAGAAGCCAACACAGGCTTTGAAAGCTGCTAAGTGATGGGAAGGGGATCGGAGAACAAGGGAAATCAAAGCCCACAGGGGAGGTGATGGAGAGGGGAGAAGATACATGTAGGAACAGTGCAGCCCAGAACATTAGTCCAGCAGAGCTGCTGGAGGTGAAGAGACAGCACATTTTTTCACATGCCTCCACTTCTCAGTTTTAGCATGTTGCCAAGAGAGGGGGTGGACTGCTGGAATTGTATCCACCCCCTCTCAACTTTCAAACAGAGACAGGACTGTTACTGGCTCCTTCCTGAAAGTTTAAGTGTCTGCACTGCAGAAACTAAAGGAGTGAAAGAAAAATATGTCATGGAAGCATGAGGGTAACATACCTATTCTTGCTTTTCCATACTTCTTTAAACATGGGCCCATGTTTTTTTTTTGTTTTCTTTAGTTTTGAAAGTGCAGCCTATCAGCTGAACTGCTCACAAAATAAATGGAAAAAAAGGCAGCAAAGACATTGATTGCCCATATATCTAGCAATCTGAATCTTTCTTTATGCAGTTTGTTAGCTTTCCCTGCAACAGCTTTCAATTCACTGACAATATGGTTGCATCATTCTTTTATACAGCATAGCAAGTGGACTTGCTTAATCAAATCCACATTTATTGGCCCTATAGTTCAAAAAATGTTCCCAGGCAAATCTGCAGATAAATTCACCAGGACCGTGAATCTCACACCTGCAGGATTCTCCTCAAACCCATGAAAGTGGCAAACCCAAGCCTTATCCCTAGACATGAAGATATCAGTATTTTCCTGTTGTTGACTGTCATGTGCTAATGAATAACATTCCAAAGCAACAAATGCTGTGATAATGGGATTTTAACCTGTGTTGTCAGTCTGCAATAATTAGTAATTCCTTCTATAAAGTGATGGTTGTGTATGAATACATACAGTACGTGTGTTTCTGAACGACAGCATTGTTATTCGTTCACCACAAAACATTTTTCTTCAGCAACTGTTCTTTTGCAGTTGGTACTCTAAATCCTATTTGACAGTGTGAATGGCAGTTTTATGACAGTATTCTTCATTTGTTTCTGTAATAGTTTGGTTGGTAGCCAGAGGATGATCCATTATTATAGTGTTTACAGCTAGCTGTCCGAATGGTCAGAGAAGACTTTTATGACTATAATTTTCCTGAAAGCCTCATGGTGTATGATATAGTTTCATGAGATTTACAGTGCTCAGCATAAATGAGTACACCCCTTTTGAAAAGTAAGATTTTAATCAATATCTCAATGAAAACAAAAACAATTTCCAGAATTTTGACAAAACTGAGTTATATAGAACATTTGTTTAGCTCATTACATGAAAGTAAGGTTAATAATATAACTCAGATTACCAAATCTTCAGTTTTACTCAAATTAATTGATGTAAAAATGAATACACCGCACACCGAAAATCCTCCATTTAGTATTTTGTATGACCTTTATGATTTGTAAGGACAGCACCAAGTCTTCTAGGCATGGAATGAACAAGTTGGCAACATATTGCAACAGCGATCTTTTTCCATTCTTCAAGAACGACCTCTTTTAGAGCCTGGATGCTGGAAGGAGAGTGATGCTCAACTTGTCTTTTCAGAATTCCCCATAGGTGTTTGTTTGGGTTTAGATCAGGAGACATACAAGGCCGCTTAATCACTTTCACCCTGTTCTTCTTCAGAAATGCAATGGCCTTAGATGTGTGTTTTGGATCATTGTCATGTTGGAAAAGGGCAGGGAGTGATGGTAGCATCTTCTCTTTCAATATAGAACTTTACATCTGTGAATTCATGATACCATCAATGAAATGCAGCTCCCTGACACCAGCAGCACTCATGCAGCCCCACAGAAGGACACTCATTATCATCTTTCATTGTAGGCACCATGCATTTTTCTTTGTACTCCTCACCTTTGCGGCGCCATACAGTTTTGAAGCCATCAGTTCCAAAAACATTTATCTTGGTCTCATCACTCCAGAGTCCCACTAGTCTTCATCTTTTTCAGCACGGGCCCTGGAAAATTCTAGGTGGGCTTTTTTGTGCATGGGCTTTAGGAGAGGCTTCCTTCATGGACAAAACCCATGAATGCCATTCCTCTGCAGTGTACGCCGTATTGTGTCACAGGAAACAATCAGCCTAGTTTGGCTTTCTACTTCTTAAGTTAACTGCAGTGAACTTGCATGGCGATATTCTTCAACCTTTCTCTTCAGAAGACGCTCCTGTCGAGGTATTAGGTTCCATGCACATTGGGCGTTTTATTAACACTGGTAACACTAGCTGTGTAAAGTAATGTTACAAATGTGAGTTTTTCAGCGTTTTTGCATTAGTGTTTAGCCTTGTTTTTTTGCGTTTGCGTTTTTTGTGCTTTTTTAGCTCAAAAAATGCGGGTTTGCTGTGGTTTTCAGCATTAGAGCATTTTTACAGCTAAAAAACTCCTCTAGAAAGCCCCTGCCAAAAACCCTGATTACAGTCTATGTGTGCATGGACACATATGATAACATTCTGGGGAGTTTACTGGCTGTGAAAAAAAACAATCAAAAGCCAAAAACAGCAGCTGTAAAAACGTACAGTGTGCATGAGGACTTATATGAACAGCCTGGACGTCTCTGTGAGATGGTTGCAGTTCCATCTTTGTTAACATTCGTATCACTTTTGCTACAGTATTCTGAATGATAACTAAAGCTTTGCTGATATTTTTGTAGCCTTCACATTTCTTGTGTAAAGAAATTTTCTTTCTCAGGCGTTGTGTCATCTTTCATGTGGTGCCATTGCTGACACTTGAAATGGGAAGGGCTTCTCTTTGTTAAGTAACACCCTTTTATAATCAACTGCCTGCTAGACACATATTTAATGAATTAGGCTCACCTGAGTTACTTAGGATTTTGTTATCTAAAATTTAGCTTTGCGTCTAAGACTTTCATTGGGGTGCATTCATTTTTGCAACATAGTCTTGAATGCAGGGGCGGACTGACCATTCGAGCACTGGGGCACTGCCCGAGGGCCTTGGGTCAGTAGGGGGACCCATGAAATGCCCCTGGTACCTTTTATAGGCTTTTTTGGGTGTCCTTTGAGTGTGGGCAAGGACACAGGGGCCCCATGATCCCCTATTGCCCATGAGTTATCAGTCTGCCCCTGCTTGAATAAATTTGTTAGGAAAAATACTTGTTTTGAGCGTGCAAATTAACAAATCTTATTTGCCATTAATGGCCTGCATTTGTGGGAGTGTTTTGTAGTATTGTTTCCCATAGAAAATGTTGATTCGGAAAGAAAAGTAAAGGTTTTCTTGCAAATCTGTTGGGGTGTACTCATTTATGCTGAGCACTGTATCTACTGAATTTACATTAAAAATCCACTGTAGGTGGAATGCATGGATAAGAAACATGGCTTTATCCCTCAGGCCTAGAGAAAAATTGTTATTTCTGGTCAGATAATGTGATGATGCAAAAGGAAAGCCACCATACATGCAAATGCAGGATTTGAAAGTAATATTCTCCAATGGCGCAATAGACGTGAAAGCTTTATCTTGCAGGAGCCCCTGCAGCCCCTTCTCCTGTGGTGGAACGTCTAATATGTAAAAAAGGCCATGGATTAGATGACAAATGTTATGACAGAACCTAACCATTTACAGTGTTATATCCCAACACACAAACATGCATGTGCGTTTTGCAAGGAAGTTTGTACAATAAATCTGGTGATTGCTGGTGCAATGTTTTACAGGCTCCTGCAACCAAAAATAATAAATGCATATTTGTTTACCTGCAAAAAAATGTGCATTTATTATTGTTGGTCAAAAGGTGAACTTATCCTTTAATGAACAGGTCTGAAATCAACGACCATTTTGTTGCCTTAATGAAAAAGATATTAAAAAATGATCATGATGAGCCAGCTCCACCTTTATAAGAACGCAATGAGTTTTGGCTTTGCTTTATCTGTACCTGAAGAAGAGAATTTTCTGACACCCCAAGACAGGAATATGCCAAGAACACTCAGCTCTATTACATACCACTCCCTTGTCTGTTTTCTCTTTTGTCTATTAGGTTTGAGGACATCTACTGCAAATTACACTGTTTATTTGTGTTTACATAGCTGTCATTATGCTATAATTAACCACTTTCCCTCCAGAGGATTTACCCCCCTTCCTGACCAGGCCATTTTTTGCGTTATGGCGCTGTGTTACTTTAACTGACAATTGCGCAGTCATGCAATGCTACACCCAAATGAAATTTAAGTCCTTTCTTTCCCATGAATTGAGCTTTCTTTCAGTGGTATTTGATTGCCTGTGCGTTTTTTATTTTTTGCTCTATAAGCAAAAAAAGACTGCCAATTTTGAGAAAAAAACTATATTTTGGACTTTTTGCTATTAAATATGTTCAGTAAAAAAATCTTAAAAATCAAATTTCGTCATAAATTTAGGCCAAAATGTATTCTGCCCCATGTCTTTGCTAAGAAAAATCCCAATACATGTAAATTAATTGGTTTATGTGAAAGTTATAGCGTTTACAAATGGCGGTATAGATACTGGGATTTTTTTTCCACTAGTAATGGCAGCGATCAGCAACTTTTAGCGAGACTGCAGAACTGCGGTAGACATTCTGACACTGGGGGGGAGCTAACTTGGTGTCACTGACATCCCCAGTGACACCAATACAGTGATCAGTGCTAAAAAACAGCACTGACACTATACTAATGGCACTGGGCAGGAAGGGGTTAATGTGAGGGCGATCAAACAGTTAATTATGTGCAGGGAGCGTATTATTAGGGGGGGGGCGTGCTTCACTGTAAGCACACTGATCGGGATGGCTGTGCTGTGCACAGCCATCTTGAGCAATGTGCTTGAGCTGACAGGGAGGAAGACTGTTTGTAAACAAAACAGTCTTCCTCCCCATCAGTGATTGTTGGCAATCACCAAGCACCAGCGGGTAATCACCGGCCGGGAGCCGGTGATTGACATCCGCGACAGTGAATGGCGGCACGGGTAGGGCGTGTGCGTGGCTTGCGCGCGCCGCTACCCGGAAATGCAAAATCACATATATATACGTGATTTTGCGCACCCGTGCTGCCGTGTAGCAGTGTATCTGCTATACAGCGGCGGGGAAGCGGTTAGTGTCATTAATTTCAATATTAATTTAGTGGCATTTGTCAATACCAAATGGGAGCATGCTGGCTCTAGCAATTGCAATTGCATATATGTTTATATCCTATGCCGTTTCACTTCAAGTTAAAGTGATTGTATATCTTTGTGTATTTTGTTACAATAAACATGTTACATTTACCTGCTCTGTGCAATGATTTTGCACAGAGCAGCCAAGATCCTCCTCTTCTGGGGTCCCCTGCCAGTGCTCCTGGCTCCACCTCTTCTGCGAGTGCTTGGGATTGAGCCCACACAAGTGCCCCCATGGGAAGCAGCTTCCTAAGGGGTACTTGTGTGGGCTCAATCATGAGCTGTGTTGCCTGCATCTATAGACACAGAGTGGCTCTGCCCTGCCCCCATTCTCTCGTAAGAGGATTTAGTTGACAGCAGCAGGAGCCAATGGCTTCACTGCTATGAATCTGCCCTTTGAAGAGGGAGAGAGCTGCTGCTCTCGGGCACAGCACTGGATTGAGATCGAGTTTAGGTAAGTATACGGGGGGGGGCTGGAGGGGAGCCAATGCACAAATTGTTTTTTAAGTTAATGCAAAGAATGCATTAAAAAACATTACATTTTTAGACTCACTTTAATTGTTTATAGTTACAGTATGCTGGCAAGCTGTGGTCATTGTATTAACTGCATTCATTTTCTGTAATCCTTCTCTTTTGTATGATGCGACCTCCTTCCTTCCTCTTTGTGAATTACTGTATTGTTCCTGCACAGGGATGGACTGACAACTCATGGGGCCCACACTCAAACCACACCCAAAAAAGTCTATGAAAAAGGTACCAGGGGCATCTCATGGGGCCCGCTACTGACACCGGGCCCTCGGGCAGTGCCCGTGTTTCCAAATGATCAGTCCGCCCATGTTCCTCCAAGAAGCACATTGAGGTTTGTAAAGAAGTATTTTTTTTACCTTCAAATACTGCAAATGCCAGCATCTACTGCATTATATGTTTGCCTCAACCTTGCTGCATGCAATAAAGATATTTGTGGATGGATGCCAAGCGTTTGGTGAATGTAGCTCACTGATGAAGATTGTCTGTAGTTATGGTCTCTGCTTCATTCAGGCCAGCTATAAGGCTGCATTCACTCCTGAGTGATTTTCCGCTTGAATCTTGTAGCTCTAACACACTCAACAAGCCAAATGCCATTCATTTCAATGGCCATCGTTCACATATGAATGTTCTGTCGACTGAAGCAAAATGCCTGTCGCTCAAAAAAGTACATGAGCTTCTTTTTGGTAGAATTCATGTGTTTTTGGTCCATAGACTTCAATAGAAATGCATGAAAATGTGTAACTTGAGCATTTTATGACCATTTTGTTGCACATTTTCTGCTCAAACAGCAGTTCTCTACCCCTAATTTCCTTCCCCTCACCTCCTCCTAGTGCTTGCTATTGGCTAAACAAAAATGCCTGAAGAAGTAAAACGGTTGTAGTGTGCTTCTAAAACGCTTGTAATACACTTCTAAAACTGCTCAAAAACTCTCAAATAAAAATGCCAGTAAATCGCGATGCTAAGGCATGAATGCAGCCTAAGGCCTGGTTCACACCTATGCATTTTTTAGTGCATTTTGCATAACCACACTACAGTCCATTTACCATGGTTTCCTATGGGACACGTTCACATCTATGTGCTTTCAACCGCTGTGTAGGTCACTATTAGAACAACTGGAGTTAGAATATGGACTGACCCTTTTAATGCATTAGGAATATGTATATCCCTGTTGCATTAAAAGGGTCAGTAGTAGAGGGACAACACAATCAAAGGTACTAAAGGTTCATAAAACTATACTACCATTAGGGATGAGCGAAACTGAGCATTTTTAATTCTCCAAATGTCAGTGAAAATCATGACCCTTTAACAAAATTTCACGATTTTAGTGAAATGCATTAGAGTCAATGGGTAAGGGGAAATTAATGGTTTTAAAAACTGCAATGGGCTTTAAATAGCCTATAGAAATTCCTGTCCTGTACCTCATGATATATTTTTTCCACAGGAAGTAAAAAAGCTAAACTAAAATGTACACAACATGTACACTATAAAAGTTACAATGTGAACATAAACAGTACACAAAAAATGATTAAATACACACATAAAAGATGAAAAAATACAGATACAAAAAATACTAAATAATAAACCCAACATAGGCATCCAAACAAGTGAAAATGCATGGAATTTTTCAGAAAACAAACAAAAAAATTAGTAAGTAATTCTGAATATTGTCAGACTTGCTCTGCTGATTTCTACCTGCCACCATAGAATAGCGTCAGGACTTTTTTTAGGGTGGGGAATTGGCACCCATTTCTAGACCTGGACTTTGCCATTATAGCTGTTATAGCTATAGATTGCCAATACTATAGAAAGGTGGAGCACTTGAACACTTCCATGCATGTGCTACCCCCCGCTACTCTGTGTATAAGTACAATTACAATATCTTGGATGACAAAATTGATTAGGCTCGTAGGCGAGGCCAACTCGCCCTTACGTGTGGGGGACTCGTGAACTCAGTAACGAATGTCTGGGACCAGACAGGACCGCAGTCATGTGGAATCAACATTAAGGCTTTACTGTGAGACACTATTTCACGTGATACTGTATATCTTATCTTCCAGAAAGTAAGGGTCCCGCAGTACACTAAGCATAGACCTCTATGTGTTCACTAATTAGCTCCTTTGTCTCTACCATACCTGTGGATAGGTCCAAGAGGTCTCCATGCCGCATGTATGTTCCCAAATGCTTGAGGGCACCAACCACTGAGGAGGGAGCCAGAGAGCCAACCCCCTCACTAACTGGATGACCCGCCACCCATGCCCCGATACCACTCTCCACTGTCTGCCTGCCATTACAGTCCCACCAATCTTGGTTACCTGTAGAAAACACATGCCTTCCTGCCAACTCCTCTGCTGGGTTAAACCATTGTTATGGCTCTCTAGTTCTTCCTCTTCACTCCCATGTGTATATTACAGGATCTGTTTCTTGGTTGCACTATTTACCTCCATGCACCCCTTGTAGTAACTTCAGACCAGGCATGAATTCAAGAATACAGTCCAGCAACACAGTGATCATAGAACACAGTCCATTCCTAAGTACCTAACGTAGGCTGCCCAGTTTCATACCTTCCCCACAACATGTTTTTTTTTACTCCATAGTTGGTATTGACCTGGCTCAAGGTAAAGTTCCCAAATCGGTGACTCAATAGTAGGGATCAGGAGCTTCATTGTTTAGCAGGTCTTCCCCTCCATTCCCATGTGGGTGCTTCTAACCCCCAGTCCGCCTATCTTCCCTTCTATATATAGGTCCACAACAAAGGGCAGGACCTAAAAATACCCGGGAAAGTTTTGTGATACAATTAACCCCTTCCTACCCTGGGGTGCCTGAACTCCCTGCAGCACAGTGGCTAAATGGTTATCACTTCTGCCTGCCAGTACTAGGGTTGTTAGTTTGAATCCCAACCACAGCACCACCTGCCTGGAGTTTGCATGTGCTCCCTGTGCCTGCATGGGTTTCCTGCAGGTACTCCGGTTTCCTCCCACACTCCAAAGACATGCTGGTAGGTTAATTTGTTCCTGTCTAAATTGGCCCTAGTATGTGTATGTATGAATGTAAGTTAGGGACTTTAGATTGTACACTCCTTAATGGTTAAGGTCTGATGTGAATGTACAATATACTGTAGATATACTCATGTAAAGCACTGAATAAATTGACAGCGCTATACAAGTACCAATAATATATAAATAACCACATCAAGCAATTGATATCTCAGCATGAATTATATATTAATACTTTAAAAGTGCACATACCTGTTGTTTACAAGTTTTTGCACTTTTAAAGTACCAGCCTGTGCCTAGGTGTTTACAGGGTGCCCTTGAATATAATACCAACATGTACACAATAGGTACGCTTTAAAAGCTACAATGTGTACATAAATTGTGTAGCCTTCAGCCTGGGTTCACACTGATGCGGTGCGGCACATCGCATGTGATTTGCACAGGAACTGCACTGCATTCCTATGCAAATCACATGCAATTTCTGTGTGGTGCAATTTGAACCATACATTTTGTATGGCTGAGATCGCACCGCATCTGCACCAAAATAGTGCAGAACCCTTTTTTTTGTCCGCATTAGAATGGATTGCGTGGGTATTCACACCCATGTGATCCGATTCGGCACATCGCACCTCATTTTGCGAACCGATTTTGGGGTTTCATTAACTTAAACACATCCACAGCAGTTCGCATGAACGGAGTGCGATCATGATGCGGTGCGGAAATCGCACAGAAACCGATGCAAATTCCACACCACATCAGTGTGAACCTGGGCTCAGTCATATCTTAATAACATTTGTATTTTGTTTTTCCATTTCCATTCATGTGCAATGTCCATGCCAAGTGCCTTGTTTTTTAGTCTATTAATCCCCAATAGTATTACGTTTCTCATAATGCTTCAAAATCTTAAAATTGCTACTTAGCATTCTTTTAATTCCTTACACTGCAGGGAATTTCTTCATTTCCCACCGCTTTTCCCATTTTTATAGATTATCATTCCTGTCAGTCCTGCAGTAGCACACCCGAAGGATTTTTAATTATTTAAGAATTGCAAACTAAATCCAGAAGTATCACTGCTTGATGGAAATCTTTCAGCTTCTACAGAGAATCTGACGTTTTCAAAAACAAGAAACACTAAGGCAAAATGGTGGGATGCACTAAAAATACACTTTCTCCATGTTTGCAATTGTTTTAACCTAATAGTGTTTTTCTCTTGCCCATAGTGCAATCTCATCGTCTCTTCATGCAGGATTCAGGTTTCATGCTATCACTTACCCTAAATTGGGAGGCTGCTTGAGGGCATTGACACTGCTAGGTGCCTCTACTTTGTACATGTAGTAGTTTAATTTGAGCAAGAGATTCTCTTTCAGGGTTAAAGTGTATGTAAATCTTAAGCAACTTGTCACTTGATATTCAGTTCAAAATCGCATGACAAGTCGCACCCTATCTGTGCCTATGGGACCACTCAATCGGTGTGACTCCAACTTTGCGGTGTGGCAACGATTAAAAGAAAAAAAGTTTTTGGCGATTTAATGTGCGACTTGCATAGACATCTGTGCATGAAGTCACACAGATGTCAGGCAAGCTGCACATGAAATTGCGTTGACCTGTCCCTATAATGGCCTGTAATTTAACCTTGCAGCAGGGGCGGACTGACAACTCATGGGGCCCCCGGGCAATAGGGGATCATGGGGCCCCTGTGTCCTTGCCCAAAATCAAAAAAGCCTATGAAAAAGGTACCAGGGGCATCTCATGGGGCCCCTTACTGACCCCGGGCCCTCGAGCAGTGCCCGAGTTTCCAAATGGTCAGTCCGCCCCTGCCTTGCAGTTAACCCTTTATAAACACAGTAGCCACCACCATGTGTACTCTTGGAAGCGCATTTACTCACCGCCATGCCCATACAGGAGTGGAACAGTTTACACTATGGCACTTCTTCACAAAGGAAAAGTTCTTACACTTCGAATGAAAGCATTCATAGATTATTATTTAGTGTTTATATAGCGCCAATAAGTTTGCTCAGAGCTGTACAATAAAGTGGGGGGACAGTACATGAGACAATACAGTAACAATACAATACACGAGGGGTTCGAGGGCCCTGCTCTTTCGAGCTTACAATCTAGGAGGGAGGGGGTAGAGGTACAGGAGGAAGTGGCTGTGGGGAATGGAGTGGTAGGAGGAGTGGAGGAGAACAGCTGTTAGGTGAGGGTGGGGTAGGCTTCCCTGAAGAAGTGGGTTTTCAGGGAGCGCCTGAAGGTGAGGAGTGTAGGTGACAGTCTGATGGATTGGGGTAGGGAGTTCCAGAGGATAGATTCAGCTTAATGCTTTTTAAATATTATTTAAGGGCTCTTGCATGTGTGTATATTATATATAGTAATATACACCAGCATTTGTGGCACCTGCTGCAAAATTTTGCCTATAGACATGCATTACAGAATATATAGCTAAATGCAGGTAAATGCCTATAACTTGTTTACAAATGCATGTGTATGGACATATTTTCACAAATTCTAAATTTTGCATGCAGAAATATATATTTATACGTGCATTTATTCTTTTAAAGTTGCCTACAGCATACTCTGTAATGCATGAAATAATAATATATGTAATATGAGAAAAATTATGCAGTAGATGTGGCTCCCAGATACCACAGGGTTAGGTGTATTTTACTCTGTACGCCAATATACAGCTATGTATATGAGCCCTTAAGCCCGAGTTCACACTTGTGCAGTGCGGAATATCGCATGTGATTCGCACAGGAACCGGACCGTATTCCTGTGCAAATCACATGTGAGTTCTGTGCGGTACGATTTGAGCCATACATTTTGTATAGCTCAAATCGCACCGCATCCGCTCCAATAATGTGCAGGACCCTCTTTTGGTCCGCACTAGAATGGATCGCATGGGTATTCACACCTATGCGATCTGATTCTGCACATCGTGCCACGTTATGCAGACCAATGTCGGGGTGTTGTTAACTTAACACTAGAAATTCTGAAGGACCCTCTGCACACTGGTATATACCCTTTCAAGCAAACTATGCAATAAATAGGGATATTTGGTTCACACATATTGCACTACATGCTTAAGCTGGCCAACTGCGTCAAAGTAATCCCTCTATGGCCAGTCCTACTCTGCTCTGCCTACGCAAGTGCTACTGTGGACACAATGCTAGCATAGGGGAAAAGACACAATGGGGAGCCAGCTTAAGCATGTATTGCAATATGTGTGAACCAAATATCCCTATTTATTGCATAGTTTGCTTGAAAGGGTATATACCAGTGTGCAGAGGGTCCTTCAGAATTTCTAGAGTTAATGTGGTTACACCCCTTTAGCACCTGATGGATAAATGCATGCACTAGCTGTATGGATTTGAGCACAGGGATCTCTTGTTTGTTGTTAACTTAACATACACACCTGCAGCAGTTCTCATGAACGGGGTGCGTTTGTGATGTGGTGCGAAATTCACACAGAAACCACTGCAAATTCTGCACCACATCAGTGTGAACCAGGGCTAAAGTATAAATCAAGTCAAAACCTAACTAAGCCAAAATCTACTCCCACCCCCATTCTAAGCCGATCCCATCTATCCAATAAAGGAAAGAAGTCTATGCTTACCTATTCTGAAGTCCAGTCATATGGTTGGGTTCCAGCACCAGCTTTAGTGAAGAGGAAGGACAGCTCCATAGTAAGTCTATGGGTGAAGTAATCACGCAGACTCTGCAGCCATTGTCGCAACCCTGTTCTCTACACTGAAGTAGCCGCAAGAAAGATCATGTGACCGGAGTGACTTCAGATTAGGTAAGTATACAGATCTTTCCTTTTACAAGGTAGATAGAATAGGGTTACAATGGAGGTGGGAGTAGATTCAAGCTTAGATAGATTTTGACTGGAATTATACTTTAATGAACAGAAAAATGGTTTAGAAAATATTTACAGAAAAGATATTATACAAACAGACATAATCATCAGTATAATAACAGGGATTAAAAGTGAAAAACAGTTAAATAGAGTTTCACCTGGTCTTCACCCACCTCACCCAAAGCAATCCCACAATTATCGGTTGTCAGTGGTGCTTAAAACCCCCCAAAAACAATTCCATAATCATTGGTCATCAGTGGCATTTTAAAACTTCTACCCCGTATCATTTGTGGTCAGCAGCACTTTTGCTTCCCTCCAAAACAACCCACAATCTCATTGGTGGATTGGTGACATTTTAACTGCCCAAAACAATCATACAATCATTGATGGTAAGTGGCATTTTAAAAATCTTTGGTGGTTTCTGGCACTTTAAATTTCCCCCAAACAGCCCCAAAACATTGGTGGTCAGAGGTCTTTTTGTAGTAGCAACTTTGGGAATACCAGGTAAAACTCCAGACACGAACTTGAGGAAAACAAACTTTTTATTAATCAGCGCTGAGTGACCCAGCAAGAGCTCATGCCAGTGGCTTGAAAAACATCTCACAGAGTATACATATCAGCAATTACGTCACAATACATATATTTCCTCTAGAGCAGTGATGTTTTGGGGCTGTCGCTGGGCAACACGGACTTTCAACTCCCTCCAAAGGTTTTCTATGGGGTTGAGATCTGGAGACTGGCTAGGCCACTCCAGGACCTTGAAATGCTTCATACGAAGCCACTCCTTCGTTGCCCGGGCGCTATGTTTGGGATCATTGTCATGTTGGAAGACCCAGCCACGTTTCATCTTCAATGCCCTTGCTGATGGAAGGAGATTTGCACTCAAAATCTTACGATACATGGCCCCATTCATTCTGTCCTGTATATGGATCAGTCGTCCTGGTCCCTTTGCAGAGAAACAGCCCCAAAGCATGATGTTGCCACCCCCATGCTTCACAGTAGGTATGGTGTTCTTTGGATGCAACTCAGCATTCTCTCTCCTCCAAACATGACGAGTTGTGTTTCTACCAAACAGTTCTATTTTGGTTTCATCTGACCATATGACATTCTCCCAATCCTCTTCTGGATCATCCAAATGCTCTCTAGCAAACATCAGATGGGCCTGGACATGTACTGGCTTAAGCAGGGGACACGTCTGGCACTGCAGGATCTGAGTCCCTGGCGGCGTAGTGTGTTACTGATGGTAGCCTTTGTTACGTTGGTCCCAGCTCTCTGCAGGTCATTCACTAGGTCCCCCCGTGTGGTCCTGGGATTTTTGCTCACCGTTCTTGTGATCATTTTGACCCCACGGGGTGAGATCTTGCGTGGAGCCCCAGATCGAGGGAGATTATCAGTGGTCTTGTATGTCTTCCATTTTCTAATTATTGCTCCCACAGTTGATTTGTTCGCACCAAGCTGCTTGCCTATTGCAGATTCAGTCTTCCCAGCCTGGTGCAGGTCTACAATTTTGTTTCTGGTGTCCTTCGACAGCTCTTTGGTCTTCACCATAGTGGAGTTTGGAGTGTGACTGTTTGAGGTTGCGGACAGGTGTCTTTTATACTAATAACAAGTTCAAACAGGTGCCATTGATACAGGTAATGAGTGCAGGACAGAGGAGCCTCTTAAAGAAGAAGGTACAGGTCTGTGAGAGCCAGAAATCTTGCTTGTTTGTAGGTGACCAAATACTTATTTTCCCCCATAATTTGCAAATAAATTCTTTCCAAATCAGCGAATGTGATTGTCTGGATATTTTTTCTCATTTTGTCTCTCATAGTTGAGGTCTACCTATGATGCCAATTACAGGCCTCTCTCATCTTTTTAAGTGGGAGAACTTGCACAATTGGTGGCTGACTAAATACTTTTTTGCCCCACTGTACATAGTTGCTAAGGAGTTTGTCCTCTGTTGCCATTACCCCTGGGCATCCCATACACCCCTTACCCCATCCAAGTTCAATTCTCCTAATAAAACTTCAAAAAGAAGCTCAAGGAGTAGTTACTGTCTCCTGGATGCAAGTCTGTGTGAAGCAAATGCGTGTTGTCTGGCTTTGCAGGACTATAGGAGGGCCCAAATCTCTAACAACACCTAAGGGGGTAGTGCTACACTAGTGCAAAGCACAGTAGAGCCATTTTAAAGCAGAAAGTATCTGCATGACTCACATGTATTTCAAATGCCAAAATGATAGAGGTATTTCTGATTCCAGCATAGTGGGCAGAGCCATGCAAATAATTTATTTTTGCCCCAGGGCAACCGTGCATTCAAAACTTCTGATTTACAGCACACATACAACCTAAAATAATGGAAACATTTATTCCAACAAGAAACTATAACTAGATGGTTTATGTTGAGGTAGCTAAAATAAAACTCATAAATGTTGAAGCTACAGATAGGTAATAATTGGGAATAGCGACATGGATAATCAGAGGGAAATTTAGGCTTGCTCTGGGCGCCACAAACTCCGTGCACCTAAAAATGAAGTACTGTTTGAGAGAATGTAAGTTATAATTTTGAAGCTTACTGTTTTCATCACTATAATCTTGTCTTGAGCCTTCCATTTCACTACAGAGCTGAAATACAACACATCATATACAAAATGCGCAGCAACAAGAACTGTGACAAACTTATTACTGAGAAAATAAATCAGCTTGTACTCTGACTATAAAGTTCTTCCAGACTGTACTACAGTGGCACCTTCTCCTTATTGCATGTTATTTTATTCTGCCCAGGTTCTGTCTTTCATAGAGCTAGTCTATTCTATTCTAGTATCTTTCAAAATTTTCTCAAGTATCAATGATAATGTATACTTTTAACTACTTGCCCTCCTGAGGATTTACCCCCCTTCCTGACCAGGCCTCTTTTTGCTACTCGACGCTGCACTAATTCAACTGATAATTGCGCGGTCATGCAATGCTGCACCCAAACGAAATTTACGTCCTTTTTTCACACAAATAGAGCTTTCTTTCGGTGGTATTTGATCACCTGTGCACTTTTTATTTTTAATGCCATAAACAAAAAAAGACCGAAAAATTTTAAGAAAAACAATATTTTTTACTACAGCTATAAAAAATATATAGTAAACTCAAAGTTAGTTATACATTTAGGCCAAAATGTGTTCTGCTACATGTTTTTGGTGTGAAAGTTATAGCGTCTACAAACTATGGTATAGATACTGCAATTTACGCCATTTTTTTGCTATACAGAGCTGCGCTAGTTTAACGGACAATTGCGTGGTCATGCAATAGGGAACATTAATGAAATTTATGTTCTTTCTTTCACACAAATAGAGCTTTCTTTTGGTGGTATTTGATCACCTGTGCGCTTTTTATTTTTGGCGCTATAAACAGAAAAATGTTTGAAGAAAAAAACTTTTTTTGAAAAAAACAAACAATTTTGTCATAAATTTAGGCCAAAATGCATTCTGCTACATGTTTTTGGTTAAAAAAATCCCAGTAAGTGTATATTTATTGCTTTGTGTGAAAGTTATAGCGTCTACAAACTATGGTATAGGTAATGGAATTTACACAGCTTTTACTTTCTGACTGCCCATCACATTTCTTGAGGTGCTAAAATACCAGGATAGTACAAACACCCTCAAATGACCCATTTTCGGAAAGTAGACACCCTAAGCTATCTGCTGAGAGGCATATTGAGTCCATGGAAGATTTATTTTTTTTGTTTCCACAAGTTTGTGGAAAATGACAAAAACATTTTTTTTTTTACACAAATTTGTCATTTAAATTATTTATTTCTCACACAAGCCATGGGTATATGTGGAATTACACCCCAAAATACATTCTGCTACTTCTACCGAGTATGGGGATACCACGTGTGTGAGACTTTTTGGGAGCCTAGCCACATACAGGAGCCTGAAATCCAATGACCACTTTGAAAGCCTGAAGGTGCGTAACTTTCTCATTACACTTCCTCACTAATGACCCCTTTCTGGAAAGTAGACACCCCAAGGAATTTAAAAAGAACCATGGCGAGTATTGTGCAGATCTCATTTTTTCTCACAAGGTTTTAAAATATAAAAAAAATAGAAAAAATATGTTTTTGTTTTTTTTCTTCATTTTCCAAAAACTTGTGGCAACAAATGAGATCTGCAAAATACTTACATTGCTTCTTATCAAATTCCTTGGGGTGTCTACTTTCCAAAAAGGGGTGATTTTGGGGGGTTAGGTGCTATCCTGGCATTTCAGGGCCTCCGAAACTGTGATAGGTAGTCTGGAAGTGTAATGAGGAAACAAAGCCCTTTAAAATCCTGAAGGTGCTTGTTGGATTTTGGGGCCCTGTACTTGGCTAGACTGCCAAAACGTCTCTCACATGTGGTACCCCCATACTTGGGAGAAGTAGCAGAATGTATTTTGGGGAGTAATTCAACATCTACCCATGGCATGTGTGAGCAGTAAATCATTTCATTGACAATTTTGTGTAGAAAAAAAAATATTTTTTTTGTCATTTTCCAAAAACTTGTGGTATAAAAATAAATTCCTCTATTGATTCAACATGCCTCTCAGCAAATAGCTTGGGGTGTCTACTTTTCCAAAAAGGGGTCGTTTTGGGGGGTGGGGGCATTCTATGCCCAGCATTAGAAGTTTATGCCACACATCATTCACTCTTCTAACCACCTGAAGATCAAGCCTTTTCTGACACTTTTTGTTCACATGAAAAATTCACAGGAAATTAATTTAAACCCCCAAACATTATATTTTTTTTTAAAGCAGACACCCTAGTGAATAAAATGGTGGGTACTGCAATTGTTTATGGCACATAGTACTCGCGCAGCTATTTTTCAAAAGCAATTTTTTTTAAAAATACACTTTTTTTACTTTTCATGCATAAAAACACAATATATTGGCCAATTATTTGGTAACATATAAAAGATAATGGTATGCCGAGTAAATAGATACCAAACATGACATGCTTTAAAACTGCGCATGCCCCGTGCAATGGCGACAAACTGCATACATTTTTAATATCCATAGGCAATGCTTTTCTATTTTGAGAAATCTGGGCTCTATCAGACTCTGGATATCTCTTCTGCCCTTACATTATCTAATCAAACCTAAATCGGTGTGATCAGATGCTTTCCCAATTTAGAAATGGTGCTGTTTATATCCTGCAAAACTGAAGTGATGAAATGCTTGCAGCTTCCGAATTCTTAGACTATAGAGATGATTGGCACCACTCTGGTCTCCAATCAGCTCTATGGTCAGCTGGCAGAAACACCAGCTGCATTCTCAGGTTCCCCCGATGGCACAGGACTGCCCGAGAAGGCTGTGGAAGGCAGAGGGGGAGGGGGGCATCATCTCCCACTGCTTGTAAAAGCAATCCTGCAGGTAATTAGCCATTAGGATTGCTTTTACATGAAAGTCAATCGCCGGCTGAAAAAAACAATACCAGGATGATGCCTGCAGCTGTAGGCATCATCCTGTTATAACCATTCAATGTCCAGTGATGTACCAGTACATCGCTGATCCATGTATATGCTGTTTTTTTTTTTTTGTATGCAGCCTTTGGACTGAATGAAAAAAAGAGAAGAAATCTCTGCCAGAAAAAGTGTGTGGTATGCCCACCATTAGAATATACCGCCCTGCATCCACCCACTTCTAATGGTGGGCACACATTAGGTCACACTTTGCCACAAGCGCCAGTTCCAAGATCGAACAAATGTTTAAATAGTGGCACACTTGAATAAAAATTGTCCATGTATAAGTGGTACCCCATATGGAAAAAGGATGACACCAAGTCCCAAACTATCTTGCCACTACTCCCCATGTAGTCTGGGCATCTTGGGGGCTCCACGTGACTATGTTTTCTCTCATAAATCCGAAACTTATAAGTATAGCCTGTTGCCTTCTCACAGGTCTTCTACATCTTGACCCCATATCCGGCACGCTTGCAGGGGAGAAATTGTTTGAATGCAAGGCGGCCAGAAAAATTAATCAGGGACTCATCAACGCATATGCTTTGCCGGGGAGTATAGACATCTGCAAATTTTTGGTTAAGGTGATTTGCGAGCGGCTGATATTTGTGGAGCCGGTCAAATTCAAGGTTACCCCGAGGATGACAGAGTGTATTCTCGTTAAAATGCATAAAACACATTATACTCTCATATCTATGCTTGGCCATGGCAGCAGAGAACACGGCATATGATGAATCGGGTCTGTGGACCAATACAACCGCAATTCATTTTTTTTAGTAATGCCCACGTTGAGGGTTAGGCCCAAAAAAAATGTAAATTCGAAAACCGTAATGAGTTTCCATGCGACTGGTCTGGCAAGGTTTGAATTTGGGTTGGTGGCGATAAATTGTTGTGCATATATATTGCTTTGATCCACAATCAACGCATACAGATATTCCGTGAAAAACAGCTCCAAAAATCAAGGGGAGTAGTTAAATTTGCTATTTCCACCTGAATTCCGGGTTGGGCAGTGAATGAGGGAAGTACGGGTGCTGCAGAATTTGTGGGCTATCAATCGGGATTTGCAAGCACATCTACTAGGAGCTCTACAGGCCTGTGTGCGAATTCTTTGTGGTTGCGGGACAATTCTTGTGCTCGCCACCGCACCGGCTTGTACTGCACTTATGAGACTCGCCACGTCACCAACTCATACTGCAGTGCTGGTATTATTATTATTATTATTATACAGGATTTATGGCACCAACAGTTTGCTCAGTGCTACAATATAACGGGAGACAATACAGAACAATACAGTTCAATACAAGAGGGTTAGGAGGGCCTGATCCTGGGAGCTTACAATCTAAGAGATATGTGAAAGACCATGATGTACTAGGCCACTAGTACTCACCAGTTCACCAAAAGGTAGCGTGGCACTAGTACTGGCACTCTGCCGCATATGAGAGTCATCAAAATTTACTGACAAGTGCTAACAGAGATCAGGCCTGTGTCAGGAATCCCCGCTGCGATGGGCTCGGCGCAGGCGCAGTGCACCGCCCTGTGTCAGAATGCGGGCACTGAGACCTGGCCGTCCGCGGCGAGGGAGTTCGCGCATGCGCAGTAGGGAGCGCGGGCGCGCGCGTGGCACCAATGGCAGCGCAGGGCGGGATATTTAAACTGCCCTGAGCTGTCATTCAGTGCCTTCTGGTCTTTCCTTGTATCCTGTATCTGCGAACCTGTTCTAAGTAAGTTATTGACCCGGATTGTACCTGACCTTGTTGCCTTCTCCTGCCCAGACCCTTGCTTTGCCTGACCTCTCTCCTGAATGCCCCCGTTTGGATCTGACCTTCCGTTGCTGACCTGGCGTGTGACCCGACTACTCTCTGCCCGCTGCCTTGTACTGCTCCGTCCCCACTGTTACCGACCCGGCCCGTTTGACCCCGCACTTGCTCAGCCATCCATCCATCCATCCCGACGGGATCACCCGACCTCCTCACATCAGGCTCTTCCCTGCGGGAGCCCCTGGCGAATACCGCTACCACTGACAGGCGTGCTCAGTAGCCACGACCTGGTCTCGGGGTACTTCAAGTCCATCCCCACCATCAGGGGCTCTGGTGAACACGTACCCTGGGGCTTAGATACCGTGCGCTGGGGATGCCTGGCCAGTGGAGTGCTAGTGGTACCGCCTGGTGGTCCCTTACAGTACCAGAAGGCCATGACTGAGCCTGGAGGAGGGTCAGCCCCGCTGGGAGATATTTGCAGGCACCTATCAGCCCTGACACAGGCTGTGGCGACCTTGCAGGACAAATGCACGCACCTGGAAAACCGTTTCCAGACCCGCTCTGCATCTGGCCCTGCTCCACAGGCCCCTGTTTCCACTCCCCCGGTGGAAGAAGCTCTGGGGCCAGCTTCAGGGGCCTCTGCTCCTCTACTGAGGGTTGAACCCCGAGTGCCATTACCGGAGCGTTTTCACGGGGACCGAACACGCTTCAGGGCTTTTCGGGATTCCTGCCTCCTGTTTTTTGAATTGCAACCCCGCACCTTCCTAACGGAATCAGTGAAAGTGGGATTTTTAATTTCACTATTGCAGGGTGAACCCCAAGATTGGGCCCATCGGTTAAGGGCAAACCATGACCCTCACCTGGGAACGGTCAGCGATTTTTTTGAAGCTATGGCCATCCTTTATGATGATCCACAGCGGGCAGCCTCTGCTGAAGCAACGTTATCCACGCTTCGACAGGGCCGCCGGGCGGCAGAAGAATACGCCTCTGAATTTAGGTGTTGGATGGGGGACACACGCTGGAACGAGTTCGCGTTGCGACACCAGTTCCGTATGGGTCTGTCAGAGCCCTTGAAGGATGAGCTGGCCCGAGTGGGGGTTCCCGAGTCACTAGAAGACCTAATAGCCCTGACGATTCAAATAGACCGTAGACTGCGGGAACGCAGGTTTGAGAGGTCCGGTCAGGGTCACGGAAATGCATGGGGTCCAATTCCAGGCCCCAGCCAACAAACCAGAACAAATATCCAGAACCCACTTCCAGGAGATGCGCAGGAACCAATGCAACTAGGCCTGGCTCGGCCTAAATTATCGCCAGAAGAACGCCAGCGGAGACGCTCTCTAAACCTCTGCTTCTACTGCGGTGAAGCCGATCATATGGTACGATCCTGCCCTCAGAAAATGAGTAAGTGCACCTCTTTTTTTTCTCTGGCTATTGGCAAGGTCAGTCCGTCCCAATACTTAGTGGTGCCCCTCTCCTTTCAGCTTCCAGAAAGGACCGTGGAGGTGACGGCCATAGTTGATTCAGGGGCATGCAGTTGTTTCCTGGATTTAGATTTTGCTCATCAGCAGGGGATTCCCCTCCAGCCCAGAAAACGGGGCTTTAACATATTTCTGGCAGATGGCTCCCAGATAAAGTCAGGAGTAGTTAACCAGGAAACTCCCCCTATCGCCACTACCATTGCTAACCAGCATCAGGAATTCCTCCGCCTAGATGCCATTGCGTCACCTCTTTTTCCAGTCATTTTGGGACTCCCTTGGTTGCGGGCCCATAACCCCCAAATTGACTGGGAAACCGGGTCTATCTTGTTTCCGTCCCCGTATTGTCAGGAACACTGTCACACTGCGGGCTCAGCAGCCCCCCAGGTCCTCCTGTGCTCCGAGGGAGACTCTGACCTGAAACAGGTTATTCCCGCAGCATACCACGCTTTCTTAGATGTATTCAGTAAGCGGGGGGCAGACACCTTGCCCCCCCACCGCCCGTATGACTGTCCAATTGATCTGTTGCCCGGCTCCGAGATCCCTTTTGGATGGATTTTTCCCCTGTCTGAGCTAGAATTGGGGGCCCTGAAGGAATACATAGAGGACAGTCTCCAGAAGGGGTTCATCCGTGCCTCTACTTCACCAGCCGGGGCGGGGATCTTCTTTGTAGAGAAAAAAGACAAATCTCTGCGACCCTGCATTGACTATCGTGAACTGAACAGAGTCACGATTAAAAATCGTTACCCACTGCCATTGGTACCCGAATTATTTCAGAGCCTGAAGGCTGCGGCAATATTTACTAAACTTGATCTCAGGGGGGCCTGCAACTTGGTTCGCATAAGGGAGGGGGATGAGTGGAAGACAGCATTTCGTACCCGGTTTGGGCATTTCGAATATCTGGTAATGCCATTTGGACTGTGCAATGCCCCAGCCACATTCCAACATTTTGTAAACGACATTTTCCGGGATTACCTTGACGTTTTTGTAATTGTTTACCTAGACGATATACTGATCTTCTCATCCTCTCTGGAGGATCACAGAATACACGTGACAAAGGTATTGGGTCGATTGCGCCAGCATGGGTTATACGCTAAAGCAGATAAGTGCAGTTTCGAGCAGTCCAGCATTGCGTTTCTGGGGTTGATTATCTCCACCACGGGAATCGCAATGGACCCTCAGAAGGTCTCTGCAATTTTGGATTGGCCTGTGCCCACAGACAAAAAGGGCATCCAGCGCTTTATAGGCTTTGCGAATTTCTATCGGAAATTCATTAGGAACTTCTCGGGTCTGGTCTCCCCCATAACTCAGCTAACCAAACTTGGAACCCGCTTCAGATGGACGCCGGAGGCTCAGGAAGCCTTTGAGGCCTTGAAAAAACTATTTACCACGGCACCCATTTTGGGCCATCCAGACGCTTCCCTGCCCTACGTACTGGAGGTAGACGCATCTGAGAATGCGGTGGGTTCCATCCTGTCCCAGAGAAAAGGCACCAAAGAATTACTCCACCCCATAGCGTTCTTCTCAAGGAAGCTCACCCCAGCCGAGAAGAACTACGATATTGGCGATCGGGAGTTGTTAGCCATCAAAACTGCACTGGAAGAATGGAGGTACTTGCTGGAAGGGGCCTCACACCCCATCTTGATCTTCACTGATCATAAAAATCTCGAGTACCTGAGGACTGCCAAACGGTTACGTCCGCGGCAAGAAAGATGGGCACTGTTTTTCTCCAGATTCATATTCCATATCACTTACAGACCTGGGTCCAAAAATACAAAACTCGATGCGCTATCACGCATGTTCGAAGACTCCAAAGAAGAACCGGTACCTGATACTATTCTGTCCTCAGGGAATTTCTTGGCTCTCCAAACTGACCTTCGGTCCAAACTAATGGATGCATCCACGACCACAGTGACCCCAGCTGGGGTACCCCTCCAAAACAAGGGGGGACTCCTCTGGAAGGAAGGATTGATCATGGTACCCGAAGAGGTCCGAACCCTTGTCTTGGGACAGTGTCATGACCATCCAATGGCGGGACACTTTGGCCCAGCGAAGACCCTGGAACTTCTCCAACGTTCCTTTTGGTGGCCAAACATGGCCAAGGATTGCAGGCTCTACGTAAAATCTTGCACCATCTGTCAAAAGAACAAGCCATCGAGGAACAAGGCCTGGGGGCTGCTGCGGCCCTTGCCGATCCCCGAACGACCTTGGCAAAGGATCGCAATGGACTTTATAGTCGAGCTCCCCCCGTCTCAAGACCACACCGCGATCCTTGTAGTCATTGATCGGTTATCGAAAATGGCTCACTTTTTACCGTTAAAAAAGACTCCGTCAGCAGCCGAGACTGCGCGAATTTTTATCCAGGAAGTTGTAAGACTACATGGAATCCCGGAGGACATCGACTCGGATCGAGGGGTCCAATTCACGTCTAAATTTTGGAGGGCACTGTGCAAGGCCTTGGATATCAAATTATCCCTCTCCTCTGCGTTCCACCCCCAGACCAATGGACAGACCGAGAGGACCAACCAGACCCTAGAACAGTACCTGCGCTGCTACACATCCTTCCTACAGGATAATTGGCTACCACTCTTACCCCTGGCGGAGTTCGCGTACAACAACGCCAACCATTCCACACCAGGGCAATCATTGTTTTTTTCAAACTACGGATTTCACCCTGTCTTTCTCTCTGACTTGGTTCCTGAATGCCCAGTTCCGGTGACACAGGACACGCTAGCTTTCTTCTCCTCCAACAATAAGATACTACAGGAGGCTATTGCTCGGGCCCAGGAGGACTACAAGAAGGCGTTTAACAAAAAACGAAGAGGGGACCTGGTGCTGCAGCCCGGGGATAAAGTGTGGTTGGCAACAACGAACTTGAAAATGCTATGTCCATCGAAGAAATTAGGACCAAAGTTCATAGGCCCCTTTTGCATAAAGCGGGCGGTCAATGAGGTGGCATACGAACTTGTCCTCCCTGACACACTCAAGATACACCCGGTCTTCCATGTGTCCTTGCTGAAACCAGTAATCCCCGATGCCTTCCCAGAACGAGAATCTCGACCTCCGGAGGCCATAACGGTCGAAGGGGAAGAAGAATTTGAGGTGGAAACAATCCTGAAGTGCCGAAGGAGGGGGGGTCAGACTCAATTTTTTATTAAATGGAAGGGCTATGGCCCTGAGGATAATTCATGGGAACCAGCCCATAATGTCCATGCACCCCGACTTGTCCGGAGGTTCCTTCGTGATCACCCGTGGTGGAGAGATCGGGTGGGCACCCAGAGGTTGCCCGTAGGGGGGGGCAATGTCAGGAATCCCCGCTGCGACGGGCTCGGCGCAGGCGCAGTGCACCGCCCTGTGTCAGAATGCGGGCACTGAGACCTGGCCGTCCGCGGCGAGGGAGTTCGCGCATGCGCAGTAGGGACCGCGCGCGCACGCGTGGCACCAATGGCAGCGCAGGGCGGGATATTTAAACGGCCCTGAGCTGTCATTCAGTGCCTTCTGGTCTTTCCTTGTATCCTGTATCTGCGAACCTGTTCTAAGTAAGTTATTGACCCGGATTGTACCTGACCTTGTTGCCATCTCCTGCCCAGACCCTTGCTTTGCCTGACCTCTCTCCTGAATGCCCCCGTTTGGATCTGACCTTCCGTTGCTGACCTGGCGTGTGACCCGACTACTCTCTGCCCGCTGCCTTGTACTGCTCCGTCCCCACTGTTACCGACCCGGCCCGTTTGACCCCGCACTTGCTCAGCCATCCATCCATCTATCCCGACGGGATCACCCGACCTCCTCACATCAGGCTCTTCCCTGCGGGTGCCCCTGGCGAATACCGTTACCACTGACAGGCGTGCTCAGTAGCCACGACCTGGTCTCGGGGTACTTCAAGTCCATCCCCACCATCAGGGGCTCTGGTGAACACGTACCCTGGGGCTTAGATACCGTGCGCTGGGGACGCCTGGCCAGTGGAGTGCTAGTGGTACCGCCTGGTGGTCCCTTACAGCCTGATTCTGCGAACAATGCGGTTTTGTGTGTAATATATCAAGTGACAGTGACCTACTGACACTGCACTTGCTGGAGGAGAAGGGGGGGTAAGCGTAGGGGCTAAACGCAGGTGCTGGCAAGTGCCGGGGCTGATCTCGCTAATGCTGCATTTTTGGGGACACTATATGTGAACGCTGGTATAGTGCTGATCTGATCAAAGATATTGATCCGTTCAGACACTATACTAGCAAAGGAGGTTTATTGTGCATGAGCGTGTTCCTGGCAATCAAGGGGTTAAATGTGATGACTGGTGTACTGAAGGCAATCTGACGCTATCTGGGAGGGGCGTGAAAACCGCAGGAGCGTGAATCACGTATATATATGTGATTTTGTGCACCCATGCCGCCCTGTAGCAGTATTTCTGCTATAGGGCGGTCAGGATGCGGTTACAGAAGCGGTTTTTGTTACGTCGCTGCGTTACTTTAACTGACAATTGCGCGGTCATGCAACACTGCACCCAAATTAAATTTACGTCCTTTTTTCCCCGCAATTTGGGCATTCTTTCGGTGGTATTTGATCGCCTGTGCGTTTTTTATTTTTTGCGCTATAAAAAAAAGGCTGACAATTTTGAGAAAAAAACAATATTTTGGACTTTTTGCTATAAAACATGTCCAGTAAAAAAATTCAAAATCAAATTTCATCTTAAATTTAGGCCAAAATGTATTCTGCGACATGTCTTTGCTAAAAAAATCCCAATACGTGTAAATGAATTGGTTTACGTGAAAGTTATAGCGTTTACAAATGGCGGTATAGATACTGGATATTTAATTTTTTTTTATACTAATAATGGCGGTGATCAGCGACTTATGGCGGGACTGCGGTGGACATTCTGACACTGGGGGGGAACTGACTTGGGGTCACTGACATCCCCAGTGACACCAATACAGTAATCAGTGCAAAAAAAAAAACACGGACACTGTACTAATGGCACTGGGGAGGAAGGGGTTAACTTTTTATAGGCAATGAAAGGGTTAACTTTGTGAGGGGAGTGTTTTACTAGGGTGCGGGGGTGTGTACTTCACGGGAACACGCTGATCCCGAGAGATAAACTCCTTTCTCAGGATCAGCGTGTTCGGAACTGACAGGGAGCAGTGTAAACACTGCAGCCGTGCTTTCTGTCAGTGATTGCCGGTAATCGCCGGGACCCGGCGGGTAATGACCGGCTGGGACTCGATGACTGACACCGGTGGCCGCAAGCAGCGCCACAGATAGGGCGGTCGCGTGCCTCACACGCGCCCCCTACCTGTTTTGCAGAATGATGTTTAAAAACATGATTCTGCGCAGCGGTGCCGCCCTGCCGCAGTAAAAACACTGTGGCTGGACGGCAACCAGTTAAACATTAAGGAATTGGTTATTTACATCATTTAAAAAACATATACACTGCTCAAAAAAATTAAAGGAACACTTTTTAATCAGAGTATATGATCAAGTCAATTAAACTCCTGGGATATTGATCTGGTCAGGTAAGTAGCAGAGGGGTTTTTTAATCAGTTTCAGCTGCTTTGGTGTTAATTAAATTAACAACAGGTGCATTAGATGGGCAACAATGAGGTGACCCCCAAAACAGGAATGGTTGTACAGGTGGAGGTCACTGACATTTTTGTCCTCTGCTCATATTTTCTGACTGTTTTTCACTAGTTTTGCATTTGGCTAGGGTCAGTGTCACTAATGGTACCATGAGGTGATACCTGGACCCTACAGAGGTTGCACAGGCAGTTCAACACCTCCAGGATGGCACATCCATACGTGCCATTGCCAGAAGGTTTGCTGTGTTTCCCACCACAGTCCCAAGAGCATGGAGGAGATTCCAGGAGACAGGGAGTTACTCTAGGAGAGCTGTACAGGGCCATAGAAGGTCCTTAACCCATCAGCAGGACCACTATCTGCTCCTTTGTGCAAGGAGGAACAGGATGAGCACTGCCAGAGCCCTACAAAATGACCTCCAGCAGGCCACTGGTGTGAATGTCTCTGACCAAACAATCAGAAGCAGACTTCATGAGGGTGGCCTGAGGGCCCGACATCCTATAGTGGACCCTGTGCTCACTGCCTGGCACCATAGAGCTCCATTGGCATTTGCCATTGAACACCAGAATTGGCAGGTCCGCCACTGGTGCCCTGTGCTTTTCACAGATGAGAGCAGGTTCACCCTGAGCACATGTGACAGACTTGAAAGGGTCTGGAGAAGCCATGGAGAACATTATGCTGCCTGTAACATCGTTCAGCATGCCTATTTTGTGCTCAGATTATCAATGAAAGCGAGTGGGTTTGGCTGTTGTACTACAGTTATCAGAACTCCGTGTTACAAGTAAGATTTCCAGAATATAAAAGAAAGTATTTCCTTTAATCTTTCTGGGTATATATTTTCTTTATACCTGGTGGATATGTAGGCAGGTGTTGGGCTGCAGTACATCCACTGACCTGAAGGTGGAATTGTGCCATTTCTTTAACTGCTTCCCTACCTGCCCATGTACACAAACGGCCAGATGGGATGCATGCAGATGCAGGTGGATGTTTCTGAACATCCTCCCGCATCAGAGGCTCATGATCGACTCACAGAGCATGCACCCGGGAGCCCAATGATTGGTGTGTACCTCGGAGACAGTGGATGAAATTACCGCTGTGTCTGGGCGATCACATGGTGTTTTACCATGTGATTGCTGTGTCCAATCACAGCAATCACATTGTAAACATGCAAAACCAAAAGTAAAGATTGGTCCTTTCTGCTCTCACACAGATCGGCTGTGGGAGCAGAGAGAACTGTTGCTGCAGCCTGTGACACTGCATGTACACTAACAGACTGCAGTGCTAGCCAGTCCCAGTGTCCCTGATCACTGTCTGTAGTGTAATGTAAACAAACAGTTCAGCCAGCCCCTGTCACCTGTCCTAGTGTCACCAAAGCACACAATAACACTGTCATGTACCATACCAACATCCTGATCATCACCATACCCCATACCAGCGTCATGATCACTGCCATTCTCCATACCAGCGTTCTGATCACAGCCATAAGCCATACCAGCACCCTGATCACCACCATATGCAATACTGGCATCCAGATCATCGCCATTCTCCATACCAGTGCCCAGATCACAGCCATGAGCCATACCAGTGCCCTGATCACCGTCATATGCCATACCAGCAGCCTTATCACCACCATATGCCATACCAGCTCCCTGATTACAGCCATACACCATGCCAGCATCCTGATCACCGCCATATGTAATACTGGCATCCTGATCATTGCCATTCTCTCTACCAGTGCCCAGATCACAGCAATAAGCCATACCAGCAGCCTTATCACCACCATATGCCATACCAGCTCCCTGATTACAGCCATACACCATACCAGCATCCTGATTACTGTCACATCATACCAACTTCCTGATCACCACTCAACACCATAACAGCATACTGATCACGGCCATACCAGCACCTTGATCACTGCCATACCAGCATTCTGATCACTGCCATACCAGCACCCTGATCACCACTATACTCCATACCAGCATCCTGATCACCGCCATACCCCATACCAGCATTCTGATCACCTTTACACACCATACTAGTGTCCTGATCATGGCCATACCCCATACCAGCACCTTGATCACTGCCATACCAGCATTATGATCACTGCCATACCAGCACCCTGATCACCACTATACTCCATACCAGCATCCTGATCACCGCCATACCCCATACCAGCATTCTGATCACCTTTACACGCCATACGCCATACTAGTGTCCTGACCACCGCCATACCCTATACCAGTGCCCTGGTCACCCCATATGCCATACCAGCACCCTGATCACTGCCATACCAATCTCATACCAACATACCCATTTCATACCAACTTCCTGATCATTACCATACCCCATAACAGTGTCCTGATCACCGCCATATACCATACCAGCTTACCATGACCATTTTAGGGTCTCAACTGATCAATTTTCAAGTATATATCCCATAGTTTGTAGACACTATATATTTCACACAGACTAAATAATATACACTGGGTTATTTTTACCCAAAAAGGTAATGGAATACATTTTGGCTTAAATTAATAAAGAAAGATTATTTATTTGCAACATTTAATAACAAAAACTAAGAAAAAGATTTTTTTTTCAAATTTTTTGGTATTTTTTTCATTTATATAGCAAAAAAACAAAAAACCCAGTGGTGAATAAATAACACCAAAAGAAAGTTGTATATGTCTTGGTTACCACCTTAGCACAGAAGTCATTAAATTTACCTTTTATTAAAAAAAATAATAAATGCAAGTGCCTTGCTGAAGATATCACCGTTTTACCCGAAGAAGTGTATGACCTGCAACCTATGTAGTGCCATTGCTGTAATCTGACATATTTCTGTGAACACTCATTTTCTGCAATATAAACAACATTTCACTATCCACATGTGTTGACTCCTTTTACAGGTACACTCGTTTGGCTCCTGCTACAGGTATACCATTCTATGTCAATGCATGGTATAACAAATGTAGATATTAATCTATTGTATTTTACATATTATCTACTCGTGGTGGAGCAATGTGCCATGTGATGATGTCACATAAAAAATACCATGCACAATCACCAATACATATAGTATGTTAAGTATTGCAAGTGTATCATCCTCTAGACTGCTACTAAGGTAGTGTAGGTAAGTTTATTGTGTATGACTTATAACTGTGTGAGTCTATGATTAGGTCAGGTTACTGCAGGTCAGGCTGGATGGCTTAACCGGTTGGGACTCTATTGCCTCCACCTGGTTCTGGAAGACCATGGGAGCTTTCAAAAGCCAGTGGGCAGAAAGGGTGGAGGCCTAATCTGAATGTTTATGAGAGTCTAACCAATCTCAGGTTTGTAGGCCCTGATAAAGTGGTGAGGCCAACCCATTAATATGGGAGAGTCAGGCTGGCAGGGGAGTCGGGTGGAAGATGGAGTGTTGAGGAGGCTGTTGGTGGCCTGGGAGGGGTCCACTAGGTCTAGGGGGCATGGCCTCCAGGCTGGGCTCAGGAGGATCCATTCAGCATCATGGTATGAACAGGATCAGGGCCTGGGAGAAGTGGGAGCAAGGAGGACAGAGTGAGTACATTGGCACACCCAGGGATTTACAAGGGGACAGACTGCCACATGTAGCAAGCTTTCAAAGGACAGCACTGTGCTTAATCCTTATCCTTGTCCTGGGAGATCTTCAGAGCAGCCAGGAAGACTGTTATTGTCTGCAGGCTGTGGAGCTGAGAGCAGTTCTGCAGGAGAGATGAGATATCTCTGCATGAAGATTGCAACAACCTAAGTTAACTTTCAGAGGGGCTGAGAGTCCCTAACCCGTATGGGGCTGTTGCTACAGACCCGTAATGTCTGACCACTTTCAAGGAGAAGAACAGTCCAGGATCTGTTTCTGTAAATAGGAAGGGAGTTGTTACTGTGCATTGATTCAGTCAAGTTGGGTATCCCATAATCCCTATTACCCTATCCAAGTTATATCCCCTAATAAAAATAACAAAAACTAAGCTCATGGACTGTTCACTGACTGTGGATGCAAATGTGGAAAATGCGTGTTGCCCGGCTGTGCGAACCTTAGAGGAATCTAGAAACAGAGACGCCCTTAAGAGGGTAGCGCTATACATAACATACCCTGAATTGGGTGTGCAACAGTTCACCTTCCTACCAACATCAAGTGTCCACCTTGGAAAAATAGCATGCAGATTTCATATGTTTTTCAGACCCTCTTATATGATATGGAAAGTATAGAATAACATACCATTACAGTACTGGGTGGGGGCAACAGTTTACCTTCATCCCCCACATCAAGTATCCACACCATTTCCAGAGCAAAATCTTGATGTGGGGAAGGAAGATAAACTATTGCACACCCAAGAAAAGGTATGTTATGCAATTTTACCTTACCATAGGGATGTGGTGGGGGGGCCTCAATACGTCTATTGCTTTGGGTGTCAATTAAGAATGCCACAGCCTTGTCCCACAAAGTACAGAACACTATATGTTACTTTTAACTAAGTGCAGAAATAGCTAAAGCTCTCCATAAAGATCTGATCCCAGGCATTTGGGAGGCAAGTGATGGTGCCATCCTAAGACCATGTAAAATTTGGATCCCAGCAGCTTCCTCCCAGTGCCAACACACTTGTACCCCCTAAGCACCTCTCTGAAACATGCATATTGAATTAGCTGGCCACATATAGGGATTAGCCGACAGACAACATGCTGTAGAGTGATACTCAGGGAGCAGAAAATGCTGAGACCAGAAACAAGCTTCAGGGAGATACATTTTACAGCTGATAATAGTTAAAAGGCAGCCGTAGAGATACGTTTCATTTACGGCTTTACATTTTTTCCCCCCAAATCCAGAGATTCAATGTTTTTTCAGTTCTGCAATGGAATCCTTATTGCTTGTCACTTGTCATTTTCAGTGACAGTTTCTCAGTTTTATTCTAAAAACACATGGCTTTGTTTTTCTTAAATCTGCAGTTTATTAAAATTGCTTCAGGTTCAGTCCTGTTTATTCAGTTATGACTTTATTCAACAAAACTTATACTTTCTTGCAGTAGGTAATGATAATTTAAAAACAAAATATTTTAATCCATTTCTCAGTTTGCCCCTGGTTACATGTGATTCCCCTACAGCTTTTAATTTTGAATCTAATTATAGTTCTTTGTTACAGTGAAATCTGCAGACTGGGAGATTATATCAATTTAAAGCTGTATTACACCCAAAACCAACAATTTAATGTGTTTTAGCTTTACAATCCATAAATACGATAGCTGCATTTTTTTCTTTTTTTGGCTCCTTTTTTATTTATTTTTACCTGGTGACCCAGCCAATAATACACTTCCTGCCTTATGCAGGCCATAGATGGGTCGAAAATCGGCCGATTTTTCGGGCAAAAATAAAATCGGCCGATTTTCGGATCGTTAGTGGGTTAATTGTTCGGCCGTTTTTCGGTATTTTGGCAGATTTTTTTTATTGGTAAAGTTGGAAAAAGATCGGCAGATTTTGCCGATCGGCTGATTTTCGCTGCAATTATGGGCAAATCGGCCGATCTTTTTACCGATAAAAAATCTGCGCATGAGCAGTGACCTGCAAGAGGAAGACAAAAAGAAGAAGAAGAGGATGAAGAAGAAGAGGAAGAAGAAGAGGATGAAGAAGAAGAAGAGGAAGAAGAAGAGGATGAAGAAGAAGAGGATGATGAAGAAGAGGATGAAGAAGAGGATAAAGAAGATGAAGAGGATGATGAAAAAGAGGAAGAAGAGGATGAAGAGGAAAAAGAGGATGAAGAGGATGATGAAGAAGAGGAAGAGGAAGAAGAAGAGGAAGAAGAAGAAGAGGAAGAAGATGATGATAAAGAAGAGGATGAAGAAGAGGATGATGAAGAAGAGGATGAAGAAGAAGAAGAGGATGAAGAAGAGGATGAATAAGAGGATGAAGAAGAGGATGAAGAGGATGATGAAGAAGAGGATGAAGAGGAAAAAGAGGATGAAGAGGATGATGAAGAAGAGGAAGAGGAAGAAGAAGAGGAAGAAGAAGAAGAGGATGAAGAAGAGGATGATGAAGAAGAGGAAGAAGAAGAGGAAGAAGAAGAGGATGAAGAAGAGGATGAAGAAGAAGAAGAGGATGAAGAAGAGGATGAAGAAGAGGATGAAGAAGAGGATGAAGAAAAAGGATGAAGAGGATGATGAAGAAGAGGATGAAGAGGAAAAAGAGGATGAAGAGGATGATGAAGAAGAGGATGAAGAGGAAAAAGAGGATGAAGAGGATGATGAAGAAGAGGAAGAGGAAGAAGATGATGATGAAGAAGAGGATGATGAAGAAGAGGAAGAAGAAGAGGATGAAGAAGAGGATGAAGAGGATGATGAAGAAGAGGATGAAGAGGAAAAAGAGGATGAAGAGGATGATGAAGAAGAGGATGAAGAAGAGGATGAAGAAGAGGATGAAGAGGATGATGAAGAGGATGAAGAAGAGGATGAAGAAGAGGATGAAGATGATGATGAAGAAGAGGAAGAAGAGGATGAAGAAGAGGACGAAGAAGAGGATGAAGAGGATGAAGAAGAGGATGAAGAAGAGGAAGAAGAGGATGAAGAAGAGGAAGAAGAGGATGAAGAAGAGGAGGAAGAAGAAGAAGAGGAAGAAGATGATGATGAAGAAGAGGAAGAAGAGGAGGAAGAAGAGAATGAAGAAGAGGAAGAAGAGGATGAAGAAGAGGATGATGAAGAAGAGGATGAAGAAGAAGAAGAGGATGAAGAAGAGGATGAATAAGAGGATGAAGAAGAGGATGAAGAGGATGATGAAGAAGAGGATGAAGAGGAAAAAGAGGATGAAGAGGATGACGAAGAAGAGGAAGAAGAAGAGGATGAAGATGATGATGAAGAAGAGGAAGAGGAAGAAGAAGAGGAAGAAGAAGAAGAAGAAGAAGAAGAGGATGAAGATGATGAAGAAGAGGAAGAAGAGGATGAAGAAGAGGATGAAGAAGAGGAAGATGATGAAGAAGAGGATGAAGAAGAGGATGATGAAGAAGAGGAAGAAGAGGATGAAGAAGAGAAAGAAGAGGATGAAGAAGAGGAAGAAGAGGATGAAGAAGAGGAAGAAGAGGAAAAAGAGGATGAAGAGGATGATGAAGAAGAGGATGAACAAGAGGATGAAGAGGATGATGAAGAAGAGGAAGAAGAAGAGGAAGAAGAAGAGGATGAAGAGGAAAAAGAGGATGAAGAGGATGATGAAGAAGAGGAAGAAGAAGAGGATGAAGAAGAGGATGAAGAAGAGGATGAAGAAGAAGATGAAGAAGAGGATGAAGAAGAAGAGGACGAAGAAAGGATGAAGAAGATGAAGAAGAAGAAGAAGAGGATGAGGAAGAAGAAGAAGAAGAGGATGAAGAAGAAGAAGAAGAGGATGAAGAAGAAGAAGAGGATGAAGAAGAAGAAGAAGAAGAAGAGGATGAAGAAGAAGAAGAAGAAGAGGATGAAGAAGAAGAGGATGAAGAAGAAGAGGATGAAGAAGAATTCCAGTCCGGCAAAAAGTGTCCCTGCAGAGAGCTCCGCTATTTCTTTGACAGTGCTTTGACAGTTATAGCGGTTTGCTTTGCCTGACCTCTCTCCTGAATGCCCCCTATTGGATTTGACCTGCTGTTGCTGACCTGGCGTGTGACCCGACCATTCTATGCCCGCTGCCTTGTACCTTGCCGTCCTCTCTGTTACCGACCCGGCCCGTCTGACCTTGCTCATCCATCCATCCATCCCTTGCAGTGGGGTCTGCTGACCTCCTCATATCAGACTCTTCCCCGTGGGAGCCCTTGGCGCATACCACTACCACTGACGGACGCACCCAGTAGCCACGACCTGGTCTCAGGGGGCTCCAAGTCCATCCCCACCATCAGGGGCCCTGGTGAACAAGCACCCTGGGACTTAGACTCCGTGCGCTGGGGACGCCTATTCAGTGGAGAGCTAGTGGTACCACCAGGCGGTCCCTTACAGTACCAGAAGGCCATGACTGAGTCTAGAGGAGGGCCCTCGCCGCTTGAGGAGATCTGCAGGCACCTGTCTAACTTGACACAGGCCGTATCGGCCCTGCAGGACAGATGTCAGCAGATTGAGAATCACTTCCAGACCTGCACTATATCCGTTCCTGCCCCACAGGCCGCGGTCCCCGCACCCCCGGCCGTAGCAGCCCCTGCACCGGTGTCTGGGGCATCTGCCCCACTCCCGGCGGCCGAACCCCGAGTACCTTTACCGGAACGTTTTCACGGGGACCGCACACGCTTCAGGTCATTCCGTGAGTCCTGTCTTCTCCATTTTGAGTTGCAACCACGAACCTTTGTGACTGAATCCGTGAAGGTGGGGTTCGTCATCTCCCTCCTGCAGGGTGAACCCCAAGACTGGGCCCACCGACTGCGGGGAAAAAATGACCCTCACCTTAGTTCGGTTGACAATTTTTTTGACGCAATGGCCATCCTATACGATGACCCACAGCGGGCAGCTTCTGCTGAAGCTACTTTGTACACGCTCCGGCAAGGCCGCCGAGCGGCGGAGGAGTACGCGTCTGAATTTAGGCGCTGGATGGGGGACACACGCATGAACGAGTTTGCTCTCCTGCATCAGTTCCGTATAGGCCTATCAGAAGGCCTGAAAGATGAGCTCGCCCGGGTGGAGGTGCCTGAGACTTTAGAGGACTTAATTGCACTGACTATTAAGATTGACCGTAGGCTGCGGGAACGCAGGTTTGAGAGGTCCGGCCAGGGTCATGGAAATCCCTGGGGGTCATTTCAGGGTCCCAGTCAAGCACCTAGGCCAAACATCCAGAACCGGCCACCTGGAGATATCCCTGAACCTATGCAACTCGGCCTGGCACGGCCTAAACTATCTCCAGAGGAACACCAGCGCAGACGATCCCAGCACCTGTGCCTCTACTGTGGTGAAGCTGGTCATATGGTACGATCCTGCCCGCAGAAGCTGAGTAAGTGCACCTCTTCTTCCTTGTCCATTGGCAATGTTAGTCCATCCCAATACTTAGTGGTGCCCCTTTCCTTTCAGCTTCCGGAAAGGACCGTGGAAGTGTCAGCCATAGTTGATTCGGGGGCATGCAGCTGCTTCTTGGACATTAATTTTGCTCACCAGCAGGGTATTCCTCTCCAATTGAAACAAAAGGGGTTCAATATTTATTTGGCCGACGGTTCCCGGATAAAATCAGGCGTAGTGAACCAGGAAATCCCCTCCATCGCCACTGTCATTGCCGGCCAGCACCAGGAACTGCTCCGCCTGGATGCTATAGCTTCACCCCCTCTTCCCAGTCATTTTGGGGCTCCCATGGTTACGGGCCCATAACCCCCAAATTGGGAGACCGGAGTAATTTCGTTCCCTTCTCCATACTGTCGGGTATACTGCCGCACTTCGGGCCCGGGGGTCCCCCAAATCCTCCTGTGCTCTGAGGGGGAAGCCGAATTAAAACAGGTAATCCCGGCAGCCTACCATGAGTTTCTAGATGTGTTCAGCAAGCGGGGAGCTGATACTCTACCCCCCCACCGCCCTTATGACTGTCCCGTTGACCTGTTACCCGGTTCAGAAATTCCTTTTGGGCGAATCTTCCCCCTTTCAGAGCTCGAATTGGGGGCCCTGAAGGAATATATCGAGGACAGCCTCCAGAAGGGGTTCATCCGCCCCTCCACTTCACCGGCGGGGGCAGGAATTTTCTTTGTTGAAGAAAAGGACAAAACCTTGAGGCCGTGTATCGATTACAGGGAGTTGAACAGGGTCACGATAAAGAACCGTTACCCACTGCCGTTAGTACCAGAGTTATTCCAAAGTTTAAAAACAGCAGTGGTTTTTACAAAGCTGGATTTGAGGGGAGCATACAACTTGGTTCGCATAAGGGAGGGGGACGAGTGGAAGACGGCCTTCCGCACCCGCTTTGGCCATTTTGAATATTTGGTCATGCCATTCGGGTTGTGTAATGCTCCGGCCACGTTTCAACACTTTGTGAATGATATTTTTAGGGACTTCCTGGATGTCTTTGTTATCGTCTATTTAGACGACATTTTGATTTTCTCCCCTTCCTTGGGGGAACACAGAATACATGTAGCGAGGGTATTGGGGCGATTGCGGCAGCATGGGTTGTACGCCAAGGCAGAGAAATGTTGTTTCGAACAATCCAGCAATACTTTCTTGGGCCTGATTATCTCCACCGCGGGGGTCGCGATGGATCCCCAGAAAGTCGCTGCAATACTGGATTGGCCTGAACCCACGGACAGGAAAGGCGTCCAACGATTTATTGGTTTTGCAAATTTTTACCGAAAGTTCATCAAGAACTTCTCGGGTCTGGTCTCCCCCATTACTCAGCTAACCAAGCTGGGAACCCGGTTCAGATGGACACCAGAAGCTCAGGAAGCTTTTGAAGCCTTGAAGAAGTTGTTCACCTCGCACCCATTTTGGGTCATCCAGACGCCGCCCTGCCCTACATCCTGGAAGTGGATGCATCGGAGAATGCGGTAGGTTCCATCCTCTCCCAGCGGAAAGGCACCAAGGAATTGCTCCATCCTGTAGCATTCTTCTCACGGAAGCTTACCCCAGCAGAGAAGAATTATGATATCGGTGATCGAGAGCTACTGGCGATCAAAACGGCATTAGAGGAATGGAGGTACCTGCTGGAAGGTGCTGTGCACCCCATCTTAATATTTACTGATCACAAAAACCTAGAATATCTGAGAACCGCCAAGCGTCTACGCCCGCAACAGGCAAGATGGGCACTATTCTTTTCTAGATTCAACTTCCACATTACGTACCGGCCTGGATCAAAGAACACTAAGCCAGATGCGTTATCACGTATGTACGAGGACGCCAAGGAGATCCCAGTACCCGACACCATCCTGTCCTCGGGTAACTTCTTGGCCCTTCAGTCGGACCTTCGTTCCAAGATAATGGAGGCATCCACAACCGTCTCTACCCCAGCCGGAGGGCTCCTCCAGAACAAGGGGGGACTCCTATGGAGGGAAGATCGGATTGTCTTGGGCCATTGCCATGACCACCCGATGGCGGGGCACTTTGGCCCAGAAAAGACCCTGGAACTTCTCCGACGCTCCTTCTGGTGGCCGGACATGGCTAAAGATTGTAAGGGCTATGTAAGGTCCTGTATCACCTGCCAAAAGAACAAGCCATCCAGAAATAAAGTTTGGGGTCTGCTGCGACCCTTACCAATTCCTGAACGGCCTTGGCAAAAGATCTCGTTAGACTTTATAGTCGAGCTTCCGCCATCACTAGACCACACGGCAATCCTGGTGGTCGTGGACCGCTTGTCCAAGATGGCCCACTTCATCCCGTTGAAGAAAACCCCCTCGGCAGCCGAGACTGCGCGAGTTTTCATTCGTGAGGTAGTAAGGCTGCATGGGGTCCCCGAAGACATTGTCTCGGACCGAGGGGTCCAGTTCACGTCAAGATTTTGGAGGGCACTGTGCAAAGCCCTGGACATCAAATTGTCCCTTTCCTCTGCATTCCACCCTCAAACTAACGGTCAAACCGAAAGGACCAATCAGACCCTGGAGCAATACTTGAGATGCTACACTTCGTTTACTCAAGATGACTGGATGCCACTTCTCCCCCTAGCGGAATTCGCGTACAACAACGCCCGTCACTCAGCGACGGGGCAGTCCCCGTTCTTTGCCAACTATGGTTTTCACCCCGTCTTCCTCCCGGATTTGGTCCCGGAATGCCCAGTACCAGCAACGCAAGATGTAGTAACGTTTTTCTCCACGAACAATAAGAAGCTTCAAGAGGCTATCAGTCGGGCCCAGGAAGACTACAGGAAGGCATTCAACAGGAAACGGAGGGGAGATCTGGTGTTGCGGCCTGGGGAGAAGGTTTGGCTAGCGACATCCAATTTAAAGATGCTTTGTCCGTCGAAGAAATTGGGACCCAAGTTTATAGGCCCCTTCTGCATTAAACGGATGGTCAACAAAGCGGCCTACGAACTCGTCCTTCCTGACACACTCAAAATCCACCCAGTCTTCCATGTGTCATCGCTGAAGCCAGTAATCCCAGATGCCTTCCCTGACCGAGAATCGAGACCCCCGGAAGCCATAACGGT
Organism: Staurois parvus; assembly: GCF_062004578.1. NCBI lineage: Eukaryota > Metazoa > Chordata > Amphibia > Anura > Ranidae > Staurois > Staurois parvus. The sequence continues at coordinate 14,643,276 of NW_028317932.1, read as the reverse complement.
CGAGGGAGAAGAAGAATTTGAGGTGGAATCAATCCTAAAGTGCCGAAGGAGGGGGGGCCAGGCCCAATTCCTAATCAAATGGAAGGGCTATGGCCCTGAGGACAATTCTTGGAAACCAGCCCAGAATGTCCATGCACCTAGACTTGTCCGAAGGTTCTTTCGCGATCATCCGTGGTGGAGAGATCGGGTGGGCATCCGGAGGTTGCCCGTAGGGGGGGGGCAATGTCAGGGATCCCCTCGATCCCCGTTGCGATGGTCCCGGCGCAGGCGCAGTGTGCCGCCCTGTGCAGGGACTCGAGCACTAGGTCCGGGCCGGCCGCGGCGTTCGAGTTCACGCATGCGCCGTAGAAGCCGCGGCCACCCGCTGGGCACCAATGGCAGCGCAGGGCGGGATATTTAAACGACCCTGAGCTGTCATTCAGTGCCTTCTGGTCTTACCTGTATCCTGTATCTGCGAACCTGTGTATTGTAAGTTGCTGCCTTGACCTTGCTGTATTTCTCCTGCCCTGACCTTTGCTTTGCCTGACCTCTCTCCTGAATGCCCCCTATTGGATTTGACCTGCTGTTGCTGACCTGGCGTGTGACCCGACCATTCTATGCCCGCTGCCTTGTACCTTGCCGTCCTCTCTGTTACCGACCCGGCCCGTCTGACCTTGCTCATCCATCCATCCATCCCGTGCAGTGGGGTCTGCTGACCTCCTCATATCAGACTCTTCCCCGTGGGAGCCCTTGGCGCATACCACTACCACTGACGGACGCACCCAGTAGCCACGACCTGGTCTCAGGGGGCTCCAAGTCCATCCCCACCATCAGGGGCCCTGGTGAACAAGCACCCTGGGACTTAGACTCCGTGCGCTGGGGACGCCTATTCAGTGGAGAGCTAGTGGTACAGCCAGGCGGTCCCTTACAGTCAGTTTATTACCAAACTCAAGTGCTTCAAGAGGGGGGCTGCAGAAACCCCCCCCCCCACCAAACACCATTAGCTTGCTGCTTACACGAACAGGGCTCTCCTGCACCTCTAATACCTGATAGATAAAAGTACCTTGCCGCTAAGTCCAGGCTATTCCTATTGGCCCATAGCTATGTTCAAAAGTCTCAATGGCCAATAGGGATCTTCAGGAAACATGACAGGGCAGGCAAGCTTCAGCACTTTCCGGGAAGTGATGAAGATATTTCTGTTAGAACGACTAGGTCAGGACAGGGAGGTTTGGGAGGCTGTTGCTTCTCTGTATAAACACCTTTAGGTGCCTCCACTTTATTACCTGGGGCAGTTTGTTATTTAATGGCAGAGTCTCTTTAACTGACCAACTTTTTTCTATTGTTAATACTTATTTTACAAAGCTTTATTTTTCCCTTTATGATATTTTTAAGCCTTTTATCATTTCCAAAAAAAGAAAACAAGATAAAGAAGGAGGCACAGGAGACCTCCAGGGAGCATCATGAGCTACAGTGCAATAATAAACCTTATGAGTGCCTCTTCTCGGTGAATAAAGATATCATGGATAGCTCTGCTTCTGTTGCCGAGCCAGTACACTTAAATGTAACATCTTACTGAGAAAGATATTAGTGTAAACAGGCCATAAACGTGAAGAATATGAAACTCTTTCATCTTATTTATTATTAAAGCACATATGCTTCTTCACCTGAATATCGGTCCCACAGCATCACTCATTTCTCATATTTAATGGGATAACAAAACAGAAAGACTTCATTTTATAGGAAATTAAATAAAAGACGCCCAAGTATTCCTCTGTTGACCTTCCTGGAAAGTTGTTTTATTTCTAACATAACCAGACATTTCCTTTATAGGCATTTGAGAGAGTTCAGGCAAGGTTTTTTCTCCTCCGCCATGCATACCTTAATATACAGTAGAGTTTGCTGGTGATGCATGATAATGTCAAGTACACTGCATATGGCAACTTAATGATGCTAACTCACTTAAAGTGATAGCTGACCTCTAAGCCAGATGGAGCAGGGACCAAATCAGGTTAGCTAAATAAAAGATGCTGCATCTCTTCCTCTAGCATGATAGAAATAAACACTTACTGTACAATTTATTAGGAACACTATACTAATGCTGATGAAAATTCTCCTTCTCAAATTGCCTCAGTTCGTTGTGGCATGGCCTCCACATATTAGAAACATTACTTTGAGATATCAGCCCATGTTGAAATTATAGCATCGCACAATTTATGTAGATTTGTCAGTTAACGCATTCCAAAGGTTTTCCTATTGCATTCAGATTGGGTGACTGACCTTCTACTGCCCACAGCAGGCCTAGCTTTTCATTTCTGGCTGACAGGAATGGAACTCAACACGGTATGTTAGCCCATCTTTCTCAAAACTTTGATGTGTTGTATGTTCAGGGATGCTTTTCTTTTCACTACAGTATTAAAGTGTTATATGAGATACCTCAGCCATTCTATCAGCCCCAACCAGTCTGCCCATTCTCTTCTGATCTGTCTCATCAACAAGTCATTTATGTCCGCAGAACTACAACTGATTGTTTTTTTTTTTTTCTCCCCATTCTGAGTGTAGCTCCACCTCCAAAGGAGCTGCTGGTTTAGTTAGACCCTCAGGTGCTGACCTCAACCTTCTTAAACCCCTCAGCCTCTCTGACACACCCAGCTGAGTGCACAGACTTGAATTTCACGAGAAGGGCATCAGCAACACTTCAAAGTTCAACAATAATACTATCGGAAAGGAGTACACAACAGCACAGTGAATGGTAGAAGTCAATATTGAACCCTACAGACTAAGACTGGGATGCCATTAAAGTTCATCTGTATGTAAAGGCAGGCGTCCCAATACTTTTGACAATATAGTATGTGTGTGTATATATACAGTATATATATTTCTCCTTGTATTGTATTTCTTCTTATTACTATTTTGTATTCTGTCATTTCCTCTCTCACCTTTGAGGGTTGTATGCCCTGGCCCCTGTTGTGCATACATTCCTAGGTATGTATTCTCCTTTTTTATATATAAAGTGTTGGAATTTTATCACATTTAATATATTAGGCTGCTTCTTTTAAATTTGTTTCCATTACTTTTGCACTAGGTAATTAGATATTCATTTATTTGAGTCTGTAAAAATACAATGTGGTTTATTCTATAGTAGACATATGCATATTGTCAGCACTGTTGCATTTACACTCTCAAAGGATCAATGATCTTAACTGCACGGCTGGATCCAAACTGTCCCTTTCCACATAGTATGTCAGTCAGGTCCTCTGCTGTTCATGGTGCTTGGTATTTCTCTCGCAGGCTCCACCTAGGTCCCTCTAATTGGTCCCTGCTGGCCGGGCTGACAGCTTTAAATGCTCTTCCCCTTCCTATGGCAGGTCAACTTGACAAAGAAGGTGGGGCCTCGGAAAAGCCCCCCCCCCCCGTTTGTCATGGTTCTGGGAGAAATGCATTCAGCCCCTAATTTACTCTATATTCTGAATTCACAGTGTCTCTGCTAAAATGAAAACTCAAGCATTGCTATCAGTCTGGCCCAATTGCTTTACTACAGAGCACCTCCCCTTCTTTTCCTCTCTATAACATGAATGGTGCTTTATAGTTCACCAGAGGAGAACTGGGCATGGTTGATAACACTGCTTGGAATTTCAGTGTGGCAGAGGCAAATTTTTCAGACTGCTATTGGAGTTAGAAGCTGAGTGCATTTCTGTAAAATAAGAAACACAGAGCGCATTGACCTTGTGAAGTACTCAAAAGCTATTAAATAAAAGATGAATACTACTCACAAGTGTAAGCAATCAATCATCATGTGAGATTTGTTCACCAGGCAGCATGAATAGGAACAACGGCTACCACCAGTATATGACAAGTAGAACAGCACAACTCAATACTGGAAATGGCTCTGAGTACATTTCTGGCAGAATCAAAAGATAATTTTCTGTACTTGTAGTGTTTTTTTTTACAGATAATGTTACCTACCTGACTGTCCCCACGTTACCTGCAAAAAACACTGAGGAAATCCAGAGATGAATCCTGGGACGAAGGGTCCTTGCTCCTCCTCCACTTTTATTGAAATTTACACAGTTCAGATCCAGTCAATAACCTAAACAATCCAAAGGCAAGGGGTAAACTGTCAGAGGTGAAAAAAAGGTTGGGTTAACAAAAACTGAAACATTTTGTACATTTCAGTTACACAAAAAGGTCTTTTTCAGGAAAGAAGTAATGGGTTAACAATTCACAGTTTTTTTGCAGCAATGTAAGTAAAGGAGGCCTTGAATGTTTATGCTAACAATTCCTACAGGTGTCCTAATAATTGTTGATTAATTACAAGCTCTCTGTATAAAAGCGGTGTTGAAACAGACTGTGTTACTACACTCTCTTAAGCAGTATTTGGAAAATATTGTACTACAGTAAGTAAGATATTGCACTCAAAACGGCCAGAAAAAAAGGCAGTTAGCAAAGGAAGACAGACAGACCATGATAACCCTTAAAAGTCTTTCCATTAGAGAAAGCCAAGGCGTCAGTGAGCACAGTTTCCTACACTATCAAAAAGCACTTGGAAAGTGGAGGAAATATCAGGAGGAGGTCTGACAGGCCCAAACAGAATCAGAAGACAAGTTTCTGAGAGCCAATAGTTTGCACGGCAGGCAGCTCACAGGACAATAGCTTGAAGCACAGCTTAACACTGATTGAAGTAAGCACTGTGAAGAGAAGACAGATTTGACAGGTCATGTGGCTGTAAGAAAGCCATTGCCAAGATGGCAAAATAAGAAAAAGGAGGCTTGCCTGGGCCATGAAGCACTGCCAGTGGAATATTAAATACTGGAGAATGTCTTATGGAAAGATGAAAAAAAATTTGATATCTTCAGTTCATCAAGCAGGGTTTTTGAAAGCCGTTGAGTAGGTGAAAGAATGGTTCATCAGTGTGTGACACCAACTTAAACCCCATGGAGCTGGCTTGGGCTGAGCTGGACAGATGGGTGAAAGCAAAGCAACCTACGAGTACAACACATCAGTGGGAACTTCTGCAACAGTGTTGGGAAGAACTTTTCTGCACAATACTTGATTTCCCTTGTAGAAAGAAAACTACAACTGTGTTTGACTGTTATATCTCCTAGATTGTAAGCTCGAAAGAGCAGGGCCCTCAATCCCCTCATGTTTTGCATTGTATTGGTATTGTTCTGTCACATGTTCTGTCCCCCTCTGTAATGTACAGCGCTGAGCAAACTATTGGCGCTTTATAAATACTGTATAATAATAATAATAATAATAATATCTTCAAAAGATAGCTACTTTGATCAATCAAAAATTTAGATTACATTTTGTTCAAGAAAATTATTCCATGTTTTTTTTTTATGTCCAATTGTTTATTTGTTCTATGCTTTATTTTCAGAGTACATTGAGACATTTAAGTGTATACATTTCAATAAAAACTGGAAAAATGGGGGTGTTCTAAAACATTTGACTGGTAAAGTATTAGTCTGCTATTTGGGCTGGGCTGTGTTAAGCTGCATTATTCAACTCAAGGTATTGGTGTGCTTTGAAATAAAAGGGACATTGGTGCACGCTGAAATTTAGAGAACATGTAGTATTTATGAGGAGCATATTCCAATGTACTGTGGTGCATGGTAAAGTATCTATAAATATATTGAGGCACAAGGCAAGTTAAAAAGTGCATATTAGCACATGTTTAATGCATTAGTGCATATTAGCACACATTTTAAGAGTGTTATGGTGTGAACAAGTCCCAAAACTGACATATGCCTCTGGCATTCACACATGCAAGTAAGCAGAACTGCGTTTTCCATTTTTCCTCTCCATTTTCAAAAAACATTAGAACACCATATTACCTAATTTTCCTGATTTACCAATTTGTGAGTTAGATATTTGCTGGCATAAAGAATTTGGGGTTTACGTTGTGCAAAGCAGCTGAAATTTAATTGATTTGCTCATATTTAATGGTAATTGTGCTTTTGGAGCTGTACAGTGACATTTAATTTTGTGGGGAGTAATAAAGCTCTTTTTTTTCAATATAAAGATACTTTCTTTTGGGTGATAGAATACTGAATTATTTAGTAGAGAGCGCAAGAACTGCTTACTAATGTGTGCATTTTGGAATCATATGTGCATAAATATCAGAGATAACAGAAGCAGATGGTTGTGGTGATTCATATATTGTATTTCGTTGGAGGAAATTTTAAATGTCTGTAATGCGCTTAACCACTTTAAAGTAGAGCTTTGTTAGACACAGTCCATAGAGGAAGGTTCCCTGCCTCCTGCAAAACCCTGGACTTTTTAGGCTTTTAGATTTCACTTGGACTATTGTAGGTTGAAACTAATATGGTGAAAACATTTAGGCTAAAGGTCTATTCTCACTTATGCCTTGCAGTAATGCAGATTTAACAGCGTATTACTGCAATACAATGGCTCAATGTGTTTCAGTGCTGTTCATTTGTAATATCACACCAACACATTTACAATAGTAGGCACTGCAGCATACCACATTGCACAGCATTCCAGTGTGTGCAGTAAAAAAAAAAAACACGAAAACAGCAACAACACCAAAAAATAGGTAAATGTCCAATTTTTTGTATGTTCAGGTAAAAAAATGAGCTGCCTTAAAGTAGGGTGATGTAACACACTAACACATTGCGCTATTACACGTACTGTTTGTTGAAGCAGCAAATGGTCTGAATGGGCCTTTACATTTAAACCTGATCTCTAGGCAGATATAAAAGACACAAATTAATGAAGTTATATATTAATAATTACATCAGTAGGCCCTTTTAACACACGTGTCCAGTCTGATCAACAGGGGATCCCCTGTGGAATAGAAGCAAAACTGAACAGAAGTCACTTTTGTGTCCATGCAGTTCTTTGCTGCGGGAGCATTGCGTACCCAGATCACATCAGACTCTATTCCATCGTGTTTAGGCTAGAAAAAAACAGAAAATAAACACAGACCTTTTTGCATTTTTGTTTTGGACTTGGACAGTCTAGGAGGTAATCAGATATAGACAGATGCATGTTTAACTAACATTGAGCTTCTGATCAGGTCCGCTTGAAAATTCACAGGTAGACCTGACTGGACCACCTGTTTTAAAGGGGTATAAATGTATTCTTTTTAATGCAAGATTGTAAGTACCTGAAGTTGACCTGGTGTAACACCCTGCATTAATACTGGCTGCAGGATGTTAAGTAAATACAAGATAGCAGTGTTCTGTGGTTCAGCTATATGAAGAAAAGCTTGTAGAAATTGTATTCTGGTAGCAGAATTTTTGTTTTCAGACAAGGAGTAAACAGACTACATTTCCCAGAAGAGTTGGCAAAGGGGCAGGAACATATATATTCAGAAGCCCAGGAACCTTACAGGAAGGAAGTGGATAGTGAAGGAAAGCAGACGGTGTAACAATTGTGCAAAACAGAGACATGGAGCTGTACGCGAAATGCCATCTTGTAAAGGTCTCAGCAATTTTGTTTTTCATGAGCAATGATCTTCCTCCCCTCCCTCCTCCTGAAAAATATAGAATTTGTAGCTGTAACTTTTAACGAACTTCAAAAGAACCTCTTACCTTAATTAAACCCAGAGCAGGCCAGGCTGTAAAAAGCTAATTAGTTTTGGCAGGATGTCTGTTTCTACTAACCATGGAAAAGACTTTCCCCGGCCATATTGTAAAACAATAATAACTTAGTCACACATGACATGTAGGGCCATTAAGGCTCTAAGAATGCAGAGCATGCCATAAAACATCTATTCCACAACTTAACAATTCCACATACAATTCATAGAATTCAACAAGAACAGGACACATTAATATTAGGTATATATTTGAATGGGGAATATCATACTGAACAAATCAAGCTCATACACAACTATGTTAGCACATACATAACTCCTTTCTTTTATTTCTCTGTTGCATTATTGTTCTCTTTGTTTCTTTGTAACATCCCTTTCCATAAATATTTTAATTGCATCATTCGACCTTTTCATTAATAAACCCTATTTTGAAAAGTGTTAAAATGATCTCTAAATGATCTCTAAGGCATTTAATGCAAACTAGAGAATCCCTTTCTCTTGAAGAGTGCTACTGTATATAATAACCCTCTGAATATACAGTACTTGTCTGTGGAGACAATGTGTGTTACAGATGTTTATTGTTCACATTTGATCTTGTTAACAGTGATAGTCCCAAAGCTATCTGGTGGCAGTTTGGAGTTTGAAGGGTTAATTGCGTAATTAACCTAACAATTGCTCTCAGGCTGCTGGCACATAACTTGTGGTCCCAATAGGTGGAAAATCTTTGTGCAGGGCTTAGCTGAGAGAGGCATTGTTACGCAAGTGACAGCATGGTGTGAGATTGGCTGGTCCTTTGTCACGAGTTGGTATGAAGGGCAGGGGTCGGGCACCGCGTTCATCACAGACGGGTGTGGAGAAGGCTGTGCTGGATGCCGGAGGTCCAGGCCAGTGAAGAGAGATTGCAGACCGCTGGGCAGACAGGACAAGCAGGACAGACAATCCTGCAGGCAGGCAGATCGTGGTGCTGCCATCAGCATCGCTCCTTAACTGAGGGACCAAGAGAACACAGGGGGCCCCCCTATTGAGAGACTGCCTGTTCTACTACCGAGGCTGCAGATTGGGTGAGAGGGTTCCATACCCAGATCATCATAAGTTGCAAGTGACTGTGGTAAGTTCAATTGTTTCTTTCAGTTTAGTACACCCTGCATCACAACTTATCAAACTGAGACCCAGAGTGTCCAGCTTACTCTGGCCTACTGATTAGTGCTTTATTAACATCCTGAGGAGCAGGAATTTTCTATAGTAAATGCACCCTGCAGACATAATCACATTTGGTCTTCTTTCAAGTCTCTTCTAACTCCCAAGGAACTTGCTTCTTCAGACTAGCTCACTACTTTTGAGAAGGAGTCCACCTCTGCTAAAGTCTGCTTCCAAACTTTTCTACAATCATAGTAAATCTTTGTCTTCATCCTTTGTATTAAAGAGCTTCCACCTAATTTCATGAGATTGCACCATTTTGAGGGAAACTTGCTTTCACATAAGGAAAGATCTGAACCTTAATGTGCACCAACTAGGGCCCCATTGAGCACACAGAAGTTTGGACATCTTTGCTAAAAGAGATACCAAAAAGGGATATTGTTGCTTTTCACCAAAGACTACACCTTCAGAGTTAAACCCAGTCACCAGCAGCTGAGAGCCCAAAATTGAGTTAGTCTGATAGTTTGATAGTTCCTCACAGCTCACTTGGGTAGATATACTGTATCTCAGAGGCTGGGACTGATGCTGAATTCTGATCCTACAGGACATTTTGGAACTGCTTAAAGTGATACTGTGTTACAACACCTTGTTGAACCTTCTAGACCACGATATACCAGAATACTTGTTCACCCTAAACTGTGTATGTTTATTTTATGGTTCCAAGCCAGGGGGGTCCTCCTGGTCAAAGGTTTATGGTGGTGTCAGCAAGGGTTGAGCTTTCAAAGCAGGCTCAGGACAGACAGGGAACCCAAAAATACTCAGCAGCACTTAAAGGGGTAGAGCTATGCTGCTATTATCTTCTTGCAGCCCCAATATAGCAGAGCTCAGAGTGGGGCAAGAAGAGAAATACAGGAAGTCAATCAGTTCATGTCATGTGCTGACAAGGAGGTGACAGGTGGTGAAAACAGAATGACATAGGAGGTGAACACAGCACTGTGCTTCTTCTCCTTCATTGTCCAGTCAGAGGCTGTAGTCAGGCCCAGGCAGGCACACAGGCGAGCACTTAAGTGGGTTAACTGATACTGGCCATCATTTAACCTAGAAAACTGAAGATTTCTGCTGGTGTAAAAGGAGTTTTAAGGGGGAGACAGCTTGGAAATGATATTTACTATTGCAGCAATGAAAATTACAACTTTTATATCTCATATTTTATTGGGCTTATTGTTTTTTAAAATATTTTATGCTGCAGTTCTGGTTTAAACAAAAAAAATATACTTGCAAAAAAACTTTTTTACAAAAGAAATGACCACCAGAAATATCACTTATTCACAATCTATGGATAGTAAGGAAAAGTGGCAGATAATATTACAATGATACTTCCAGGTGCCAGACATGGGCATGTGTATTGTGTACATTCATGCAATTCAAAACAATTAACAATTAGCAATTAACAAAAAAATTCAAAACATTAACAATAACATTTTAACTCTGCCCAAAATTACATCACCAATCTTGTCTCCAAATATCACCCAAACCGTACTCTCTGCTCCTCGCACGACCTCCTGCTCTCTAGCTCCCGTGTCTCCTCCTCCTATGCTCGTCTCCAGGACTTCTCCAGAGCTTCCCCCATCCTCTGGAACTCTCTACCCCAATGTATCAGACTATCGCCTACTCTGCTCACTTTTAAGCGATCTCTGAAAACCTATCTCTTCAGGAAAGCCTATCTTGCCCTCAGCTAATAATGGAATATTCTAGTCCCCCTTCCAGTCCATCCCCCACAGTTACTACCTTTTGTACCACTAGACCCTCCCTCTTAGATTTTAAGCTCCAAGGAGCAGGGCCCTCCTATCCCTCTTGTATTGAACTGTATTGTTGCTGTATTGTCTCCCATTATATTGTAAAGCGCTGAGCAAACTGTTGGCGCTATATAAATCCTGTATAATAATAATATAATAATTCATTTAGTTATCTCTAGATGGAAAATAAACATGCAAAAAGACTAACTGTTGGATGGAGAATGGCGGAAAAAGTACAGTTGTTCAGATTTATGCTCCTGTCCAAAACATTTTTTTGTACAATCTTTTCAGGATTTTTCTTAGGTGCACAAACGTCCATTTGGAATTGCCCTTTTCTTCAGACTGCTCTCTTATGTTTCTGGGTAACCTTGGTCTACTTAAAATGTAAACAGCAGACTAATGGTTCTTCTGACAAAGATACCTTGCCTTTGCTTTGGTAGAGAAGTGTGAAACAGGGTTTCCCTTTAAAGTAGAGAAGACCTTACAGGGAATGCATTGCCTTTTTAATTTTTTAGTTTTATATTTATAAAATATATTTTTTAAAAAAAGTCTTAATTTTTACACAGGTAAACATTGTATTGTATTGTATTTTTTAGCTAGAAGGTAGAGTTCACGGCTACTTTCCTTATACCTCTTTACAGCAGTTGCAATTGAATATTTATCAGATCTTTGATTGATGATTTGAATAAATGTATATGAGTTTATATATATATTTTAAAAATAATAGAACTAATTGTGACTTCTGAATATTCAGCATATTTTATATACATATATACACATACCGCATATATTTATCCATATTTATATAGTATATATATCTTGTAGCAGGAAACTGTTGGATTATCAGAAATCAATATGCATATAAAAAAAACATTTCTGACCTGATTGTTTAGGGGATGTACTTTTTGGTGATCGTTTTTTGTGCAAGGGTATAACACAAGGCAGCTGTGGGATGATAGGAAATACATTGAATAAACTATAGTAAATATATTAAAAACATACTGAAAATACAAAAAAGTGATGAAATCCACGTGGTGAACTTAGGCTAGGCTCTATGGACACTTTATGAACTGTGTTGGGGTTTGAGTTAGAGTTTTGCACTTTTTTTTATAAAGTTGGACTTTTATATATTTTGATCTTGGAGGTGAATTAAGGGACATACAATTTTGCCATTACAGAGATTAAATATATATATGTAGCATCCTCTAGTGTGCTGCTATGGTAGTGTAGGTACATTTAATGTGAATGACTCATGGTAACTGTGTGAGTCTGTAAATGGACTGGGTTACTGCAGGTCAGGCTGCACTACTTAACAAGTTGGGACTCTATCACCTCCACTTGGTTCTGGAGGACCATAGAAGCTTCCAGAAGCCAGTGGGCTGAAGTGGTGGAGACCTAATCTGTAGGTTTATGGGAGCCTAACCAATTCAGATTTGGTGGCCCTGGTAGTGTGGTGAAGCCAGCCCATAAATATGGCAGAGTCAGTCTAGCAGAGGAGTCGGGTGGAAGATGGAGTGCTGAGGAGGCTGTCATTGACCTTGGAGGGGTCCCCTAGGTCTAGAAGGTCTGGCCTCCACAGTCAGCTCAGGCAGTGGGAGCAAGGAGGATAGAGTACATTATTATTATTATACAGGATTTATATAGCATCAACAGTTTGCGCAGCGCTTTACAATATAAGAGAGACAGTACAATTACAATACATTTCAGTACAGAAGGAATGTGAGGGCCCTGCTCATGGAGCTTACAATCTAAAGGAAGGGCGAGGTGATACAAAAGGTGATAGCTGCGGGGGACGATCTGGCGGAGGTGATTCCAGTACAGTTCTTAGGTGAAGGTGGGGTAGGCTTCCCTGAAGAAGTGAGTTTTCAAAGATAGCCTAAAGGCAGACAGGGTGGGGGCTGACCGGTCATGCTGTGGTAGGGAGTTCCAGAGGATGCGAGAGTCTTTGGAGAAGTCCTGGAGGCGAGCGTGGGAGGAGGTGATGAGGGAGCTGGAGAGGAAGATATCTTGGGAGGAGCGGAGAAGGCGATTTGGGCGGTATCTGTGGATGAGGTTGGTGATGTAGCTAGGGGCAGTGTTGTGGATAGCTTTGTAAGCTGTGGTTAGTATTTTGAATTTTATACGTTGGGTTAGTGGAAGCCAGTGGAGGGATTGGCAGAGAGGGGCAGCAGTCGCTGATCAGTTGGTAAGGTGTATGAGTCTTGCAGCAGCATTCATAATAGACTGAAGGGGGGATAGCCTGTGTAACGGTAGACCAGTGAGGAGTTGCAGTAATCGAGGCAGGATATAACCAAGGAGTGGATAAGTTGTTTTGTGGTGTCATTGGTCAGGAAGGGGTGGATTTTGGAAATGTTCCGGAGGTTGAGGCGGCAGGATTTAGCCAGTGAGTGGATATGGGGCCCAAAGGAGAGGTCAGAGTCTAGGATTACGCCTAGCACCCTGGCATGAGGGGAAGGACCAATGGTTGTGCTGTTGATCTTAATGGTAAAGTCGTGAGTGGGGGATCGGGAGATTGAGGGTACATCAGCACACCCAGGGAGAGACTGGCACGTGTAGCAAGCTTTCAAAGGACAGCGCTGTGCTTAATCCTTTATCCTTATCCTGGGAGATCTTCAATGCAGCCAGGAAGGCTGGTAGTGTCTGCAGGTTGTGGAACTGGAGGCAGTTCTGCAGGAGAGAGGAGATATCTCGGCATGCAATTTGAAACAATCTAAGCTAATTTTCAGAGGGGCTGAGAGTCCATAGCCCATAAGGGGCTGCTTCTACTGAGCTGTAAAAACTGAAAGCTTTCAAGGAAAAGAACAGCCCAGGATTTGCCTCTGTGAATAGGAAGGAAGTTGTCCCTGTGCATTGATCCAGTCAAGTTGGACATCTCATAATTCCTATTACCCTATCCAAGTTATTTCCCCTAATAAAATTACAAAAACCAAGCTCAATGACTGTTCACTGACTGTGGATGCAAGTGTGAAAAATGCATGTTGCCTGGCTGTGTGGAGCTTAGGGGGACCTAGAAACACAGTGGCCCTCAAGAGGGTAGCGCTACATATTTATAGTATTAAAAATATGTATGCAAAATATGTGTAGACAAGGTTTAGAGCTCATGTACATTGCAGCTGATAAACGCACTTTCAGGAACTTTTCTGCATTTTTGTGAGCAGCCCCTGAACTCTCCCTATTGTTTTCCTATTTGTCCATGTACACATAGTCCTTTACAGTCGTTTACAGGCAGTTGAGTTAACAGTCATTTTTTGAATGCACCAAACTTGCATTCAGGAGTAGATTTTATCAGCATTTCAAATGGCAAACGCTTGTAAACACATTTATAAGCGTTTGCATTTATAAGCGTTTTTTAACTGTTCCATATCCAGATGCTGTCCAGAGCCTTTTTTCATCATCAGAAATGCATGCAAAGTATTTTCCATGTATTCAAATGGACCCGGTACACCAGTGCAGTCAGTTCCAGGTTTTGCGTAAAGGAAAAAATGGTAGAATGTGCTGCATTATGCTCATGATGGGATCCATAGTGAATACAATCAGAAAAGACAGGTCATCTCAACACATACTGCTCTCTCTGCTTCTGCTCTCTTTATTTCTCTCAAAATGTCTGAAATAGTTAATTTTTTACTGTTTTTCAGTGCATTCTGAGCATTTTGGAAGGTCTCCTGAAGTTAACTTAAAAAAACGCTTCTAAACGCAAACGCTCATAAACGCATGTAAACGCGGTATGCAAACGTAGCTAAGCAGACATTTTTAATCTGTTTTCCAGCAGTCAGTTTCCAACATTCAGAACACTTTTCCAAATGTCCCGTGTACATGGAGCCTTACAAAGTATAAACTATATATTTAAACACCTTAGAACTTTCAACATGCACAATACAAAACAGTATTACTGTAGAGATAAATCCTATTAATAACATTTAGCTTGCTAAAGCAGTGTGGACAATACACAATTGCTATTTTCTTATAATAAAATATCAATTTTCACCTTTAACCTTTGGTGTGTCTGAGTGCTGTTGCCTCTTTGTACATTAGCTGCTTCCTGTCTAGAAGCATGCACTTCAGCAAGGCAAGGACAGCATTATCACCCTGTAACAGAAAATTCCTGAACAAGGACTTTCACGGCAGATTATTATTATACATTCTCCAGGTATTAAAAAAAAAGAGAGAAAAAAATCTATAAATTTCCACCTTTGTCATTATGCCAGATTTTGGACTATTTCTAAAAATTACATCAAAAGGGTATTGGGGGGGGGGGGAAGAGGGTGTCATTTTAGCAAATATAATTTATCTATACAGGAAAAGGAGGCCTAAAGGATGTTACATGATGATAACAAAAAATTATGTAATAAAAAATGTCTGGCAAAGGATCTAATGTGGCTATTATGGATTGCCATAAATATGGACTAATGTGTTATAGAATCCTACTAGATTTACATATGCTATAAATTGTTGAACATTGTAGTTACAGAACATTTCTGTTCAAAAGGGAAATGGTAGAAACAGCCTTTATTACTCTGTGTTGTAACAGTGAGATTCATTAAACACACAACAAAACTTGAAATATAAAACAAGCTAAAGCAGAATTTCAGCCAAAACTATTTAAAAAATGTAGAGTTCCAAAAGGACTCTGTTCAGGTGATTTCCCCTTACTTTCGATATTGTCACCAAGGCAGGAACAGATGATTAATAAGAAAATAAGAATAAAAGCACTAATGTTAATGGACTGGGGAAGTTAGATGTTAAGTTTTGAGGTCATCAGTGTACCCTATGGGAAGCTTTTAAAGCAGAATTTTACTTAAAAAGTGAAGTACTGCTGGTTCACTCCTTCTCCGTTTCCACTTCTGTAATCCTCACCTAGACAAGGATGATGCCTCTTGCCCTCCTTCTCCCCTCCCATGGCCTCTTGGGACACATCACATGTCCCAGAAGACTGCAGGACCATCCACAGAGTGGCACATGTTGGCAGCTGTTAGTTCCCCTAATTGTAACTCCTCCTGTAGTGATGTAATTGGTGGAGATAGTGCTCCATTATATGCCAGCTGTGGGTAGGGCTCAGTGAAGTTGAGGTATGTGAGCAGGACACCCCTGAACTGCAAGGTGTAGAGCTGTGCTGGAGGAAAGAAAAGAGCCCTCTGCAGGGATGAACTGCCAAAGTGGTGAGTGAGGACACATTGGAGACAGAAAGAGAAACCTTGCCACCTCCGATCCACTGGTCTGTGACTTGGTTTAGTATGGCCTTGGGGCCTAAGGAGAAGCAGGACTTTGTGTAAGAAGAATGCACTCCCTGTGCATGGAACATCTGAGATAAGAGGCTTTAACATTTGGGGAAGATGGCTGCAATAGTTTTATGAAATATTTGAGTTTTCCGCATTTGAGAGAAACCGTTGTATGGGGAGTCATGAGCAGGAAAGGGTTCTGCACCATAGACTTCTGTTCAGTGAGCTGAGTTAATGTTACCTGCAATGTAAATCGACTGTAACTACAAGAGTTGCGCTGGAGTGAAGTACATCAAAGAATTTAAATGTGGACTGGACATTTATTTATTCTGGTTACCAGGCCTCAGGCTGAGAATATGTCTGAGAGTGGGCCTCAGGCCTGGAAAAGTGTAAAACTATATGATGGAGTATCTTCAAACAAAAGGTAGGTGACTATCTCATCCAAGAAAAGCATGGCACAAACAGCTACCCAAAAAGGGACCCTCACATGCGAGAGCTCATGAATGCACAGTGGGGTAGCTAGCTCCTATATCCAAGACGGTAGCTCCAAGGACCTGCAGTGGTATGAAGATCCAGCTGCAGGAAGACAACGCTGTAAATATTTGTAAGTACCTGAATATTAGGGGCTCATCCAGACATGTGAATAATCCTGGCCTATGTGAAGAGCTACTGTGAGAGGACTGTGCATCCACCTCAGAGCTGTGTGCAAGCAGCCTATAAAAGTTGATGCACATGCTGCACCTGCACAGACACAAATGCATTTCAACTTTGACGATGCGTCTAGGACCGGGAGCTTGGAAATATACACAGACAATGTAAACCTCCTTGTAAACCACGAAATACCTCTGACAATGGCTTTGGATGGAGGACAGGATTAATCACTTGTCTTATTGAGCCCTAAAAGTCAGCAGCTAGAGTATTTGTAGCTGCTGACTTTAAAAAAACCCCATGAAGTTCCATGTTACCATTTCCCATGCATTCAATTGGTAGAGGAAGTGAGGGAAAAATCTCCCAGTAGGGAAACAGACAGAAAAAACATGAGTGGTACCAACACTTTCCTAATTTATCAAAGAACTAGTAAACAGTTTTTGGAATTCTGCTTTGATTACAAGGTTACAAGGAAATTAAAAGACTACCTTGAAGTGGGGCTCCCCTGCGCACTGCAGGGGTTCAATGCTAATTTTTTCCCTGAGGTACAATTAAAAAGCAGTTTTACTTCAGCCTATCTTAGCTGTATGGAAATTTGGCCATTTCAACAGGGACATCTGAATTATGATGCAATTATGGCCATTCCCGTCTGACAGAAATCAATCTAACAATCAACTTCCGTTGAATGAGAAAGTTGAAAATGTTTCTTTTGATAAGCAGCTATTATTATTATACAGGACTTATATAGTGCCGACAGTTTGCTCAGCGCTTTACATTATGGAGGGAGACACTACAGCAACAATACAGTTCAATACAAGAGGGATTAGAGGGCCCTGCTCCTTGGAGCTTACAATCTAGGATTATCCAGCCTTAGTTTATGCCTTGCTCTCTACACCTGTTCTCCCTGGTGCTCCAGGCTGTGGGTGTGCTCCTGGCATTCTCAATTACAGTGAAGGTCTTTGATGATGTCAAAGTGCAACCAACGGGAAAAGAATCAGCGTAAATGGATGTCTCATTGAGAGGAGGACCCTGCAAGAACAAGGGATCAGGTAAGTAAACTGCTTTTTAATAGTAGTCTAGGCAAAAATTAGCATTTAAAGTGTTTCTAAACCCATTACCCTTCATTCACTATATCAGGTCTTCCACAGTACACAGAACATGCAAATGAAAATAATAAATTTAAACTGTTAAATATATTTTCTCACCAGCAGTATATAGCAGTCTTGTGACTTCTATCAGTGTCTGGCTGATCGCTGTTTAATCTTGTAGGAGTTTTCATTCTCCTCTGACTGTCCTATGAGGCTGCATGACCCCTGACCCTCTGTCCGGACAGCGCTGATTGACCCTGTGCCAGTCACATGCACCCTCCCATAAAAAACCCAAACTCTTTAGCAATACACACCAAACAGAACAGATTTGGCACTGCTCCTCTACACTATCAGCAGATGAACTGGGGACAGTAAAAGAAGGAGAGGATCAGAGAAGACAGGATCAAGCAGCCTTTTTACACAATGCAGTTGATTAACCCCTTAGGTTCCACAGTGAGTATAACAAGCATGCTTTACTGCATATACAGACTGATTTTCCTGTTGTGTGTTTAGTAACACTTTAAACCCTCGCAGTGTGAGGGAAGCTCCCCTCCAGGGGTCATTTTTACATTTTCCAAACACAAGAGAAAAGAAACAGAGTTTGTAAATTTCTCCGGACTTAATATTTCAGTTTGAAAGACCAATTTAAAAATCTGCACATTCACCTTCATCTGGCTTTTTCCAGGCTGTTTTACATTGATACCTTTCATTGGAAACGAATGCATTGTATTTGTAATACATTCTTTCAAGTAGGATTGACATATCAGTGTGTTGAACTATTGTTATTCTGCAGACATACACAGTTGCAGAACAGAATTCCACTGGCAGTGGCACAATGGGAAATAGAAATTATTTACCTCTTACCATTTCTGTACCTCATGTTGTAAAACAAACTACTACATTTTACTTTTACTCAGCTGGGATTGCTATTGTGTACAGCTACAATTTACTAGTATTGTGGAAGGATCTCAGATGGGTTTAGGCCACAGTGACCTTTGTAAATATGTACTGTGTAGGAATAAATGTCTCAAGCACACCCACATGTTTGCTGCCATTCCCTACATTTATAAGGCCTGGTGTTTTGCCAACAATACGAAGTATGCACTTTGCTTACCAGATCTTTCTATCTAAATGTCCACTTAAAGCTGAACTCCAGACTCCAAGAGTAAAATACACAGATGAAAAACATATACAGTACATAACCTGACCCAAATGCCAAAATATTTGTAATTCTCTAAGGTCACTATTGTGCAGGGCTGTGGATAAGGGGGTACCACCAGTTCTCCTGTATGGGGCCCAGCCCAGCAGGGGGGCTCAGGCAGCTGGGTGAATAGGATGTGGGCAGGGTGGGTGATCAGCGTGGGGTGGGGGGATTACTGATACAACAGGGGAACTGATCCCCTGTATGGCTCTTCCTGCAGCAGCTGAAAGCTGGATTCTTCTTCTCTTCATAGTTACATAGTCTGGCTGAAAAAAGACAAAAGTCCATCCAGTTGAACCATTAAAAAAAAAAAAGTTATAATCCTATACCCACAATTAATTCAGGGGAAGGCAACCCCCTCCCCCCCACCCCCTGCCAAAGCATGAGCCAGTTTGCTCCTGCAGGGAAAAAAATTCCTTCCTGATCCCCCGAGAGGCAATCGGATATTCCCTGGATCAACTTTACCTATAAATGTTAGTAACTAGTTATTTTCTAAGAAAGAGTCCAGGCCTTTTTTGAAGCAATCCACTGAGCTGGCCAGGACCAACTCTTGAGAGCGTCTATTACACATTTTCACAGCTTTTACTGTGAAGAAACCTTTCCGTGTTTGGAGAATAAATTTCTTTTCCTCCAGACATAAAGAGTGCCCCCTTGCCCCTCTGTGATGACCTCAAGGTGAATAACTCTACACCGAGTATACTATTTGAACCACATATATATTTATACCCCTACAGTGGGGGGGGGGGGGTGGGGGGGAGCCTCACTTCAAGGTAGTCTTTTAATTTCCTCGGCGTTAACCTTATAATCAAAGCAGAATTCTAGAAACTGTTTACTAGTTCTTTGATAAATTTGGAAAATGTTGGTACCTCTGCTGCCCAGGCCCCCCTGTGTGCCCCCACCCCTGCAGTGCTGCCAGCTTGCCTCCTCTGCTTCCCACCCACATTTACCAGCCCCTTTCTTTCCTGAATGAACACAATGAGTGGTCGATACCCATCACTCACTGTGTTCATTCATAACTGAACCATCATAAACTGTTTTTTTTGGAGGGGGCCCTGTCAGGTCGGCTGTATGGGTCCCATGGTTTCTAACAGCAGCTCTACTATTGTGATCCAAGCATTCCTGTCTAGTATTATAGCAGAGTGAGTGACCCCAATTTTCTTTATTGCAGTTAAGCAACACAGTTTGGTCACCATCCCACCCCAGAATGCTGGTTGGACAATGAAGAGCTGTAGCATACTAATCATCCCTCTACTGTAAGTATTGTCAGGAAGGGAGACTGATAGCATTGTGTCATGCAGTAAAGATAAAATAATTATACCTTAAGTACATGTAATCCTTTTTAACAACATATGCCTTCTTTTAATTCTGTTGTTTTATAATTTATTTTAATGATTGCATTTTTCAATTCGTAACAGTTAAAATACCAGTGTTATTAAAAAAATATTGATAACGCAATGGCTAATGATAAATCTCATGTTATTATCATCATACCAAATAATGAAAAGAAAATTCCTGACTCAACGAATATTTACTTGAATGAAAAAAAGCTGGTACCACGTATATTCTGAAACTAATATAAGGATCTTTTAGTCACAGAGGATTATTTCCTGATATATTTATGGCCTTTGATATTGACAGTTGGAGGGGTTTACTTTTAGTGTCTGGATTTTTGATCCATTTATACATCTGGAATTTTAATTTCATTTTTAATTTTAATTTATTTTTTATATTTTTTAATTTTTCATCTTTCTAATATTATAGTTTTATATGTTTTTGTTTAAAAACACTAGATGGTGCCCTATTTGTCAGCTCTAGTAGGTTGGCTTATTAGTAAATAAAAGTTTTAATATTTTTTGTTTGTCACCACAGGGTGGAGCTATGTTTCAATTTTTGCACATCCTAAGTGGTTTAATACCATTTCCAATTGCCATTTGGTCTTCTAACACCAGATGTTGACATTTCTAGTTGAAGGACAGATTGATTATTCTGCAATCTGTGGCCAATCGGTGTGATCCTCTGGGGCTTCAGGTCTTATATAAGGAGCGTGGATAAGCGTGTGAGCGTGCCCCTGATGATGTTACTTGTGATGAAACACGTAGGGCGGAGCCACACAAACATGCTACTGTTCATGCTCGACAGGCCGGTAGCCAATTTGGAAATTGGAAAAGTTTGAAATTTTACCTATCTATGCTCAGTGATGTCCGTTCTTATGTGAGTGCAACCATACTTCAAATAAATGTTGTCTTACACTATGTGGAGCACTCTTTTTTTGCATGTTTCTTACCACAAGTCTGAATCCCATCTGGAGTGGTGTAGTTATCCTAATTAGGATCCATTGCTTGGAGGATCTTTACTTTTCTCTCTTGGTGATCTGGAAAAGGACCTGGTTGTCCAGATTTCTGGGTTGTTTACAACAAAGCGTGATTGACTACTCTTAACAGGGGTCATGCTTTTCTGGTAAGCCTTTCATATGAGTGGTTGGTGACACAACAGCTGTCCTTGGATTTCCTGTTTCATCACAGCCTCTGGGGACTTTTTCTTTATCTGAATATTTTTTGATGGACAATTTTTTGTATGATACATTTTTCACAGTTTTTTTCACTAATCATTTGTCACTTTATTAAGCGCTGCACTTTATGTATATAATATAAGGATATAAATTATTGTTCCATATAGTTAGCTCTATTGGTCTTAGTGGCAGAAAAACAAACAAAATAATATTAAAGAGAGAGAAGGCAAATAAAAAATAACAATAGGGACCTGTCTCCTACTGTCAAGCTCTCCCCATATCTTGAAATAAGCACCAGCATTATTTTTTAAGCTTTCTTATATTGTTTGAAATTCCAGCCAGGTAGACCATATTTTATTAAATTCTGCTTCTCTGTTTGGTAAAAGAATTGTGAGCTCTTCTCATTTTCTTATTGTATTTTGTTGTCAAACCCAATTGCTTACCGAAGGCATAGTTTATTGTTTACAGAATCTAGAAATGGGTATACTAGATAACTTCACCAATTCCTAGATATTTAGCTACAGCAAAGACAGGGCCAAATTGTTTGGTAGCTCAACTTCAGTTAAAGTAGTAAACTGAAGGCAATTTTTTACTTTGGAGTTGGAGTGGGGCTGTGCTGGCACTGCATGAGTTAAATGGCCCCCTGCTGTCCAGTGGTCTTGTATATGTACTGTTCCTGACATAAGCACGCCCAATGCTTGCTCCACAGACAGGAACAGTGCACCACTGGACCGTGGGGGAGTGCGGTTTTCCGTAGGATCTGCGCGTCAGGTGAGTATGAACTTAGCCCTCACCCTAGAAAAAACGAGCAGCTGATCCATGCAGTGGGGGCACAGACCCACTGCATGGTATACCCCCCCAAAAAAATGGAGTTCAGCTTTGAGTAAGGAAAGGTTATAACCCGTCAGTATGTTTGTGCCATCTATGTTCCATTGTGGAGATTTTCTTATATTTCCTGTCCTTTAGCCACAACAGATAGTTAAAGAAAATCTCTCTAAACTGAGGGAAACCATGGTATTCACCAGGGTCACCAGAACTAGTGTCTCCAGTGTAAGATTCCTCTTTTGATGACCACTTCAGAAATAAGGGTCTCCAGGACCCACAGAGAGGGTGAACACAGACAGCAGTAAATAGCTGAAGTGTTCTAACCTCTCTTCATTTTATCTAAAATGAAAAAAAAAAAGAATCACTCAGTTACACTTTAAAGTAAATGCAAACCCAACAACTTTCTAAAACACTACCTTTTTTAAAGTGGAAAAGTGAAAATAATGTCCTGCTAGATCACTTCAGGCTGGCCCCTTTTGCACATATAGCTATAAACATTAAAAAAAATTGCCTATACTGTTTAAAATCCAGTAATACGCTACTCCACACTACTCTGCACATGCTCAGTTGCGCTTTATTTTTTGGCATTGTTCCAAAAATCAGAGCAACTAAAGGCCGATCTGCTGACAGCCTAAAGATTTACTGCTGTTCAGGGGCTCTGAGCTTCAGCAAAATGGTAGCCTCCAGCAAACAGAATCAAGAACAATGCTGGAGGCAAATTACAGCACACACTAATTTTGTTAGCATAATTATTAATGTGGAATGTATGTGTTCTGCTAAAAAACATTATTTTTAATCAAATTGTTATGTGTAAAGTTGTAAAGAGTTGCCGATCTTGCAACCTCTTTGCTGTCCAGATTCATGCACTATAGAGATGGCTACATGGCATTTACCGGGGTGTGTCTCCCAATTGTGACAACAGTGGACCATGCCTGCATAGTGTTTGTTGCAGCTGCCACTTTCAATCTCCATCATATTTTGTGTCATAGGGTGACTATTCAGGAACATAACTGAGAGACAGATCTTTGTCACCCTATAACAGGAAGTGATTAAATGAGGACCTCCTTGGCAGGATCATCAGCAAATATTTTAATGAAGACTAAAGAAACTAAAAATATAAAAAAGTATTTTGAAATGACAATAATGTTAAAACATTAATAAGATTTAGGTGATTAGATTTAAATGTTCTGTAAGCTAATAAATGTATGCCTGTTCCTTTGGGTAATTCCAACTGATTTCATTAGTGGAGAGTTACAGGAATCATAACTGGAGAAGACAGCAGGAGATAAATGTAATGTGTTAATTACATATACCTGCAAGCTATCCTTTCTTAATTGTGGCTCTCCATAAACAGTTCAGGTAGGAGAGCGGCACTGTTAGCCAAGTGCTTCCATTCCGTGCTGTTTTGTGAATGGAAGCCACTTGTAGTGACTTTTTTAATTGTAATTAAAGTGTTACCAAACCCATAACAGTAAAATCAGCCTGTGTATGCAGTGAAGCATGCTTGTTATACTCACTGTGGAACCGAAGGAGTTAATCTTCTGCATAGAGCAAACAGACTGTTTGATCCTGTCTCCTTTGATCCTCCCCTTCTTCTGCTGTACCCAATCCATCTGCTGATAGCACAGAGTTCTAGAAGTCACTCTGCACATGCTCAGCTCAGTGTGTACGGTTAGAGAGTTTTTTTCCCTTTGTGAGTGTGCATGTGAGCAGCACAGGGCCAATCAGCACTGTCCAGACAGAGGGTCAAGGGTCATGCAGCCTCGTAGGACAAGGGGAGAATGAAATCTCCTACAAGATTAACCAGTGCTCGGCCGAACACTGATAGAAGTCACAAGACTCTATATACTGCTGATGAGAAAAGGTATTTTACAGTTTATATTTACTAAAAAAATTGCATTTCCATGTAGTGTGTACTGTGGATATAGTGAATGCAGGGTCCTGGGTTTAGTAACACACAAGAAAAGTGACCATCCACATTGCAATTTGGTAGTACAGTCTATTAAGTTATTTTGCATTGTGGAGAAAGGTAAAGATGTGTATGTTACATAAAATCCAATTGGATGCATCTGTATGGAACATTGACTGGAAACTCAAACATTTAAACAGATTGTAAAGCAACACACTGATAGCACAGGCTTTTTTTGTTTTCAGAAACTATGTAGCATTAGGGCTCTTTCACACAGGCAGCCAGAGACAGTAAAACAGGAGACAGAGCTGTGGTTTTACGGACCCCCCCCCCCCCCAGTCACGCAACTGAATACTAACATAACAGCGTTTTTCACTTGGGCTGCAGAGTTTGACTCGGCCATTGAATTCAATTGGACCATGCCACAGCTGCGTACAAGGCACGCAATTGCAGCAGAGCAGTGCAGCATCACCAGGTTTAAATCAGGTATTGGGAAGGCAACGCAAGGCCTCCTCACTGCCTGTCAAATGCCCTCTGAAAGGTGATCCTATTGGAATACATTATTCATGTATTTTGTACAACAACTATCAGTATTAAGTAGAGATATATTCTTCAACCAGCAGATGACATTGTTAATAAGTTTGTAGCTGCATCTACGACTATACTCTATGTCTTTTATCTATAATAAAGTTCCTGTTTCCTGTTTGCAGAGAAGCAGCAGATAAAGAAACTAAAAAATAAGGACCTAACCAAAAATAAACTACCAGGGCTTTTTTAGGCACCATACCAACAGAAATTATAAAAAAATGATAGCCTTATTGGACATCATTAAAACCACAATTGAAATAGAAAATGTGAGCACAAACGTAGCTCAATAATTAAAAACATATAACCATTGCATATTGTAACTTTACAGAACATCAGCTTGTTACAAAATACTCCAAATGATTCCCATACATAGTACAGTAGGTGTATATATAGCTCATATGTCATTTCTTTAGAATTTTTCCCAATGTTTGACAAAGTTTGCTTCCTCAGGGAGATTTAGCATAGGATTCTAAAATTATAAACAAAGCAATACTAAACAAAACAAAACATATGAAAAACTAAAACATCAGTCACCAAAATATTTACATTTACCAGAAGATGGCTTCCAAATATTCATGGGACAACTAAGGAACCATAACCATTTGAATCCAAGAAGAACCTTCCATCAAAAATTGCAAAAGAAGAAAAGAGATATGGGCCAGGTGGGCTTTTCTGAAGCAGCATTGAACCACATGTGGACTATGCACTGTCTGTTCTGTAGGGCTTTATACAGAATCTCTAACTTTGCTTTTTAGAGAGCACAGCAGGGCACGCAAGTATGAAAGAGCCCTTACAGTTTACCAGATTATATTTCAATAGAGTGGGTTGCTGAATACACTACTTAACTGACTGTTTATTTATGGTTACATTTTTGTACCATTCAGCCTACATGTAATAGATTGTGTAAGCAGATTGTGGGAAGCTTAAAGAGGCTAAACTGTGGTAGTATTGTCCAATAAAAAAAAAAAAAAAACCACAGGACAAATGACTTTTCAATAATATTGCCTATGTTCTACCTGCAGCTGATCCCTTTCCCATTACTGATTTAACATGTCCGGTTCTGCATTGTGTCTCTTTATGAAGGTGGCCATTTTGGTAGAGGCAGGTCTTTGTTTACTCATGTCAGAGCTGATGACTGATGATCTCATGACTTGTGGGACTGATGATAAAATAAGCATCAGGAGAGCAGAAAGTACAGATCCAAAGAATGAATGAAGCATCAGCAGGGTGATACCAGCACTGAAGCTTTCTCTCCAGCTGGGAGAACAGTGAGCAGCACAACAGTGTTTTCAGCAGAGCAGGCTTGTAGTACAAGGGGAGGGTGAAGCAAGGCAGCTAGATTAATATATAAATACAAGGTAAAATACACTGCTCAGCAAAATTAAAGGAACACATCAGAAAACACATCAGATCTCAACAGGGAAAATATCATGCTGGATATCTACACTGATATGGACTGGGTAATGTGTTAGGAACGTAAGGATGCCCCATCGTTTGATGGAAATGAAAATGATCAGCCTACAGAGGACTGAACTCAAAAACACCCCGAAAATCAAAGTGAAAAAATGATGCATCAGGCTAGTCCATTTTGCTGAAATTTCATTGCAGCAACTCAAAATGGTACTCAATAGTATGTATGGCCCCCATGTACTTGTATGCATGTCTGACAATGTCATAGCATGCTCTTAATGAGACGACGGATGGTGTCCTGGGGTGTTTCCTCCCAGATCTGGACCAGAGCATCAGAGAGCTCCTGGACACTCTGAAGTGCAAAGTGGCAGCGGCGGATGGACCGAAACATGATACCCCAGAGGTGTTCTATTGGATTTAGGTCAGGCGAGCATGGGGGCCATTCAATGGTATCAAGTCCTTCATCCTCCAGGAATTGCCTGCATCCTCTCGCCACATGAGGCTGGGTATTGTCGTGCACCAGGAATTCAGGACCCACTGCACCAGCATAGCGTCCAACAATGGGTCCAAGGATTTCATTACGATACCTAATGGCAGTCAGGGTGCCAGTATCTAGCCTGTAGAGGTCTGTGTGTCCCTCCATGCATACGCCTCCCCAGACCATCACTGACCCACCACCAAATGGTCATGCTGAACAATGATATAGGCAGCATAACATTCCCCATGGCTTCTCCTTATACCTTCACATCTGTCACATGTGCTCAGGGTGAACCATTGAATTAATTTGTGAAAAGCACGGGGTGCCAGTGGCAGACCTGCCAATTCTTGTTTTAATGGAAAATACCAATCGAGCTCTATGGTGCCAGGCAGTGAGCACAGGTCCCACTAGAGAACATTGGGCCCTCAGGCCACCCTCATGAAGTCTGTTTCTGATTGTTGGTCAGAGACATTCACACCAGTGGCCTGCTGAAGGTCATTTTGTAGGGTTTTGACAGTGCTCATCCTAGTTCCTCCTTGCACAAAGGAGCAGATACCGGTCCTGCTGATGGGTTAAGGACTTTCTACAGCCCTGTCCAGCTCTCCTAGAGTAACTGCCTGTCTCCTGGAATCTCTTCCATGCTCTTGAGACTCTGCTGGGAGACACAGCAAACCTTCTGGCAATGACACATATTGATGTGCCATCCTGGAGTAGTTGGACTGCCTGTGCAACCTCTGTAGCGTCCAGGTATCGCCTCATGCTACCAGTAGTGACACTGATCCTACCCAAATTCAAAACTAGTAAAAAACAGCCAGAAAAGATGAGTAAGGAAAAAAATGTCAATGGCCTCCACCTGTAAAACCATTCCTGTTTTGGGGGTCATCTCATTGTTGCCCATCTAGTGTACCTGTTGTTAATTTAATTAACACCAAAGCAGCTGAAACTGATTACTAACCCCCTCTGCTACTTAACTGATTGGATCAATATCCCAGGAGTTTAATTGACTTGATGCTATACAAGTGTAAGGATGAGTGATCTGAAGATGAATCAAACTCTAAAAGTTACAGTATGCCAAAAAAGTCAGAGAGATGGCAATGCAGTAGTCACTAGCATTGCCTGTGGTCTCCCTGCAGCTGATTTGTTATCATGCCTTGTTCTAGACTGTGTCTGTGTGGAGGTGGTTATGTTGGTAGAGGCAGGTCTTTACTTCCTCATGCTAGAGCCTCAAGCAAGGAGAACAGGGAGCTGCACAAGAGTAATATCAAATCTCACACTGCAGATATAGAGCTCTGTGGTTGTAAGTACAGGAGTGCCTAGGCACACTTACATACCAGAAACGACACTGCTATTTTTCATGAAGAATTCAAGACAAAAGATAAATAATTCATGTTTTGAGTTCTATTCCACTTTAACCAGCTCCTTACAGTCAATAGATACAGCTGGTACTTGCACAGTACCGCAGTAAGGCCTGGAATCCGGCACAGGCCAGTCAGGAGGGAATGAGGGGGGTGGGGATTTTGGGGAAATTTTATATAAAAATTTCAGTCCCACTTTAAATTGATATTCATGATTGTCATCAGTAGCTCATTCACTAGAGAAACATTTTCATTTCAGGTTTGCTGATCCTTTCAGTCTGTTCTGCTTCTTTCAATAGTAATTTCACACTTCCTTTCCTCTCTTTATATTTTATACATATTTTCTCATTGACTGCTTGGTAATACTATAACACCAAGGTTGCTACAATAGATTTATCAAGTAAGATCTGAAAAATTGGTAATTCATGCTGCAGCCTGACTAAAAGAAAAAAACACAATATCTATTTACTCCATACACACCTTTTAAGAGAAATGTCAATACTGTCCCTGCTATGTTAGAGTGCATATGCCATGTAGGATTCTGCTGTGTGTTGGAATGTTTCAGCAGGTTGTCAAGGGCAAGAGAACAAGGTCTAAGTCAGTATGGGCCTGCACCAACATATTTTGTTTGCATCAGAACTGCTTCTCTATCCATACGAGTCAATGGTAAAGCAAAGCAACTTGAATTAAGTTGATGCAGCTTGGAAAGTCAAATGCAGGTCAGAAGGTGCTCAATTTCTGGTCAAATGTACTTGCCAATGAGCTTGGAAGGATCTCATAAGTGTCTTAAACTGATAGCAAATGCAGGCTGCAAATTGCATTTTCCTATCAACACAAACCCTAAATGTGCTCCCCTGTTGGTTTCCAACTTGAACAGTTATGCCAGAATCAAATCAAACAGTGTGCTGTACTGATTGAAGTAAACCTTTAAGGATCACATAGAGGGTCACAGCTACTTCATTACAGATAAAATAGTATTAGTTGCAAAATGTTGGAAAGAAGTGAAGTTTTTATCAACAGGAGAACAGCTGGGGCATCGTTTAATTTAAATAACTAAACTAGAGAGTCACAAGCTGGAGTCCATTCCCACGAAGGGGTTGACTGGCTAATCAGAACTTTTTTATTGCAGCTGGTGCTAGGCACCCAGAGCACACAGAGAACTGTGATGAGTCTTTGAGTAGTGGGTTACCTATTGGCACCTACAGGCAAGCTCAGTGTGTCTGCCCATACAGTGAAGGTGACAACCATTAGAAGCACCATGGTGCAGAACCTAAGGAACTGCCTTGTCTTCACCAGAGCTCTGAAGGTGGAAATTGGTTTTTCTGCAGGCAACACCCAGGTTGCAACCCTCTGACTTACCTTTGCAGGTAGCTACTGAGGACTCATAGTGGATAAGCAGGGGAGAGTCCTTACAGCACCGAAATAATGGGATCACATGTCTGTAGGTACACAAGCCTGGACGGTGGCAGAAGTGCACAGAGTCATTGGAGCAAGATGTAGACAGGGGAACACGGGGATCACAGGCTAGATGCAGACTGGAGTACATGAGGATTTCTTGGAGGAATGCTGTGGTCACAAATGCAACATGAGGCACTGGAGATCACAGGAAAGATCACTAAGAAAAGTAAGGATTCCAGCTTCTGGTGTGTGGATACATTGTTTGACCACCGAGCAACCTGCGTTTTAGCCCCATAAGACAGTGCCCCCTCTGTTATTGGCTGCTGCACTGGAGGAAGCTGGCAACCACACACTCAGAGGGAAAGACCTGGTGCTAGAGTGTGAAACAGATGCATGTGACCTAGACAAGGCCTGCAAGGAAGTAAGAGGGCTTCTCTCATTTGACATGCCTGATTTAGTGCGTAAACGGGTTTGATCACCTGAATGTGATAATAAATGAAAGGAAAACACTTTCCTACATCCTATAAAAAACCTCCCAACTTTCTGAGATGGGAAAGAGGGACAACCTTTAGCACAAGATGTGTAAGCCAAAGGAACAAAAAAATAACTGGCTAAACCCCAAAGTTTCATCACTATGTTTCCTGTATAGTGTTTTTTTTTAAAACAATAATGTGATAATAAATAGGTTTGTGTGGAAGGTTTAGTGTAGTGTTAGTGTAGTGTGACTTGATAGTTAGGTATTATATATATTATAGAGGTCTACACATCTGTCCAGAATGAATAAACATCAGCTGTCCCATAAATAAAAGTCAACTCCACCCAGAAAGAATCAGGCACTGGCTTCTTACATGACATAGTGACACTTACTATTATGACCCCTTAGATTCCTCCCTTCCTTTAAATAGAACTAAGGCTTCCCAGCTGCAGCACTTAATTATCGATACATCTGCACTTACAGTTTTCTCTTAGCCCCCTGCAAAGTACCACAAATATCTGTTGATCCTGCCAGTGCAGTCCACCTAAGGCAGCTTCCTGTAATAGTGTGGAAATGATGCTCTACTATGCTGAATTCAGAACAGAGCTTCCACTCTCATGTAGGCTTGCTTGCACTACAATAGTATGAAAAAATTGTTGCAGGAGGCTTGACTATCAGCATTGTCACTGCTGAATTACAAGCCTGTAACTTGCCATTCCAGCACCAGGCCAACCCACTGCTTTCTGAATTGACAGCATTGCTTCTGTTGCTAAGTCCTTCCCACTGTGAGCTTCAGTGCCGGGGAGGGAAGTGTTTGTCACAAATGAAAGTTTTTTGTTTTCTTCATGAGATTTTTGTATCACACAATAACCTGATTTGGTACTTGTTTAGACTATCATACAGTAGCATTTAGTTGTACTTGTTCCTCCAGACAAAATTAAAATAAATTAAATTTAAAATAAAAATTAATTGTCTATAACAATAAATAAATAAATAAATAAATAAATGGTTTAACGTTCATATATATATAAAGAAATATAATGACACAGTGGTAGCAAACATAATATTATGGCATAATCCCAAATAATCATAAATGATACTAAGTGGTGTCTTAATAATGCCCTGATCCCATCTGGGATCTGAAGGTGACACAGAACAGTGGATAAAACAACCAAAAATTGTGATCTCAAAATATACCCAATGTGGTATATTCATACAGAAAAAGTGCTCACAACTACCCAGATCCTTAATTAGTTAATCAGTTACTGACCATAACAAAATTAGTGAGATAAACAGGTGATCCCAGCATTGGGGGATGTATCGTTCAAATATAGTGAACAGTGCTTAGTGAAAAAAACTTAAAAAAATCACATATATAATATACCATGCCACAATCTCAACCAAAAACTTATACCTAAAAAAAAAAACATATATAATTCAAGTGAATCACACAGCAAAACTTTATTTTGACATATAAATCACAAAACTTGAAAAAAAGTCCAACACAAATGGTGCATGTAAACCTGGTGTTCCACCAATAATAAACATGCAAATAGTGCTGTGGATGTGCGTTACAGCCGCTGGTGATGAATCCAAAATTAGCTGAATTGCCTCCTCACCTCCTTACTGTGACCTAATGGGCCAGACAGCTTTTGGATCACCCCTGGATCCTCCAAGTGCAATTTCCCTTTAATGGAATCCTTCCAAATAGCAGTATAACATCACATCTAAGCTCCCCGTTAGGGATGCGTGATATAGCCAACTCCCACAGGACTCATAATAAAGACATGGAAGAGAGAGCCTCTATAGTGTAATACTGTTTAATTTATAGATATATACAAAAACAAGCCAATTTCCCACTCACTTTTTGTCAGAAGAATACAGGCGTTTTAACCTCATGCTATGGGTGTAGTATTGCATGGGTTCGTATGGAGTACAAAGATGGCATCCACGCCAGATATTGCGTCACCTACGCGTTGCGTCATGGCACACGTGACTTCATCAGGGTCAAAGTCTATAACAAGGTTTACTTAATATGTCCTATCACAGTCTATGGTCAGGCTCAGAGGCCAGTGCCTGTAGCAGTAGAGAGGTTCATGCAGTTGTCAGTTCTTTGAATACACAAGCAGATCTTTCAAGAGGCTGGCACAGGCCAGTCTTCACTAGAACTCCTGATAGTGGAGATGGGTTTTGCTGGGTGCTAATTCCAGGTCACAGCCCTCTGGACTGCCCCAGCAGGAAGAGAGCAAGTGGGGTAGCAGACAGGTGGTCGATGAACAAGCCAAAAGGTCAGGAACGGATAGTAGCTGGATGGGATCAAGCAGAAGCAAAGTCAATGAGCCAGCCAAAAGATCAGTAATGAGTAATAGCTGGATAGGATCAGGCAGAAGAATAGTCGATGAACAAGTCAAGGGTTGATAACAAGTGGCAGCGAAGGTAAGGAAAGCAGTAGGCATGCAAGGTGCAAGATATTGGCTGGGGAGAGCACAATAATCTGGCAAATAATTAGTGCAAGCACATGGCTAAAATAGGAAGTTCAAGGGAGGAACATAGATTTCAAAGTTTAAGAGGGACAATGTATAAAACAGGAATGTCCATTGGACCAGACAAGGAACTATCCAGCATTTCACAGTGAGAAGAGCCAAAGCCATACACTGCAGAGATCCCAGGTTCAGATCCTGAAATGTACAATGCTACTATGTTTATTTATCTCAGTCTAATTTATCGTTATTAAGTTACCTGCTAACCCTGGAGTTTCCCTGTTCAGCCTTTATTGAAGTGGTTGATTCACCAAGCTGTTCTGCTCTTTATATATGCATAAACTCAGAGCCTGTTCCTAGTGTGTATGTGCTGTTATCAGGTCTGAACTCTGACAACACTCTGCAAGGCACTTACAGCTCCTCCCTCATTGAGATCTATGCTACTGTCACCACTAAGCAAAATGTCTGCCACCATTGAGAGACGAAAGGTACTGTGGGTTAGTGGTTGTGTGTCCACACATAAAGACTTTAAAAAAAGGTAAACAAATGGTGATTTTAAGTAAATATCACAAAATTATAAAATAGTGGGCCAGTGTTGATATGATACCATTACATCTACATTAAGGTAGTATTGTTTTCCGCATGTAAGTTCCATTTATTTGTTTATTCATCATTTTAAAAATTCCACTAAGTGACTGTGACACCATAGTTTAGCTTAGTTGTCAACATTTGAAAAAAGTTTTTAGGGACACTTTTTTTTCTCTGTGGCGGGAAAGCCTCTGTAGACTAATTACTTTAATTAGGGGTGGGGCATTCATATGTTATGGGCATGGTTGTAGCCAAGGCAAAAAAAAAGTAGTCATGGTTTAAAAATATACCAAATATTGGGCGTGCCCTAAAGGGGGTGTGGTTAAAAAGAGTTTGAGATGACTTACCTAGTACAGAATTTGGTAATGTTAAATATGGAATGTATAGTAAAGAACAAGGGAAGATGGAGATGACTGTGTGTGTGTGTGCAGGATGGGAGTGACTGGATGGAGGTGTGTGTTTGTATATAGGATGGAGTTGACAGGGTGGAGATGACTGTGTGTGTAGGATGGAGATGACTGGATAAAGGTGACTGTGTGTTTGTGTGAAGGATGTAGATGACTGGATGGAGGTTTATTTAGGATGGAGATGACTGGATGGTGTTGTGTGTAGGATGGAGATGACTGACAGCCAAATGGCTGCTGCTTGCTTCCACCATCGAAAAAAACACAGAGAGAGACCCTTAGCCATCATGATCCCCCCCAGAGATGGAGAGGCAAAGAGAGCAAAAATTGCAGCACTAATATACCTCGTTAGGTCCACTGCAGTCTCACATATGTTGCCAGTGTACTGGAAATCCGAGATCAGGGCGGGGGCAGCAGTAAACGGGGGTTGCTAATTCTGCAACAGCCTAGAGTATTTAAAAGATTAAAAACCTTCCTTGCCTTATTTTCTCAGTGGGAAGGGTGGTCTGTGGCAGACTGGGGACTATTTCTCCATTTTCGGGTGCCGTGGACTAATCTGTAGTGCAACGGTTCCCATGCGTTAAACTAATGTCCCAGCCTCTTCTACATCAATCCGCCAGAGCGATCCGGCAGATTGATACAAAAGTGGCTGGGAGTTTAGTTTACTAAGAAACAGCGTCACTACAGAATTCTCCGCTGCTCCAGAAAATTGAGAAATTGGTCCCAAGTCTGTTGCGGCTCCCCCTTCGCACTGAGCAAGTAAAGCCAGGAAAGTTTTTAATCTTTTAGCTACTCTAGGTTCTTGAAAAATTAGGAACCCATAGAGCTGCTCCCTCCCATCTTGATCTCAGCTTTCCAGGACACTGGCTGGGACCCCCGTCCTGATCTCGGATTTCCATGGCACTGGCCAGGACTGAGGCATGGTGGGACATCATTCAAAAATTTGTGACTGTCCCAAGCAATACATGACAGCGTTTTACTGACCATGACAGTTGGGCAAACCCTGGAATTCAGCCAAATGATCCACTGGAATTACTGAGGCATTTAAGAAGCCTGCATGACATTTGACTTGCCTTGACTTGATTTTGAAAGCGATTTCTAAAAACATACCAGTATCGGATGGCATTGGATTTTAAACAGGCCACCTTCTATGACATTTTATATAGATGACAATACACTAGCCCTGTTTTTAATTTCTGAAGTCAGAAGAACCTAGGGCACCCTGCCAGTAGTAACCCACTCTGCAGCTACCAGTTTATAGTGATGTAATTGGGGGGGGGGGGGGCAGGAAGGTGGATGAAGTGTAATAGCAAACATCATGGAGACACTGGCATGTGGAGGTACCGACAAAATATTATTAATATTATTACAGGTATATACAGATTTTATATAGTGCCAACAGTTTGCGCAGTGCCTTACAATATAAAGGGAGACAGTACAATTACAATACAATAAAGTACAAGAGGGTTAAGAGGGCTCTGCTCATAAGAGCTTACAACCTAATAGGGTGGGTCAAGTGGTACAAAAAGTTATAACTGTAGGGGATTAGCTGAGGGAAATGATAAAAGTTGGAGGCATGATAGGCTTCCGTGAAGAAATGAGTTTTCAGGGATCGCCTAAAAGCAGCCAGAGTAGGGGATAGCTGGACAGATTGAGGTAGAGAGTTCCAGAGGATTGGAGAGGCTCTGGAGAAGTCCTGGAGATGAGCATGTGAGCAGGAGACAAGGGAGCATGAGAGCAGGAGGTCATGAGAGCAGCAGAGAACACTGTTTGGGTGATATTAATGCAAACCTCTCAAAGGATACAATATTCAGATTAGGTTGGTAGCACACTTCACAGATGTAGAGTAACCACTGAAAAGTGAACTTTGGGGACTCAAACTCTAACAGAAGCAATACCTCTACTTGACAGAAGCTTACTCTGAGCTAGTGCTGTGCATCACCACGTGTTCAGATCTGAACCTGCAAACTGTGTTGTGTATGGCAGTATCTCTTCTTGCTTAGCCACCTGAGATGCTGGACATCACCCTGCCTGATTTCTTACAGAACCTTAGCTTGTGCCTTGTTTTTCTTGAACCCTGAACCCTTCGCTCCTCTCATGAACCTCCTATTTAAGCTATGTACTTCCTATTTTCCAGATTATTGTGCTCTCTCCAGCCAACCTCTTACTCTTGTCGCTCCTGCTGCTGTTCATATCTTTGCTACCACTCCTTACTGACCTTTTCCTTGTTACTCTCCTACGCTTCTGCTTGATCTCGTTACTGACCTTTGGCTTGTTCCTTGACTATGCGTCTGCTTGATCCCTACCTGCTTTATCTGCCACTGGACCCCGGCTTGCTCACCTCATGATGGGGCAATCCTGAGGACAATGACCTGGCACTAACACCTTCAGGAGCTCTGGGGAGTACCGGTTAGTACTTCATGCACCATGGTGATCTGCTTGTATACCTATCCTGTTGGTCGGTGGAAGCCTCTCTACTGCTATAGCCACTGGTCTCCATGCTTGACCCTCTGACCGTGGCACCACCTCGGCAGAATCCTGAAAGCAATCTACCATTTATCAAGGAAAGCTACAGCCATTATGTCAATATTCTAATATCCAGCACACTTTAGAGGACAACAGGAACTGAAATCCAATAAAATAATTAGATAATAATTAGACTGGGAAATGTATGAGAAAATGTGTGGCTAAATGCTAGCAATAACTAACGAATTCTTACTGAGTAGACTATTGTTTAGACAGTTAATTAGTACTGATGAACTAAATGAATATTATTCTGAAATTAAAGTGTAACAGTTAAAAGCGCACTGAATGAGTCTGATAAGGTATTACTGCTGTAGAGCTGTAATGGCACTAAAGCAGGGTCAAGAAAGAAGTAAGTGTGTTATAGATTGGCCTGTGTGTTCCTCAGATGATATGTATGGCTGGAACAGGAGCCATAACAATCCAGCAGCATCTACAAATCAAATTGTTCAAAATGACACATTTCAGACTGGCTGATATGTCATTTTTATTCATGCACTGCAATTTAGGAGCATAGCCCGAGGCCAGGAAATATAACAAACTTTGAGTTTTGTTACACAAATAAAGTATGCATTTTGTTGGGAAGTAAAATCTAATTCAGAATTCTCTGGAAGGTTTTCAACATTTCTGCGATGAAGAATGGCTAAGGATAAATGGTGCGTTTGTTTCAAATAGCAATGGCACAAAAATGCATTATTATAATATGCACAAGTGTTCAAAAACAGAGAAGGTCACATATTTGTTTACAAGTATACTATAACTTGAGGCTATAACTGGTGGATGTTATAATTTTCAACAATGATGCAAAATTAAATTATTATTATTATTGTTATTATAATACAGGATTTATATAGCACCAACAGTTTGCGCTGCACTTTATAAAATGAAGGTAGACATTACAGTTAGAATCAGGGGCAGACTGACAACTCATGGGGCCCCTGTGTCCTTGCCCAAACTCAAAAAAGCCTATGAAAAAGGTACCAGGGGCATCTCATGGGGCCCCCTACTGACCCCAGGCCCTCGGGCAGTGCCAGAGTGTCCAAATGGTCAGTCCACCCCTGGTTAGAATACAATTTGGTACAGAGGGCCCTGCTTGTTAGAGCTTACAATGTAGGAATTAAGATTTATTTAGTGCAAACAGAAAAGCTTAAAGTGATATCAAACCTAAAAATGTTTTTTACCTGAATGCATTGCTTGAATTAAGGTAAAAAAAAGTTTTTAGGTTCCCTTTGCTCCCCCTTCCCTGCATAGCCATAGGTCTTGCTGCTGTCAATCAAGTGCGGTGAAGAGGAAGTGGGGGGGGCTAAGCCCTGCTGTGTGTGTCTATGGAGCGCAGCCAGGAGAGAGCACGCAATGTGTGTACCCTAGCAAATGGCTTGCAATGGGGACACACAAAGAAGAGCTGGAGCCAGGATCACCGTCATGGGACCCAAGAAGAGGAGGATCAGGGCCGCTCTGTGCAATACCACTGCACATAGCAGGTGAGTATAACATGTATGTTATTTTAATAGAAAAAAAAATCTTCCTTTAGTAACACTTTAATTGTAGTTGCCCATTGAGACCAATCAGAATTCTTTTTACTGACATTAGATGAAAAGGTGAATTTTGATTTGGGAGATTCCCCCCTACCTCCATTGCCCTTATTACATAAGAAAGGAACAAGAAATCCTTCCAAAGTAAGAGAAAATACATTTTACACAGGAAAACTGGAATATTTGTCCCTTTTCCTGTTCTGTGAAAGCTGTACATTTTTTATTTTCCCATGACTTTCTGTAACAATGGTCATCTGTACAATTGGATCGACTGAATCTTCCCATTCATTTTTATAGCATTGATGTGGTTTACCTTTACTGAAACCTAACAAAAAATGATATTTATAAATCGATATTTATTGGTTGAAGCAAACCTGTGCTTTGCTTTAATCCCCCCATTGCATTATTTACTTACCTATCCGTCACTAGTGCTCAGTGCTGGGAGCCAAAAGAAAAACCTGGTACTTCTGTTCAAGGAGGAGCATGTGTCCATGAGCCAATCCGAGATGTCATACAGGAACTTCATTACCTGGTGTAAGCTATGACCCCAGCAGCTCACAGATTCCATATTGGTCTCTTCACACCACTAGTGGCTGAATGAAGCAACATCGGAGTGAAAGCAAGGTATATGCCGCTGGGGAGATCTATATTAAAGTGAACTGCATTAGCAAAACACAGGTCCACACTGCTATTTCTTGCAGCATTAGTTAATTTAAAGTGCTATTAAACAGACAAGGGTAACGTGCCATGGGTCTTTCTAATAATGAATATAAATAATGCCTCTGGTTCTATTTAATAAAATAAAAGCCTCTGAGTACTGTACCTTGTTTTGTATGTCCTGTCCAGTGATCATGTGATCTTTCCATGCTTGTTTCTATCCGCAGGGAAAGATCTGCTGGAGGTTCCTCTCCTAATTTGATGACGTATGATCTATCTAAAGGACATCTGCACAGGCATTCTGTGTCTGCACAGAGCTGATTGGTGCTTTGCCAATCTCGTGGCATAAAAAAAAAAATCACTTTCGGAATAGATAGCAAAAATAAATAGTAAATATCACAAACATGTTTCGCAGCTACATTTAATTCATTACTTGAAAGCATTTAATTGTCATTTTTGGGCATTAACATGCTGGAGGCGGAGTTTAAGATGATTGACAATTGGCTTCAATTTGTTCTGATGGCCACTGCACCTTAGTGAATAGTAGTAGGTCGGCATATATTGAGAGGGAGGTACATAATGTTAAACAGCATGCATTTACATATTTGAAGTTTAGTGACACTTTGAAATACCCTGTGCTAGCAGCACACTAGAGAGCTGGACCACTTCTCAACACAGAATTCAGCAGTCTGGATCTCCAGAGGTCCAATACACCCTATGTACAGTGCCCCAATCAAAAGGGCTGCTCAAGGAAAATAAGCGCTGTTGATTGAAGCCCTGTACAAGGGATATATCAGAATGCTGGCAGCCCAAAACACTGCACTCTTCACTAAGCAGAGATCAGGCTCTCTAGTGTGCTGCTAACACAGGGTATTTTACACTTGTTTTAGCAAATAGTAGTGCAAAAAAATAAATAAATACAAAGAAGCCTGTATTTATTACTTCTTATGCAGCCTGACTGTATCACAGTACTAATATAGAAAGGGTTGACTAAGCATTAAATCTCATTCTAAAGCATAAAAGAGCTGAATTCCAAGAAGCCTCAAAATTCTCCCTTGATGTGGAGCTATGCCCACACCCAGTGGCGTCCCAAGGCAGGTGCAGCGGGTGTGCACCGCACCAGGTGACACCTACCGCACGGGGTGACACTGGATCCACTCCACGAAAAGGTAAGCTGTAAAGAAAGCCGACGATCCCCGCAGGATGGATTGGATCTACAGATTGGGGAGCATAATGGATTGGACTCCGATCCATTATGCTCAGTCTGCAGATCCGATCCATCCTGCGGGGATCGACGATTTTCTTTACAACTTACCTTTTCGTGGAGTGGGTCCGGTGTCACCCTGTATAGGTTGCATGCCAACAATCTCTGCAGGATGGATTGGATCTGCGGATTGGGGAGCGTAATGAATCGGACTCCGATCCATTATGCTCAATCCACAGATCCAATCCATTCTGCGGGGATCGTCGGAGGGGGTGTCACCAAGTGTTATCGCACCGGGTGACACCAACCCTAGGGACGCCCCTGCCCACACCGCAAGGATTTACTGCTCATTTAGGTCTAGGGGGCAGAGGGCGCAGTGTCTTCTCCCCTATGCTCCTGTGGACCAAGGTCCTGGTGTCATCAAGACTAATGGATGGAGGAGGCAGGAGGTGAAGGGAAATCTCCCCAGTGGGACACAGATGGCAAAAAAAAACTGTCAGAGATTAAAACCCTGCCTTACTCTGTCCAAAAAGAAAAAAAACATTTTGCCTTTAGTTCTACTTTAACTGAATTGATTAAAATGTATGCTTGTGAAACCCCTTATGTCTCTTCACTCAAATCACCAAAGTGCGGAGAAAATCCTTAAACAATCAGCACAAATAATAGTCTTCCCTTTATAATATATTCAAGTGTAGTTTCAGCTTACATTTCAAGGAAACAGAAAAAGAAAGTTCTAAAGATATACTGTATTGCTGTTCTCAACTTGACTGTCCTCAAATTGCTTGTGAATGCAAAATCACGTTGTCCCCACTCAGGGTAGGTAGGTCAGTTATTTGCTGAACACTCAACAGGAAAAATGACAAAGACTAAGAAAACTACAAGCTTCCTCTGCTATTCAGATCAATTTGTTTCCATTCCAGACAAAGGAAAAATCTTGCTTTTATGGAAGCATTGCTTTTAAGGCTTATTGTAACTGCTGCCACATGGACTCAGATAATAATAATATCATTTGAAGCTCCTACATGTACCAGAGCAATATGGCAATCTGTTATATTGATACAATTGATAATTAATTTACAAGGTGACTGTAGCCATGTGCAGCTTATGATAAAAGTGGGCTTCAGCTGAGCGAATACAAACACAAGCAAAGCCTGCTGTGATATTATTCAGTTGAAATATATAATAATATATATTCTTTTCAACTTAATGTATGCTGCCACACAGACTGTTTTATAGAAAAAAAAGTGCGAACAATTACGTTTGAAAGACACTCTAGTCGAAAAAAACACACAGCAACAACAGCAAAAACAAAGCATTTATTTTAAACTACTTGTCTTCAAGACCTCTACTTTTACCAGGCAACTTGGTTATACCATTGATCCCATACAATATAGATGTAACCCTAACTCAGTGTTTCTCAACTCCAGTCCTCATGGACCTCCAACAGGTCATGTTTTCAGGATTTCCCTCAGATGAAACAGCTGTGGTAATTACTAAGGCAGTGAAACTGATCAAATCACCTGTGCAAAATAATGGAAATCCTGAAAACATGACCTGTTGGGGGTCCATGGAGTTGAGAAACACTGCCCTAACTGAATGGAATTTAGTTGGCTAAAGCATCATAAACTATTTCCTGTTCTTTATATAAAATAGTATAGCACATTTTTGCATTTTTAGTTAAAACTTATATGAGATTTTGATGATTGGTCTTAGATTGATGAATAATTTGTGCAACTGATTTCCTAGTAGTCTCAGTTCTTCCTACTAAACCATAGCAGAATCATATATAAAATGTCATGGCCTGTTATGTTCAACCACTTGCTGCACCAAGAGCTTTTTTTGTGCCGGTAACTATCAAGATCTCCAATTTAGATAGTAGCATGTTCATGGGATTTTGGTTGTAGCATTAAGGCCAACGTCCATTATATGGCAAAATGCAGGGTTACCGCAGAGGTCAGAGAAGGAAAAGAAGCGCCTCTAAGTGCAGCAGACCATTTTATTAAGGTTGAAAGGTAGAAACACTCACATGGTTGAGGTAAATATAAGCATTAAAAAACCGTAGTAGGTTGTAACATCGGTTAGGTGGGTGTACAGGGTGAAGAGCTGTCATCAGAAGGGAAGATGGTGTAGTCAGCGTGCCGCTGGAGCAGCGTGGTGGCTGGAGGGGAACAGCTGAGCAGCTGGCCGGCGTGCACGTCCTCCCTTCAGATCCGGGTGGAATGCACGCTGGAATGCAGTGGCAGCATGGCCATGATGACGATAGACACCCAGAATGCACTGCGACGCGTTTCGGAGCATGCGCTGGCCTGCAAAGGCGGAGGTGTGCTCCTTTATCAAGCAGGGGGAGGTAGAAGAATGATGTTGTCTTTATACGGAGATGGGAGGCTAATTGACACTTCAATTAACCAATCAAATGGGTACATATGTGATTAAACAAGTGATTGAACCATTGTTGTAAGATGATAATTAGATTAGAATGTAAATGGATGGAGAGTCACGGAGAAAAACGGGGAAATTTACAAGAGAAAAAAAAAAAAAATGAGAACGGAGGGGAAAAAAATATGGAAGATGAATGTATGGGAACGGTGAATAAATGAAAAAAGAAAATGAAATGGGTGAAAAAAAGCCGCAGAGGTCAGCATGGAAGTATCTCATCAACTGCCCAATGTACACCATGTTTCATAACAATTCCCATAAGACAGACATTGAAATTACCCAAAACTGTTGTACAGCAAGTCGTAACCAAAGGAAGAGTGTTGTGCAGAAGGTGCAGTTGCTTCTGAGGACCTCGAGAGGCACAAACACGGTGGATATTTATCTTTATTTATTAGCTGCATGCTCACTTTCTGTATACT
The DNA here is from genome assembly GCF_062004578.1 of Staurois parvus. Classification (NCBI taxonomy): domain Eukaryota; kingdom Metazoa; phylum Chordata; class Amphibia; order Anura; family Ranidae; genus Staurois; species Staurois parvus. The sequence goes on along the minus strand of NW_028317932.1, from coordinate 14,601,460 downwards.
GTATGGCAAAGTGCTGTGTTTTAGCATCTAGTTCAGTCACATGGATTAAAATTGTACCCAGTTTTACTTGAATTTGGCACCAATTAATTTAGCATAAAGAGCCTGTGGCTGCAAACCTGAATGACGATGAAGTAGGGTTTGGCCTTCAGGAATCAATCTTCTGTTTGCTGTCATTCCTAAGGCATAAACAAAATTGATGTTTTAATTTACTTTGGTTGAAAACCAACCTAAAAAATGTCTTAAGGGACAGCCTTAAAAGTGGAATCTATTCAAGAATGTCATTAACGTACTATTTGCATGATTATAATTAATGTAAATATCAAAACACATTTGATTTACTGTTTTATAGGTGCTTTACCTTTTTTAAGCAGTAGAGTTTTCATATTTTCTCTATGTATTTCCCTTCCTGTTTGCTAAAATATACTAGGACCTTTTCAACCAAAGAATTTAGGTTTGCAATTTGGCTCTTTCCCTAATCCTAAGAACAGTTAATGTGATATTTCTGATGACTTATGAGTGTTATTGAGAACTCAAGATGAGCATATAATCAATACCTTTTTATGTCAATTGCACATATCTCCTGTATATATTTTGTTTACTAAGAGATGTTTTAGCTAGGAGCAACACTATACCTAGGTTCACACATATGTGGTGCAGGAAACTCCATGATCCCTGTGAGTTTCCTACACCGCATTACAATCACACTGTGTTCTGCAATCTGTGGCTGGTGCCATTTCAAAGTTAATGACTTCCCAAATGCAGGTTGCAAGCACAGTGCATTTGCCTGCACTGGATCACATGGTACAAAATGACCATGCGATCTGGTTCCAGTGTGGCTCAAAAAAGGTGCCTGCACGTTTTTTGTGCTATGTGGTGCAATTTGAGACCATTCAAAATTAATAGGCTCAAACCTCACCATACAGAATCACGTGAATTGCACAGGTATGCGAACTATAGAGTAAACCAGGGCTAAATTATGCATCATTTATAGGTGCAAAGTTTACACAAAGTTTTTTGCACCTTTTTTTTGGCACTACTTTACACTTTGCCAACATTGCAGCATACACTCACCGGCCACTTTATTAGGTACACCTTGCTACTGCCAAGAAAATATCCCCCACACCATTACACCACCACCACCAGCCTGAACCAATACAAGGCAGGATGGATTCATGTTTTCATGTTGTTTATGCCAAATTCTGACCCTACCATCTGAATGTCGCAGCTGAAATTGATTGCCCATTCTCCTCTGATATCAACAAGGCATTTTTGTCCACACAACTGCTGCTCACTGGATATTTTCTCCTTTTCAGACCATTCTCTGCACCCCCCCAAAGCACCTTGTCCCCATGTGATGGGGACAAGGGCCTCTTCCCCGCAACCTTGGGCTGTGGTTGTGGGGTCTGCGGGTGGGGGGGCTTATCAGAATGTCGCCTGAAGTAGATCCAATGTCAATAACAATGCCCACCGCTGACGCCCCCCAAAAAAAGGCTACACTCCCACCATCTGACTATGCCACTGGCTTTACAGTTCTTAAATATGTAAGGGGCGGGACCACCCTGTGGCATCACCTGTGTGACCCCGCCCCGTGTGACTTTATCGACCGGGGCATGCTAGGTCAATGATCTCACATGGGGGTGGGGTCACATACGTGATGGCCCCACCTTTTACATATTTAAGAACTTTCAAGTCAGCAGAGCTGTCAGACGACCAGGAGCCAGCATCGCGAGTGGAGCCTTTTTATTTTCAGGTGGTGGCGGGCATCGTGATTGACGCTGGATATACTTCGGGGGACATTTTCTTATTTACCTTCTTTTAATAAAGGACTTGTCAAAGACTGTCTCCTGTCTTGTTTCACACTACAGTTTTTTTTTGTGAATGGGTAGCGGTACCATGTACCCCATACTCATTCACATAGGGCAGGGGGCCGGGATCTGGGGGCACTCTTGCTACAGGGGGCTTTCAGATTCCGATAAGCCCCCTACCTGCAGACCCCCACCACCACAACCCAGGGTTGTGTGGAAGAGCCCCCCCCTGCCCCAAAGCACTCCCCCATGTTAAGGGCATGTGGCCTGGTTTGGTTCAGGAGGGGGGGCACTCCCTCATCACCCCCTTCCCTGACCTGCCAGGCTGCATGCTCAGATAAGGGTCTTGTATGGATTTTGGGTGGGAACCCACGCCATTTTAAAAAACTATTTTGACATGGGGGGTTCCTCTCAAAATCCTAACCAGACCCAAAGGGCTTGGAATGGATGGAGGGGGGGGACCCCATGTCATGTTTTGTATTTTGCAATTGCTGTCTTTTTATTTTTTTTACATTCAGCTGTCAGTGGGGAACCCCGCTGACAGCTGACTACTCATAGGTTGTTAAGGACTCGGCGTCCCATTTTTCTATATTGGCTAATAAAAACGTCAAAGCTCAAAAAATTGAGGTAAAATATAAACAAAAAATCGTGCTAAAAACGCTACGCTCAGATGTAAATGGAGCCTCGGGGTTGTGCAGCATTTCTGAGCTGGTACCGTTGAGCTTGCACCAGGCTCCACCAACCCAGTAACCCATCATCTCACTCCCAATGACATTTATTCATATGTTTTTAACTTCTCTGAACAATCTTTACTCCAGAAGCATAGTAAGATAGCCAGAAATGAGACTTGCAAGGGCTCCCTCAGCCAGAATCACCAATGGCACTCTCACCCAAAGGACACCAACACTCAGTCACTAGGGCCTGAATCTCAGGCCTGTACTCACAGGATGTCACAGGAAAGCTGCATGGATCCTTCCTTTATCCACTGGACTCTTTTTTTTAGTTAGGGACAAGTTAATGCTCCCAATGCCACATGACAGAAAGACCCTTTCCAACCTCTATCGGACACTCTTCAGCAATCTCTCCAAAACAGATCCGTAGATCCAAGAGTATTTAGAAATAGGCTCCCTAGCTTTGCCACAGCTCAGACCTCCTTGAAGATCAGATTGAATCAGTAGAACTGCCGCAAGGGTGGTTGGGTAGCCACCCCCGCCCAGCCAGGTGGAATCCCTCCAACTGGAAGACCCTGCTGTTCTAAAGCTCAGACTAATTATATGCCCCTCAGCTACCCACTGGTCTCACCTCCACAGGGATTGGCTGCTGCACAATAAAGTTCATGCTATACATTTGCTTTGCTCAAGCTGCTATGTTTTAGAAACCTCGAGAAGGTAGGGGAGAGCAATCAAACCTGCAGCCTGTGGAATCTAGAACAGTCAAAAGAAATCAAAAGCTGGCCCAGAAGATCCAAAAAAGATCTTAATGTACCTAATATCCTAGCAACCTATCTAGGAGGGTGCTACATAGAAATGTAACCATAGATCCCAACTGAAAACAATAGAACCTTATTAATCAAACATAAACATGTAACAACCATCTGCTTACAAGTATAGATTAAAAAAATGTATCTTCTACCAGAGACATCTGCTGCTTTGAGAACGTACAAACTATCAGTTTTCATCTTAGGGGATCAAAACACAGAAAACAGAATCTTTGTGTCTGGCTTTGGTTTTGGGAAGAATAGTGTTTATTTGAATTCATTCATGCAGGTGCAGTAGACAGCGTCAGCACTTTTGATCAAACACGATTTCCTTGGAAACAAGTTTCCTGACCTCACACACAAAACACTGATGAATCAGCAAAGTGTGCACAGAGGTTACAATCCAAATTGCCCAATGCACAAAGGCTTTGATGTGTTTTTTTACTGTTCATTAAAGCTAGGATAAAGAACACCATCACCTTTGATTTTTGACTGTACTCTGCAGAAAATGCAACACTATACTGACCTTGTTTTAACTTGTGCATTATTCAGAAAGAGAAAGGAAACATCTTTACCAATTAGAGAACGACACAAATGTCTTACTGTATGTTTCTTAAAATGATCTTTATGGAATCTGAACTGATTTAACTGCACTACAGGAAATCTCTATTTTCCAGGTACAGCGGTAGCTTTAAATCAAGGCAAGTTACTTGTTTCATCATGAAATCTGAAGTCTGGAAAACAAAAATATTGATAATATATAGTCTGCGCTCCATATTAAGTGCTTAACAATGTTGGAAACAATTGATAAATTATATAATAAAACAAAATATATATAATACATGAAAATACAAATATCTCTGTATAAATACACACAGCATTATTCAATAGGTGCCACACATAAAATGAAAACTATACTACATATATAGAATGCATGAAGGTAAAAAACGGTCTGTGTGCAGCCCCCCCCAATACTTACCTGAGCCCGATCTTGATCCAGCTGTGTACTGTTTGCTTGTAGTTTAGCTTTACAGGTATTCTAAAGGGATTTTCATTTTAAATACTTCCCCATTCTATGGTTTTGCACAGAGCAGCCCTGATCCTTCTCTTCTGGGGTTCCCCGCTTGACTCCTTTGCCCCCAAAGTGCCCCCATAGCAAGCCACTTGCTATGGGGGCACTCATGCAGGCTCACTCCTGAGCTGAACTGTGTGTGTCTATTGACACACACAGTGCAGCTCGGCCCTGCCCCCCACTCTCTTCTTTACTGGCTGTGATTGACAGCAGCGGGAGCCAATGGCTCCTGCTGCTGCCTCAATCTCCAATAGGGAGAGAGAGAAAACAGAGAGAACCTCTGCTCTCTGCCAAAGCGCTGGATCGAGATCAGGCTCAGGTAAGTATAAGATGGGGCGGGGGGGGGCAGAGTTAGCTGCACAGAGAAGGTTATCTACATTACAGCAGATCATACTTTGCCTATGTTCCTCCCTACAATTCAGAGTATATATACAAAAGCATGGAATGCATGATTAAATAGGGCACATTCATGATAAACACATATCCAACACTTTCAGTTTCAATGGTTATGGGGGGTGAGGATCGAGAAGTCAGAGCAATTTTACTCCATTAATTCACCTCCCAAACATATCCAAAGCTGGGTTCACATCTGATCTGTGCGATGAGCGAGTGTGTGTTGCTGCATGTCTTTATGGCAGTTACTGAGCACTGCAGTAGGGCAGCCCATTTATTTGAATGGGATACCTACCACATCTAAATCACACAAGTGCATGGCCTTTTGAGCCGCACAACACATGGTAATGGGTTACTGTGCTCTGTGATGCAATGCAATTTATGTACAATGTCTAGTTGTATTGGGATGCCTTTGAGAAACAAAGCCATCGCAGAGCAAAATGTGGCATAACACGTGATCACATCTGATGCAGGAATGCACACATTTCCGCATCATAGAAATGAATGGAGCCTAAACCCACAAAAATGAAATATATTGCAGTTGTTCATATGGAGACTGTCACCAGAGGCTGTCATTTTCCAAGAGAAACTGGCATGCTCTGAGAGAGTCTGCCATGTTCCCAAAGACACTGCTATGTAAGATTGTCATGCTACCAGAAAGGCCACCATGTAAGACTGTCATTTTTCCAAAGAGACTGCCACGTGTATCTGCATGTTCCCAGAAAGACTGCTGTGTAATATTTGCCTATGGCAACACTTGGCAGATCTTGGGTAGCTAGTTTTCTCACCTCTCATGCAATGCATGCAAGGCTCGCTTCTGCTATCTGCTGGACATTCCTCAGTGCTGCATGCTCATGCTATGGTTCCACACCTGGCCTCAACCATCAGTGCATAAATTGTGGTCTGAGCATTTAGGCATTGCCTGATCAAAGGAGTCTTGTTACTTTCTGTCTGACTAATTTCTATGTTTGGAGTAGTTTTTGCTCAGCTTGGACTTCCCTTTTCTGGCAGCTGCCATTCCAGACTTTCTGTTTGTTTCTTGACCATGTTTGAATGCCATCTGCCCTTGCTTCCAGACTGTCTGACTATGCATCAGTCTCATGATTTTATGTTGCTCCTGCTTCTGTCTGCAAGTGTGTTGTCACCACTGGAAATTCCAAGTGCAAGTTCTGCATCTTCAGCAGTTCTGGAAGGAACCTGATACACAAGACCTGTGCTTCCATTCGAAACCTTCTGTTCCTTGCTAGTACTTCAAGACAGAAAGAATGACATGTCTTGAAAAAAATCTTGTTGCTGGTCTGTAAGCCCAAATAGCTTACAACCAAACAGTGGCCCTTAGCAGCCAGAGATTGATCCTGCCTTATTGGGGATGGGCTGGAAAAGAGTTATTTTGGGTTTAGGACAGTTTTAACAAATACGTACAATCTATTTTAACACAATTTAACTAAGTTGAGGAGAAACTAAGAACGGCCAGGGGTAGTATATTCAGTGTGTAGTCAGTTACAACATCCTTAACTAAGGACAAATCGCTAGGAACTGGGAACACATATCTAAAACCAGGAGGGGTCTGTCTGGATCTTCAGAGGCCATAGAGAGTGCTCCTGCTAGGTCCACACAAATCCTGTTCTACACTAAGGCCACTTTTAGCTGGCATGATATTGTGAAACACGTGGGCACAGAATAACCTTGTGTATATAGGGGGGTTAGCTTTTCTTATTAGTTGTTCTCATAATAAAGAAAAAAGGAACATAATAGTTGTAGTCAATGCCCAAACAGCTCCTGCTTATATACTGCTTTTGTAGGCTTCATGCACACAGGGTGTGTCAGGGCTCCCGGGTATGACCAGAGGTGTGTGACTGACGCAGGGAAACGCAGACTTCCAATAAGTTATAAACAATTTATTAACACTAACAATACAAACATAAACGCAGTGCAATACTAAAACATAACACAGTGCAAACGAACCAAACCACCCACAGATAACAGTACATACAGTGCAAGCGTCGTCAGGCAGGCCGGGCCAATATCAATCGGGCAGATAGGTACAGGGGGAGCAAGCGGAGAATAGTCAGGTCACGAGCAGGGTACAGCAACTAACAGGCAGGTAGGTACAGGGGGTCAGGCAGAGAATGGTCGGGGTCACAAGCCAGGGATCAGAACAGGAGAAGTCAGCAGAGGTCAGAATCAAGCCGGGTCAGCAACAAGACAGGAACAGGAGCAGGAGCAGGATGCAGGAACAAGATACAGGGCCCAGGAAAAACACAACACCAAGGCAGAGTCTGCAGGTCTGAATGTCCCTTAAATACACCAGTATAATTAGTTCCAGGTGTTTGACTGGCTGCAAGGTTGAGTCTCTGATTGCTGGGAGCACCCGCTGGCCAGCCCTGGTACTGCAGCTCACAAGGCAGGTGAGTCCCACTATTGCTGGCCAGTCCATTCCTGACAGTACCCCCCCTCAAGGAGCGGCCTCAGGATGCTCCAAACAGTCCTAGCTGGGCGAAATGTTCCACCGCCCGGGTCTGGTAACTGGCGGGATATCAAAGACTGGCACACCGGGCAGCGGCACACCGGGGCAGGACTCCGGGCAGCGGCACACCGGGCAGAGGCACATCGGGCTGAGGCACATCGGGCTGGACTCCGGGCAGAGGCACATCGGGCTGGACTCCGGGCAGAGGCACATCGGGCTGGACTCCGGGCAGAGGCACATCGGGCTGGACTCCGGGCAGAGGCACATCGGGCTGGACTCCGGGCAGAGGCACATCGGGCTGGACTCCGGGCAGAGGCACATCGGGCTGGACTCCGGACAGAGGCACATCGGGCTGGACTCCGGGCAGAGGCACATCGGATTACCAGGTGAAGCAGCAGGCACCGGGCCCCCAAGCGGAGCGGCGGGCGCCGGGCCCCCAGGAGGGGCGACAGGCATCGGGCCCCCAGGAGGGGCGACAGGCATCGGGCCCCCAGGCGGGGCGACAGGCATCGGGCCCCCAGGAGGGGAAACAGGCATCGGGCCCCCAGGCGGGGCGACGGGTCTCGGGCTCCCAGGCGGAGCGACGGGTCTCGGGCCCCCAGGCGGAGCGGCGGGCATCGAGTCACCAGGCACGACAGTGGGCACCGAGTTGTCTGGCAAGACTGCGGGCACCGAGTCGTCTGGCAAGACTGCGGGCACCGAGTCGTCTGGCAAGACTGCGGGCACCGAGTCAACTGGCGGAACAGCGGGCATCGAGTCAACTGCCGGAACTGCGGGCACCGAGTCGTCTGGCAAGACTGCGGGCACCGAGTCGTCTGGCAAGACTGCGGGCACCGAGTCGTCTGGCAAGACTGCGGGCACCGAGTCAACTGGCGGAACAGCGGGCATCGAGTCAACTGGCGGAACAGCGGGCACCGAGTCGTCTGGCAAGACTGCGGGCACCGAGTCGTCTGGCAAGACTGCGGGCACCGAGTCGTCTGGCAAGACTGCGGGCACCGAGTCAACTGGCGGAACTGCGGGCGCCGAGTCGTCTGGCAAGACTGCGGGCACCGAGTCGTCTGGCAAGACTGCGGGCACCGAGTCGTCTGGCAAGACTGCGGGCACCGAGTCGTCTGGCAAGACTGCGGGCACCGAGTCATCTGGCAAGACTGCGGGCACCGAGTCGTCTGGCAAGACTGCGGGCACCGAGTCAACTGGCGGAACAGCGGGCATCGAGTCAACTGGCGGAACAGCGGGCACCGAGTCGTCTGGCAAGACTGCGGGCACCGAGTCGTCTGGCAAGACTGCGGGCACCGAGTCAACCGGCGGAACAGCGGGCATCGAGTCAACTGGCGGAACAGCGGGCACCGAGTCGTCTGGCAAGACTGCGGGCACCGAGTCGTCTGGCAAGACTGCGGGCACCGAGTCATCTGGCAAGACTGCGGGCACCGAGTCGTCTGGCAAGACTGCGGGCACCGAGTCAACTGGCGGAACAGCGGGCATCGAGTCAACTGCCGGAACTGCGGGCACCGAGTCGTCTGGCAAGACTGCGGGCACCGAGTCATCTGGCAAGACTGCGGGCACCGAGTCAACTGGCGGAACAGCGGGCATCGAGTCAACTGCCGGAACTGCGGGCACCGAGTCGTCTGGCAAGACTGCGGGCACCGAGTCGTCTGGCAAGACTGCGGGCACCGAGTCATCTGGCAAGACTGCGGGCACCGAGTCAACTGGCGGAACAGCGGGCATCGAGTCAACTGGCGGAACAGCGGGCACCGAGTCGTCTGGCAAGACTGCGGGCACCGAGTCGTCTGGCATTGGATCGTCTGGCTCGACAGCGGGCATCGGGTCACCAGGTATGACAGCGGGCACTGGGTCACCAGGCATCAGGTCATTTGGCTCGCCAGCGGGCACCGCGTCATCTGGCAAGGCAGTGGGCACCGAGTCACCAGGTACGACAGTGGGCTCTGAGTCAATTGGCACGACAGTGGGCACCGGATCATCTGGATCAACAGCAGGCATCAAGTCAACTGGCCTAATAGGATCATCAGGCTGGATCAGTTCATTATGCTGGGTAGAAGCATCAGGCTGAGTAGAGGCTGCAGGCTGAGTAGAGGCATCAGGCTGAAGAGAGGCTTCAGGCTGAGTAGAGGCTTCAGGCTGAGTACAGGCTTCAGGCTGAGTACAGGCTTCAGGCTGAAGAGAGGCATCAGGCTGAACCACGGAAGGCAGGTTCTCAGACGGTAGGCTCACCGGTTTGGATACTGGCAGGATGGTACTGGTTGGAAAGAATTTTCGCTTTTTTCTGGTTTTAACTACTGGGGCACTGCAAGTAAACGCAGGTCTGCAAATGAATGGAGCAGCTGGAGACAGAGAAGAGCTGGAGGATGGAACAGGGGAAGGAACAGTCGCTACAGAGGGCTTCTTTACAGGGTTAAAGGCAGGATAGGTGCAGCGAGTGGGAACAGGGTACTGACATGCGGTAGATAGCCAAGTATACTGGGCTGTAACTGGAGGAGCTGTTGGGAATACAGGAGTAGAGCTTTGAGGAGATAGATTAGAAGCAGGACTGGGTCTTTGTAAGCTGACTGAGGCTGGGTGCAACAATCTGTCCATGTCTGCAGTATGGGTTGAACAAAGCTGAGCTTACACAAAGCCTGTCTGACCAAAGACTGCACTTCGTTTATACAATCTCTTAGTACCTGTGGTGAACATGTGGAATAACGCTCCAGAAAGTAACCCACATCATCCTCTAATAACCATACCAGGGACTCTACCTGGTCTGCACTAAATGGTGGCAAAAATTCATCCCTGCATTCGGGGGAACCAGATGAAACCAACTCAGCACAAACCTCAATCAATGGCTGCACTTCAGAGAACTCTGTGCCCTGATCTACTAGAACATGAGCGAGCCGTATACCTTCTAGCAGTTCATCCTGGGTATACTCCTTCAGAGTTTGATAAGCATACTCCCTGTCATCAAACACTAGCAGATATAAATACGCAACCTCATCCAGATCCATCCTTCCCATCAACAAACCAAGATGGCTTCCCTGTGCAGCCACTTCTGGTCAGGATTGGCCTTGGTGTAATGTCAGGGCTCCCGGGTATGACCAGAGGTGTGTGACTGACGCAGGGAAACGCAGACTTCCGATAAGTTATAAACAATTTATTAACACTAACAATACAAACATAAACGCAGTGCAATACTAAAACATAACACAGTGCAAACAAACCAAACCACCCACAGATAACAGTACATACAGTGCAAGCGTCGTCAGGCAGGCCGGGCCAATATCAATCGGGCAGATAGGTACAGGGGGAGCAAGCGGAGAATAGTCAGGTCACGAGCAGGGTACAGCAACTAACAGGCAGGTAGGTACAGGGGGTCAGGCAGAGAATGGTCGGGGTCACAAGCCAGGGATCAGAACAGGAGAAGTCAGCAGAGGTCAGAATCAAGCCGGGTCAGCAACAAGACAGGAGCAGGATGCAGGAACAAGATACAGGGCCCAGGAAAAACACTACACCAAGGCAGAGTCTGCAGGTCTGAATGTCCCTTAAATACACCAGTATAATTAGTTCCAGGTGTTTGACTGGCTGCAAGGTTGAGTCTCTGATTGCTGGGAGCACCCGCTGGCCAGCCCTGGTACTGCAGCTCACAAGGCAGGTGAGTCCCACTATTGCTGGCCAGTCCATTCCTGACAGGGTGTTTTTAGACCCACTTTAAGGGGTATCAGGCTTTTTTTTACAGCTTCCAAAGGCCCCTCCATATTATCCTATGTGTCCATGTACACATAGACTTCTAGAAGCTTTTAGTGCAAAGGCAGGGGCTTTCAGGAGCTGTAAAAAAAAACATTGTCAGTGCATCCAGGAGCAGCAGTATTTTGGGAGAAAAAATACTTGTTGCATCTATACGTGCCTAAATAAATTATTAATTTGGCCAATTAAATGAATTAAGACCCAAGCGTTTGACGCCTGTAAATGCGCCTAAACGTTTGTAAAGGTTAGACAATTTTACAAGTGTCTGGAATTTTTTTCTGCCAAAACCCTTCTGCCAAGAGGAGGAGTATTTCTAAATGTTTCCTGTGTGCATGAGGCCTTAGACTTGCATTCTTGCTACTTCAAGCAGCTATAAAAGCCAGTTATGATTTTATTAAAATTCATGACAGTGATCCAGAGTGGGCCGGATCCATGCACATTAAAACTTAGATTACTGCTGGTGATGGGGTAGTATAAATGATGGTGTATACGGCTCAAGGACCCTGCTGCATGATTTGTTTTGTTTTTGCTTACATATGAATGTCAGTTTTGTGAGTCAGCAGATGAAGGCCCAATGCACCCTGGGCATGTAGCCCCAGGAGCATGGGGCTCCTGCATTTAGCCATAGGTGGAAAGCACAGGCACATAATCAAACAGTGTGGCCAGGCAGTGGGAAGAGTAAATAGAATTCTAAGATGCATCACTATGTGGGTCACCATCAGAAGGAAGGAGGTCCTGATTACCACTTAGGTAAACCTAGAATACTGTGTCCAATTCTGGAGACCTCACTTACAAAAAAAGATTGATAAGATAGAACAAGTCCAAAGACAAGTAACAAAAATGGCGAAAAGTCTGAGGGATAAAACATATCAGGAGAGACTTCTATCTCACTGAATATGTTGAGAAAAGCTTGTAGTGAACCATAATACATTTCTTAAACATCTAAAGGTAAGAAATATTTGGAAATAAATTTAGGTTTACTGCGTGCACAGGGATCCCTAAAAAAAATAGTGGGGTTTTCTCAAATTTGAGTTTGGGAATACACTAAGTGCAGTCCAAGCTAATCACTTGATATGAAGTTTAGATAATAAATTTGCATTACAGTTGGCAAGCACCATAAGCCTTTAGGCTTAATCCCTTTAATCACTTTTTAAATATAGGCACCACATTGGCCTTACGCCAATCCAGTGGTACTATGCCAGTCAGCGAAGAGTCCCTAAAAATTAGAAACAATGGCTTTGAATTGACAGAGCTCAATTCTTTAAGGACCTGTGGGTGCATGCCACCCTGTCCAAGTGCTTTATTCACATTTATTCTGTCTAAATATTTCTGGATCATATCAATTGTGAACCAATGTGGATCATCTGGGGCTTTGTCAATACTATGACCATTAAGGACAATAGCTCCCCCATGCTCCTTTGTATATATAGAGCCAAAGAAGGTATTTATTAAATTTCTTGACCTGACCATTTTACTATTAATATATTTGAAGAATTTTATGGGGTTGGTCCTGCTCTCTTTTGCAATCTGTCATTCATTTTCAATTTTGCAGCCTTGATTTCCCTGTGTACATATTCTGTTATATTCTTTGTAATGTTTAAACGATGATAGCATTACATCATTTTTATATTTAACAAAAGCTACCAGATGCAGGCACCAACTGGGTGTTTGACAGCTGGCACCATTAACCTCAGTGGGAGAATTGTCCATCCACTCTGTTTAGTGCAGATGGAAGAATCTATTAAATTGTTTAATCAGAGGAGCAGGGTTTTTTTAATTAGGGCTGCTCAGTGTCTCATAGGTTGCTGTTCTGTTACTCCCCCTGTCTTCTAGAGGATTCTAGATTCATAATGGAAGGAAGAACAGGGCATGCAGCCAGATTATTTATAGGACTCCAGTCAATCCCTGGATGTTCCCAGTTAGTGGTGAGAGAGCCCATAAATAGTCTGAGGCCTGAGCAGCAGGGTGCAAAGTTCCTGAGTTCAGTCCTGCTGGAAGAGACCCCTGTGCAGATCTCTGGAAGAAGCCATTAGAAAGACACTGAGGTCCTAGCTAAGCTTATCTGGGGGGGGGGCTATTTGCAAGCTTGAGTCCAGGGCAGGGGCAGACTGACAACTCATGGGGCCCCCGGGCAATAGGGGATCATGGGGCCCCTGTGCCCTTGCCCAAACTCAAAAAAGCCTATGAAAAAGGTACCAGGGGCATCTCATGGGGCCCCCTACGGACCCTGGGCCCTCGGGCAGTGCCCGAGTTTCCAAATGGTCAGTCCGCCCCTGGTCCAGGGATCAAGTTGGGTCTGGGGAAGCTCACTTGAGAGAGCTAGGAGGAAGTTGGTGGGAAAGAGTCCACCTGTCTTATGGTGGTGTGAGTCTGCATTTCACTCACTAAGAAGAGCCTGGTGGATATAGGCAGGAGTCAACCGATGATCCTCTGGCTATGGGAGTAAGAGACCCCAGTGCTGAAGAGTTAATTACTGTGTGTAGCTTTTAAACTCTGGAAGGAGTACTAGTCATTATCAGCATAGAAATCCTGTGGGACATTCCTTTTTGTATTGTGCAGCCAGAAAGTTGAGGAGTTCTCAAGTTCTTCAGTTCTACAGTTTATTGGGATACCCTCTGCACCCTTTTCCTATTCCAGTTCATTATTCACAATAAAAACCTAGGAAAAAGTAACCCCTAGACTGTTCTTTGGAGCCAATGGACGAGTGAGGAGAATGCTGGGTGACTGACAGTGTGTGCTGTAAGTGGGGAAATAGGACTGCATTCACCCGCAGCTCCTACAAGGGTGTGCTACATATGTATGATCAGCTTAAGTAGCATCTGGAGCAAAAAAGAATAGCATTTTGCAAGTCTCAGTCCTGGTCAGAGAGAAGGTACTCCCTTCTCAACACCACCTCGATGTTACAAACTAGGAAAGCAGTTGGGAAATAAAAAGATTCCTCTCACTTCTTACCTAAATTGCATTTGAGCAGTGCTTAGGTCAAAATGACAACAGTGGACTCCTAAACCACAGAGAACCTTTGAGCACAAAGTTGGTATGTATGTCTGTTCCTGGATCAGTATACAGTATAGAAGTGGTGGTGTGACAAAAAGGACAATGTTACACTGTATATGAAGCAATATACAGCATTTTGGGAATGCTTTTTTAGGGTTGCCAAGTCCCTCAATGGTGACCCTCAAGCAGTGCAGGATTTAGACCTTGAGAGGCCCAGGGCAATTCAAGTTGGAACTGGCAAGTCATACATCACATTTATGCATCACACTTACAAAAAGTAGTTCATCCTGCACTTAGCATCTGCAAAATTTTTAACTTATGCTGATCATAGATGGAACGAATCTCAGCCAGTTCAGCAGGCTATCTATGGGCTGGCTGGTCCATCAATTGACTTCAACTACAACCAGCCTGACGGATTGTTTACATACAATTACTGCTGGCAGTTATAGCCACTAACAGTCATCATTGTGTTCTGTCTGTTGGGAAGACTCTCCGCTCACCCCATTGGCAGAACACAATAGCGTTGCTGGAGGCATTCCCCCATCAACACTGACTGTGTTCATGGGGGAATGAAGCGATTTTCTTTCCTTTCACCTGTGATGGAAGGAAAGAAAACTGCATAATCTATGAACTGCCTATCACATCAAACTGCATCTTCTTGAGGGCACTGCTCTCGACCGCTAGTAGGAACAGAACACATAGTCTTTCATGGGTCATCATGGCTCTCAGATAATTCTTTATTGGTGCCCATTTGCCGCACAACCTCTCTTCCAAATAGCTAGTGATCATCATGCTAAAATATTTTCTAAGGGCTACATTAACAACTGGAAAGGTATCAGCAAGGCCATCATGTAATAAAATTGCCTGCTGAGATGGAGTGAGACATGACTGAAGCTTGGCAAAGGCTGCAAACTGGGCAGTTTCCTCAACTAACACACTACAGAAGTCTCGAGGGAAAATAAGTGTCCTTTTTTTAATAAAGGAAGTCTGGCCCGGGGAAATTGCCTCGTCTTGCCGGGGGGCAATAGCCCCTTTTGCCCCCTTATGAATCTGGCATTGTCCTCAAGGTGGACACCAAACTGCTGTTATAGAATGTAGTAAAACTATAGTGTAGGGTGTAGTGACACGTTCATTATACGATGTCTGTATATCTGCAAAATGTACACAAAAAACAACCAATGGTTGTAGAGATCAACTATTGCTGTTTCGCCTCTGCTTAGTCCAGTGTTAAAGCCCAGCTCTTTAGATTCTCACTGGTTTCCATGGAAGCTCTTAACCATAATGCTGACAGCTTAATGTAAATCACTAACTACAAGCACATGAAATAATACCTTAATCAGCTTGTGTTATAATGGCTGATGTTAGGGGTAAGACTACAATCATTAAAGGCATTTTCGTTCACCGTGTTTTTAGCTGTACTCTGTGCAGTTTCTATAATTGACTAACATAAAAATGCTGCTGTCTTGATCAACACCATGCTGTGAACTACTTAAGAGTATCTTTTACTAAGTGCATGGCAGGGAGTCGCTGATTTGTATCCATTCACAGTTATCTTAGTCACTTTCTTATACATTAAGTACATAAACTGGCCCTTTTTACTGTCTGGTACTAAACCACACTGGTTCTGCAATGTGACCCTTTCTTAGAAATATGTTCAAACAATTTTTGTTTATTGAAACTAGCCTTGCCTGAGTAGGTTTAATAAATCATCCCTTTAATAAGAGACGCTTATGATTTACAGGCTCTGAGCTGGATGATATGGTGTAGGTGACGAGCACTGGGAGTGAATGCTGAGATTTTCTTCTGATAATCCTTTTACCTGCTTAATCAGGCAGTCCCAGAACCTTTCTAAATCATAAGCTTTCATAGCTAAAACTATCATGTATTAAGAAAATGAAGTCTGCTATTGCTGGCCTACTTTTCAGCCTGGATGTCACACCACTTCCTCAAACTCAATTTATCCAAAGTTGAGCTCATAATATTACCTTCTCCATGTACCTCTTCCCCTGATTTCTCAGTCAAGATCAATGGCACAACTATCAACCCGTACCTGCATGCCAAGGATCTAGTTGTAATCCTGGACTCTGAACTATCTTTTCAGCCCCACATCCAACTACTATCAAAATCATGCCACCTCAACCTACGCAACATCTCCAAAATACGCCCCTTCCTAACCAATGAAACCACAAATCTCCTAGTTCACTCCGTGGTCATCTCTTGCCTCGACTACTGCAACTCCCTTCTCATTGGTTTACCTTTACATAGGTTATCCCCCTCTTCAGTCCATCATTAATGCTGCTACCAGGCTCATCTACCTCACCAACCGTTCAGTGTCTTCTACTCCTGTCTGTGAGTCCCTCCACTGGTTTCTGCTCACCTAATGAATTAAATTCAAAATACTAACAACAACTTATAAGGCCATCCACAACTCAACCCCCAACTACATCACTAACCTAGTCTCAAAATACTGACCTAATTGTTCTCTTCGTTCCTACTAAGAACTCCTGCTCTCTAGCTCCCTCATCATTGACTCCCATGCTTGCCTCCAAGACTTTTCCTGAGCCTCTTCCCTACCCCAATTTGTATGAATGTCTCCTACTCTATCTGCTTTAAGATGATCCCTCAAAACCCTTCTCTTCGGAGAAGCCTATTCTGCCCCAACCTAACAACTGTACTTTTATTTTCTCCGTTAGCTCATCCCCCACACACAGCTAGTACCTTTTCATCACTTGACCCTCCCTGTTAGATTGTAAGCTCTAATAAGCAGGGCCCTCTAATTCCTCCTGTGTTAAATTGTATTGTAACTGTACTGTCTGCCCTCATGTTGTAAAGCGCTGCAAAAACGGTTGGTGCTATATAAATCCTGTATAATTATAATGATAATAAAAAGAAGAAGAAGAAATAAGACTATTTCTGTCTCTGGACTTGTAATAATTTCTGAGTCAGTGACCTAGAACAAGCAAAATATGAAGATAGGCCTATTTATTTGCATAGTTTTTACAAGTAAATATTCAGTTAGTCTTAAAGTGGTTAGACTGGCATGGGTGCCAGTCATCTAGCATTTTCAAAAAGCATGGTGAGCAATGACAGCTTCTATATCATCTCAGTCTAAGTTTACCTTAGAGCCCCTTCACGCTTCTACATGCATAAATGTGGCATCCCATACATTTTCATTGCATTGAGACTGTTTAAATTAGTCAGTTCACTAATTTTGAATTGACTGACAGAGCACTTCAAGGCACAAAAAAAAAACGCAACTAGAGCATTTTTAGCTCAGAGGAAGTATCAAGGACTCTACATTTCTGGATAGATCAACGGGTATTTTCTGTGCTTGCTGAAAATGTTCTTAGCCTGAAAAAAAGAATGCATTACCACATCCAGGGACTGGTAAGCTGAAATGTATTACATTGTTGTTGTTGTTGTGTTTAGATATTCCATAATACCAATATATTGTGATGGCCAGAGAGAACTGAGCCCGTTCCCAGACATTCATACAGTTTGGAGATTTTGGTAAAGTGTGTGAAACCACTCATCAACCTCATATATTTCTCTTAGTAACTTGTATGTATGTTATACCTCTCTTGTGATATATTTGACAGATAATTCAGAAGGTTAAGTGACATTCTGGCTGTATAAGGAACAGTGAGACTTTAGGGTAGAGGTTGGCAGAACCAGGAACACTGCTTGAGCCCATTTTTAAAAATAAATAAATAAATGCATATATATTTTCTGCAGAAAAATTTTTTAATTTAGTATTTTTTTTGCAAATCAGCCTGCAAAGCTGCTTGCTCTAGGGGCACTCACGCCTGCTCACTCCTGAACCATCTCTGTGTGTCCATAAGACACACAGAGCATGGCTCAGCTCTGCCCCCACTCCCTCCTCACTGGCTGTGGTTTATAACAGCAGGAGCCAATGGCTCAGCCAATGAGGAGGGAGAGAACCGGGAGAGCTGCTGCTCTTGTGCACATCGCTGGATCGAGATCAGGCTTAGGTGAGTATTAGGGGGGTTGATGGGGGGGAACTGCACACTGAAGGTATTTTATCTTCATGCATAGAATAGATGAAGGTAAAATACCTTTAGCCTTTACAACCACTTTGAGATAACTTTAAAGTTTCTTTGAAGAGATGTCAGGAATGCTCTGGTGAAATGCTTCCTCCATATCCTTTTCATTGTCATCAACAGGAGATGCAAGCTTTATATAAGGTCACCCTCTCTTTATTAAAAAGCTGACCCCTTTTGTTTTTTCTCTTCTTTTTATTTTACTGTCCTCCATGAAACATCAATATATGAAGAGATTTGAATGAATAAACACATGAATAGGCTCACTTGCAAAAATATAATAAAGGCACATTCTTCTTCCTAAAAAAATACTTAATCGGTTAATCCTAGAATAGTTTATTTTTCTACCTATAAACACTCAAATTGCAAGGCTAAAAATGAGACTATCCTGAAAGTTGCACCCACAGTGTCCACATCCACAGAAAGGACAACAATATCCAGCTGTAAATTAATGAAACCGGGATACAGATCATTCCAATGGTTACTGTGCGACACGTATCAGTGTGAAAGAAGGACACTACCGCCACCAGAAAACTCCAGGTGGAAACACAACAGACAGTAGAACCTCACTGCATGAAAGAGGTCAATGTAACAGAATGAAAGTATGAAGATCCTGTGTCCTTGATCTTCCACTGCTCCTGATTGATGACTATTGCAGACACTGTCCTGTTAGGAAAGAAATACAAACAAGATCTCCAATAGTACAATACTATTTTAATAAAACCATCTAGACACATATAGAAAAAAGACAGCTTGACTTACAGAAAATGCTGTTGAAATATCCTAATGTCAATGTGCTTACTCCACCCAATGTGTTTCATCTAACGGGATGTCCTCAGCGGTGTAGCATTACTTTTCCTTTCCACTAGCTTTCTAAAATACATTGTACCAAACAAGATAAGTAAGGATTCGTCTACATTTGTGTCTGGGGAGGCGGTGTTGTGCTGCATTTTTTACCTTCCCCAAACACTTCCCCTTAAACTGCAAAGGCAGCAGATGGGCATGTACACGTGTCATGGTGACGATGCTTTGATTCAAGAATTAAACCCCCTCTAGCATTCGATGAACAGTACTGCCCCTCAAACATGACCCATTTAATGGAATGGGGCCGCACCGCAACCTCCCCACAACAATGTGCAATGCATGCAGTTACAGCATGGTGGTGCAGGCTTTCCGGGATTAAAACAGGCAGTGAGGAGGCACATAACACCTCCTCACTGTCTGTCAAACACCCCCTGAAAGCGGTCCACTGTGGATTGCTCTTCAGAGGTCTAATGCTAATGTTATCTACCTCTTAGAGATAGGATGAAGGTTTGTTTTTTTCAACATAACACTTTTGGTAGGTAAATAGGACATTTAAAAGTGCAATATGTATTAGTAAAAAGAGGACTAACCAAGGAAGAAAGAGGGACAGAGGGATTTGACTCCAATTGGGGGACAGTTTGGGGTGTGCTTTGTGTAGTTCTCTATTCTTCAATAAAGTGTATTTTCTCTCCTTTTCTGTAAACTAGCATGGAGTCTGGTGTCAGTGTCTTTAATCCTCTTTCTGTGTCTCTCAGCGGGAAGCTGCTCAACAAAAATACCTTTCCTATCTTTTAATCAGCAGCAAACCACCTTGACAGCTATCATCAAAGACATTTTGTTTTTAATTATGTTGTTGGGCACACCAGAATTAAAAAACAGATGGAGCTCTGATTAGCTGGTGTTTGTCATTTAGGAAGTGTTGAGTGTATGTGCTTCATGTATCAGGATTGAACTCAGTGTCTGTGCTATTCTCCAGTCACACTATATTACTTTCAATATCTTAGGGACAACCAGCACCACAACAACTGTTTATGGCATATGTCATTCTATTAGATATTCATTTGAGTGCACAGCATTGCATTTTTCCACCGTATTAAACAACTATATTCACACATCCTTCAACAGTTTAGCACATCTCTAAACTAAATAGCTATAGATAATAGAGCTCTACTACTTTACATTCAATCAAAACTACTCTAAACCACCCACCCTTCATTAACAAACCTACACTAACACCCTCATTTTAGGTGCTTACATACCTGTATATAGAATCTAACCCTACCACCCAAAGTTCATATAAGCGTTAATGCCATTTAAAAAATAATTTTCAATAATTTGAAATCTGCAGCTTTTATCAAAATAATACCTGGTGATCATGCTTTGAAGGTTCTTGTTCATGCACTTCCTGTTATTGGGTGACAACGCTCTGTCCTTGGCTCCCAATTGTGCTCCTGCATTGTCATCCTGTCACACAGGTTTCCCTAGAGGGACTACAACTGGGCAATTCAACATACATTACAGAGCCATGAGCTACTGTTATCACTATCAGGATACACATCCTGAGAAATGCCATGGAGTCATTGTTGTAGTGCATGTAGACAAGGAATAGGCTACAGGAGATTATTACAAATACCGTGTTTCCCCGAAAATAAGACACTGTCTTATATTTTTTTTGGCTCAAAAAAACACACTAGGTCTTATTTTCAGGGGATGTCTTATTTTTCCATGAAGAAGAATACGGTACACATTTATTGTTAAATGAAAATAAAGGAAATTTATTACCTGTATACGGTACGGTAGTACGGTAGTTGTCAACACAAACCAGACAAACTGTGAATCCTACAGTATCAAGAATTAACTCATTTATTCAATGACAATCATGTCATCATCTTCTGGAACATCATCATAACAATCATCATAACAGGCAGTGTCACCAGAGACAGACCAGCACTCACCACCTTCGCCGCATCCCCTCCGCTCTGATCCTCCTGTTCTTCTACACGCATCTGCGAAAGTCTCCTCCTCTCTCCTGCCCCGCGTTCACCGCTCACTCCGACCTCCGCTCCGCCTCCACACAGCAGTGACGTCAGGACTCCGCGTAACGTCACTGGTTGCTAGACGCCAGTTGGGGCGGCCCTAGCAACCAGTTTACGGTAAATTAATTTTCATTCCGAGACAGAGCCTAGGGGGGCCTTATTTTCGGGGGGATGCCTTATATTTCACCCAGAAGGAAACCTGTAAGTAGGTCTTATTTTTGGAGGATGTTTTATTTTCAGGGAAACACGGTATTATTATTTTTAGTGATGAGTTGAATGCTCCTGGGTTCAGGATGGGTTCACCAAAAATAGCTGAAAGGCTGAAGAGGCTTAAGAATGAAGCCTGGGTGGCTCTGAAACTCATAACCATGCCCCTATCCCCTCCAACAATTTCTTACATCACTTCCGGAATGGCCCTGCACTCCACCGAGATCCCTGGCTTCCTGGTTCTGAGCCTGCTTCCTGGTTCTGAGCCTGCTTCCTGGTTTCTTCCATCTGGTCATCAGTGGTGTGGCTGTTTCCTGGAATGGAGTGGTTTGTCATTCATCCACATGGAATCTGTCCCCCAGAGTGGTACACTGTAGCTATGGTGACACTGAACTAGTGAAGAAAGATAAAAATGTTGAAAAAAAAAGTTGAAAAAATTGAATAAAAAACTATTAAGTTATTTTTTTTTAAAATACTGTCACCACTCAGTATCACTGATCACCGCCACACCAGTCATATGATGATACTGTATTGCACTGGGGACAGTATGTAAAACAGATTGTAAAAACACAATTTTATTTAATTTCTCTATTTCCCTAAAATCGTGACAAAAAATGACAACTTCAAAAAACTCGCCATGCCTCTTACTACATACCTTGGATTGTCTGTGACGAATGCAGTGCCCGACCCCTGCCCTTCTCATCAACTCGTGACAATCTCACTTATGTAGTAATGCCACTCTCAGTTGCACCCTGCACAAAGATTTTCCAGCTTGCAGGACCACAGGCTAAGTGCCAGCAGCCTGAAAGCGACTGTCACTTGGTTAAGTTAATTAAGCAATTAACACTTGAAATGCTTCCACCACCTTTTTACTGAGAAGGAAGAAACTCACAATCTTAGCAATAATAACTATGATTTTAGAATAAACATCTTCAACATGCACTGTCACCACAGATAGGTATGTTCAGAGACTTATCATATACAGTAGCACTCTTGAAGAGACAGGGATTCTTTATTTTGCATTAAAATTTTTAGAGACAATTTCAACACTTTTCCAAATATGGTTTAATAATGAAAAGGGTAAAAAATGGTGCAAATAGAATATTTACAGAAAAAAGGGTGTTACAGCGAAACGAAGAGACAATAAAGCAACAGAAATAAAAAGTAGTTGCAAATGAAGAATTGATCAAGCAACGGTATAGTGGCTCTTTTGGGTCCAGTTACGTGTTCCTTGGTTGATGTTAAAATGAGAGCTGTCAAAAGGTCCTGACATTCCCATTTTCTCTGGTATCTAAGGGGAGTTGACAGAGACCATCTGACCAATCATCCAATTTAAGGGGTGGTGGCTGGGAGGTCACCACATTTATGACTGTATCGTAGCCCTCCCTTACATACAGTTTTATACTAATATTAAGTGTTACCAAATCTACAACTGTTAAATCATTCTGTATATGCAGTAAAGCATGTTTGTTATACTCACTATGAAACCTAAGGAGGTAATCCTGTGCATTGTGTAAAAACGTTGTTTGATCCTGACTTCTCTGATCCTCCCCTTCTTCCAGTGCCTCCCTCTTATCTCCTGATAAGACATATCATGTGGAGTCACTCTTCACATGCTCTGTTTGGTGTCTACTGCTAGAGAGGTTTTTATTTCTTGGGAGAGTGCATGTGATCAGCACAGGGCCAATCAGCTCTGTCCAGACAGAGGTCAGGGGTCCTGCATCCTCCTAAGGCAGAATTAAAACTCCTCCTACAAGTTTTAACCAGTGTTCAGCTGGACACTGATAGAAGTCACAAGACTGCTATGTACTGCTGATGAGAAAAGGTATTTAGCAGTTTATATTTACTAAAATAATTGCACTCCCATGTTCTGTGTACTGTAGGAGACCAGATATAGTGAATGCAGGGTCCTGGGTTTAGTAACACTTTAATTTCTGGAAACTGGTAGATTATTGTCTAGCATTATATTTTGTGTCCAGGGATACTAAATACAGAGTATTTTGCATGGGCCTGTCACCCAGGACGTAGGAGACTGCTATCTCCCCTTTTGTATGTGCTAGCTTAGTCATGTATAACCTTGATTTGTTCGGTATGATATTCCCCATTCAAATATATACTTATTATTAATGTCCTGTTGGATTTTATGAATTGTGTGTGGATTTTGTTAAGTTGAACTGGACAGAGGTCACCCCACGCCTGACTGCTTTCTGGGTGGACATTGTATGACACGCTATGTGTTCCTAATGCTTTGATTGCCCTACAAACCAAGTGTGACAGAACTGAAGGGTTTTGTCATAGTTTTACGACAGGTCAGAGAGAAGTGTTAATCTGTAAAGTTTTTTTCTGATCAGTAGAAACTAACAGACATCCTATCAGAACTCCATTAGCTGTTTACAGCTCTGACAAAGGCCTATGTGCTGGTGTATGCTGCCCCTGAGTTAAGATATCAGGGTCTTTTGAAGTGTGTTAAAAATTAGGACTATGAATGTTGGAACAGGAAGGGGCCATCCCCAAACATCCCACAAAGTTGGGAGCATGAAACTGTCCAAAATGTCTTGGTATGCTAGCGCCTTAAGAGTCCCCTTCACTGGAACTAAGGGGCCAAGTCCAACCCCTGAAAAACAGCCCCACACCATAATCCACCACAATATACCAAACTTTACACTGGACACAATGAAGTCAGGCAAGTACTGTTCTCCTACCAACTGCGAAACTCAGACATGTCCATTGGATTGCCAGACAGAGAAGAGTGATCCGTATTCTTCACGAGGTTCATGAATGTTCAGTAGAAACTCATTGATTTCTATGGGGCCATTATTTATAGGAGAACTTCACACTTCACCCCATTCTTTGTTTTCCCCTGCTTAACTGATGTTGGGCTGTCTTCAATTCAGATACTCCGCCCTCCCCCCTAACTCCAGGGAAATTAGCATTGTCCTGCTGAGATTCTCTTCTCTGCAGCCGCTGCTAAGGTCCACGCTGCCATTTTCCCCTGTCACATCATTGGGAGGCTGACAGTTCTTCCATTTCAGGCACAGCCTCCCGATAACTCACTGCTGGGTCCGCCTACCTCCTGCTTTAGTGAATAGATTGTCCATTGCTTCTGGTGCCTCCTGGGATATGAACATCACATATTCCGGGAGGCACTAGGGGCACTGACTTCATTCATCTAGGGCAGTGGTGGGCAACCTTTTTTTTCAACTGAGCCAAATCTCGCCAAAACCACCATTGAAATTTATTTTGAGAGCCACATTTTTAAAACTGAAAATACATCCCCCATATAGTAATTCATCCCCCATATAGTAATTCATCCCCCATAGTAATTCATCTCCCATAGTAATTCATCCCCCATATAGTAATTCATCCCCCATAGTAATTCATCCCCCATATAGTAATTCATCCCCCATAGTAATTCATCCCCCATATAGTAATTCATCCCCCATAGTAATTCATACCCCCTATAGTAATTCATTCCCCCTATAGTAATTCATTCCCCATATTGTGTCAATTCACTTACCTTTGCTCCGAGCGTTCCTCTCGCCGTGTTCCCGCGCCGTTCCGGTCTTCAGGGCGGACTGTGAGAGGAGAGGAGTTCATCACGCTGCCCCGCCTACATCCTGACAGCCAATGTTTGCCACGCTCCGCGGGCCGGATTAAAAGGTCCGCCGGGCCGTAGTTTGCCCATTGCTGGGCTAGCTGCAGAGTCCTGACTTTTGGGGCGGCCGCCCGAGAGGAGGGAGGGGAGCGGGCGCCCAGCACACAGAAGAGCCGCAGAAAAGGTGAAAAAGAGCCGCATGCGGCTCTGGAGCTGCGGGTTGCCGACACCCGACCTAGGGGAAAAAAAGTATGGGGGGGCAATAGCTATTTAATGAAAAATGTGTGTAAGCCAAAAAACAAGGATTTTTGTAAAGTGGAGGGGGGATGGAATTGAGAGGAGGAAACATTTTTAAAAGGTGAAGATCTGCTTAAAGCATCGTTTTTTTCATACATAGGCTTTCATTAATGGGCTTTGCCAACCCCCCCAGCAATGTAAATTTATTTTTCAACACATTTTTTATACTGTATTACTTTGAAGCAAACACATTAGGAATTAGGTAGAGTGAATGATTCTGTAGCAAATCACATATCCTTAACTTTTAATAAGTAGGTCTTGTGACCTCCATGCTTTGTGACCTAAAGTGATAACATCTAGTAGACTTTAAAGTTGACAAAAGTGGAAAAGTATTCTCTGATTTTATCCTCGACAATGCAAAGTTATTATGTTATGTTACCTGATTTCATCATGGTCATGTGATCCAGGACCAAAACACCAATGAATCTGTCATATCACAGTTGACATGTAAGTTTAGTTGCTTTTCCACAATCCCTTTACATCTTCCAAGCAATAATCTTTTTGTATATTACCAATTCAGCCACAGCGATCTGACATTCTCAGTTTTATTTCTGTCACATTTTGAAGCAACAAATCAAAATTGCAGGGAATACTGCAAAGACGATGGACGCCGCTCAAACCAGCCTAATGAAATCTGTGTTGGCCTCAGCCACCGCTCAAGCCACTCCCAACCATAAGGGCTTGGTCACAGAGGTCTTGCAGGGAATACTACCGCAATGTTAGCTGAAGCATTAAATAACATAACATATATGCTCCATCTGTGCATAATTATCAACTGGTAAACCAAGATAGCATATTGTCTTGTAAATTCGCTTTTAACGCATTTTTCCTTACCGTGAGTACTCGCAGTTGGATGCGCAGAAATCCCCCATAAAGCTGTGCGAATCTCGCTGCAGCCGTATCACGCCTTCCACTTACCACGACTGCAGCTAAACTCCATGATTCCTGCGCCTCCAACTGGTTTAGCTATCTCGAGATGTGAGGAAATGGAGCTCCAGGTACCCAGGAATGATCACACGACACTCTCAGGTTGCTGTTGGAATTCACATAGAGACGGATTCAACCCCAGCCTCCAATTTTTATTACAAACACACACACGCCCCCCACATGAGACAGGTCAATCCCCTCCCACAGAACAATGCATGGGGAGTGCCTATACACAGGATGTACATTCCAAGTGGAGCGTAGCCTTTCCTCTTATCTATCACCAGTCCTCTCCTCCCTCCATAAGCTCTCTGAGGGAAGCAACCTTCCCCCTCCTATTAGCTCCTAGTGGTATGTAAATTCTCTGTACAAGCATCCCCTAGATTAAACAGTGTCAGTCTGTATCTGAATGGGCCCGATACGATCTTTATTAAAACACATCCATCCAGATACAGTTTCAGGTCGGTAATGGCTTGTAAGATATACAGTCAGGTCCATAAATATTGGGACATCAACACAATTCTAACATTTTTGGCTCTATATACCACCACAATGGATTTGAAATGAAACAAGATGTGCTTTAACTGCAGACTGTCAGCATTAATTTGAGGGTATTTACATTCAAATTAGGTGAACGGTGTAGGAATTACAACAGTTTGCATATGTGCCTCCCACTTGTTAAGGGACCAGAAGTAATGGGACAGAATAATAATCATAAATCAAACTTTCACTTTTTAATACTTGGTCGCAAATCCTTAGCAGTCAATTACAGCCTGAAGTCTGGAATGCATAGACATCACCAGACGCTGGGTTTCATTCCTGGTGATGCTCTGCCAGGCCTCTACTGCAACTGTCTTCAGTTCCTGCTTGTTCTTGGGGCATTTTCCCTTCAGTTTTGTCTTCAGCAAGTGAAATGCATGCTCAATCGGATTCAGGTCAGGTGATTGACTTGGCCATTGTATAACATTCCACACTGTGGAAGTGGCATCCAATGAGTTGTGAAGCATTTGGCTGAATATGAGCAGATAATATTGCCCAAAACACTTCAGAATTCATCCAGCTGCTTTTGTCAGCAGTCACTTCATCAATAAATACAAGAGAACCAGTTCCATTGGTAGCCATACATGCCCACGCCATGACACTACCACCACCATGCTTCACTGATGAGGTGGTATGCTTAGGATCATGAGCAGTTCCTTTCCTTCTCCATACTCTTCTCTTCCCATCACTCTGGTACAAGTTGATCTTGGTCTCATCTGTCCATAGGATGTTGTTCTAGAACTGTAAAGACTTTTTTAGATGTCGTTTGGCAAACTCTAATCTGGCCTTCCTGTTTTTGAGGCTCACCAATGGTTTACATCGTGTGGTGAACCCTCTGTATTCACTCTGGTGAAGTCTTTTCTTGATTGTTGACTTTGACACACATACACCTACCTCCTGGAGAGTGTTCTTGATCTGGCCAACTGTTGTGAAGGGTGTTTTCTTCACCAGGGAAAGAATTCTTCGGTCATCCACCACAGTTTTTTCCGTGGTCTTCAGGGTCTTTTGGTGTTGCTGAGCTCACCGGTGCGTTCCTTCTTTTTAAGAATGTTCAAACAGTTGTTTTGGCCACTCCAAATGTTTTTGCTATCTCTCTGATGGGTTTGTTTTGTTTTTGCAGCCTAATGATGGCTAGCTTCACTGATAGTGACAGCTCTTTGGATCTCATCTTGAGAGTTGACAGCAACAGATTCCAAATGCAAATAGCACACTTGAAATGAACTCTGGACCTTTTATCTGCTCATTGTAATTGGGATAATGAGGGAATGACACACACCTGGCCATGGAACAGCTGAGAAGCCATTTGTCCCATTACTTTTGGTCCCTTAACAAGTGGGAGGGACATATGCAAACTATTGTAATTCCTACACCGTTCACCTGATTTGTATGTAAATACCCTCAAATTAAAGCTGAAAGTCTGCAGTTAAAGCACATCTTGTTCGTTTCATTTCAAATCAATTGTGGTGGTGTATAGAGCCAAAAATGTTAGAATTGTGTCGATGACCCAATATTAATGGACCTGACTGTACATGAGCCTACACACGGAGTTCGCACTGCTTGGCGCCTTGCGGTATGAAGTCCATGTGGTACTATACTGCTGATATGTGGATACAGGCCCACGGCCTACCGCCGGCGGCATTCGCATCGAATGCCATGGTGGTATACACGACGGTCTATAAGCGCAGATCTGCCATCTCATCCGTTACCGAGCTAAGTACTGTAATACATACATTGTAAATGCGCATGGCCCAATTGCAGCCTTCAGAGCTTTAATTAAGCCACACAAGAGACATATGAATAACACTAATATATGACACATTTAAAGTTCAACCTGTAAATACAAAATTTACATGACACATATTCAAGGCTATTATGAAATCAGTCAAAAGTCATTCAGGTGAAACAATGGTGGCATGTCATATTTGATGGCAAGCTTCAATATTATTTATACAATTGTCAAACATATAGCCAGCATTAATCAGAACTAAATGTAAATCTAATTTATTTACCTATTTTGGATATTTACCTCCATAGCCTAGATACAGAACAATGCTTTAGAACAGGAATCACCAAACTTTATAAATATAGACCAGTTTACTATCTGTCAGGGCTCCCAGGTATGACCAGAGGTGTGTGACTGAAGCAGGGAAACGCAGACTTCAGATATGTGATTAACAATGTAATTTATTAACACTAACAATACAAACATAAACGCAGTGCAATACTAAACATAATACAGTGCAAACAAACCCAACCAACCACCCACAGATAACAGTACATACAAGCAAGCGTCGTCAGGCAGGCCGAGTCAATATCAATTGGGCAGGTAGGTACAGGGGGAGCAAGCGGAGAATGGTCGGGGTCACAGGCCAGGTTCAGCAGGTAGCAAGCAGCGTAGTACAGAGGGTCAGGCAGAGGGATGGTCAGGGTCACAAGCCAGGGATCAGAACAGGTAGCAAAGGAACAGAAACAGGATGCAGGACAGATACAGGGCCCAGGACAAACACAACACCAAGGCAGAGTCTGCAAGTCTGGCCATCCCTTAAATACACCAGTATCATCAGTTCCAGGTGTTAGCTGGCTGAAAGGTTGAGTCTCCGATTGCTGGGAGCACCCGCTGGCCAGCCCTGGTACTGCAGATCAAAAGGCAGGTGAGTCCCACCATTGCTGGCCAGTCCATTCCTGACAGTACCCCCCCCTCAAGGAGCGGCCTCAGGACGCTCCAAACAGTCCTAGCTGGGAAAAATGTTCCACCGCCCGGGTCTGGTAACTGGCGGGATATCAAAGACTGGCACACCGGGCAGGACTCCGGGCAGCGGTACACCGGGCAGAGGCACATCGGGCTGGACTCCGGGCAGAGGCACACCGGGCAGAGCCACACCGGGCAGAGGCACATCGGGCTGGACTCCGGGCAGAGGCACATCGGGCTGGACTCCGGGCAGAGGCACATCGGGCTGGACTCCGGGCAGAGGCACATCGGGCTGGACTCCGGGCAGAGGCACATCGGGCTGGACTCCGGGCAGAGGCACATCGGGCTGGACTCCGGGCAGAGGCACATCGGGCTGGACTCCGGGCAGAGGCACACCGGGCTGGACTCCGGGCAGAGGCACACCGGGCTGGACTCCGGGCAGAGGCACACCGGGCTGGACTCCGGGCAGAGGCACACCGGGCTGGACTCCGGGCAGAGGCACACCGGGCTGGACTCCGGGCAGAGGCACACCGGGCAGGACCCCGGGCAGAGGCACACCGGGCAGGACCCCGGGCAGAGGCACATCGGGCTACCAGGCGAAGCGGCAGGCAGCGGGCCACCGGGCGGAGCGGCAGGCACCGGGCCCCCGGGCGGAGCGGCAGGCACCGGGCCCCCGGGCGGAGCGGCAGGCACCGGGCCCCCGGGCGGGGCGACAGGCCTCGGGCCCCCGGGCGGGGCGACAGGCCTCGGGCCCCCGGGCGGGGCGACAGGCATCGGGCCCCCGGGCGGGGCGACAGGCATCGGGCCCCCAGGCGGAACTACAGGTTTCGGGCCCTCGGGCGGAGCGGCGGGTGCCGGACCCCCAGATGGAGCGACAGGCCTCGGGCCCCCAGGCGGGGCGACAGGCATCGGACCCCCAGGCGGGGCGACAGGCATCGGGCCCCCAGGCGGGGCGACAGGCATCGGGCCCCCAGGCGGGGTGACAGGCATCGGGCCCCCAGGCGGGGCGGCGGGCGCCGGACCCCCAGGTGGAACTACAGGCCTCGGGCCCTCAGGCGGAGCGGCGGGCGCCGGACCCCCGGGTGGAGCGTCAGGTCTCGTGCCCTCAGGTGGAGCGGCGGGCGCCGGACCCCCAGGTGGAGTGACAGGCATCGGGCCCCCAGGAGGGGCGACAGGCATCGGGCCCCCAGGCGGGGCGACAGGCATCGGGCCCCCAGGCGGGGCGACAGGCATCGGGCCCCCAGGCGGAGCGGCGGGCGCCAGACCCCCAGGCGGAACTACAGGTCTCGGGCCCTCAGGCGGAGCGGCGGGCGCCGGACCCCCGGGTGGAGCGATAGGTCTCGGGCCCTCAGGCGGAGCGGCGGGCGCCGGACCCCCAGGTGGAGCGACAGGCCTCGGGCCCCCAGGCGGAGCGACAGGTCTCGGGCCCTCAGGCGGAGCGGCGGGCGCCGGACCCCCAGGTGGAGCGACAGGTCTCGGGCCCTCAGGCGGAGCGGCGGGCGCCGGACCCCCAGGTGGAGCGACAGGTCTCGGGCCCTCAGGCGGAGCGGCGGGCGCCGGACCCCAGGTGGAGCGACAGGTCTCGGGCCCTCAGGCGGAGCGGCGCGCGCCGGACCCCCAGGTGGAGCGACAGGTCTCGGGCCCTCAGGCGGAGCGGCGGGCGCCAGACCCCCAGGCGGTGCGACAGGTCTCGGGCCCTCAGGCGGAGCGACAGGTCTCGGGCCCCCAGGCGGGGCGGCGGGCGCCGGACCCCCAGGTGGAGCGGCGGGCGCTGGACCCCCAGGCGGAGCGACAGGTCTCGGGCCCCCAGGCGGAGCAGCGGGCACCGAGTCACCAGGCACGACAGTGGGCTCCGAGTCACCAGGCATGACCGCTGGCACTAGGTCAGACATTGGATCGTCTGGCAAGACAGCGGGCATCGGGTCACCAGGCATCAGGTCATTTGGCTCGACAGCGGGCACCGTGTCATCTGGCAAGGCAGTGGGCTCCGAGTCAACTGGTATGACCGCGGGCACTGGGTCAGACATTGGATCGTCTGACCGGACAGCGGGCATCGGGTCACCAGGCATCAGGTCATTTGGCTCGACAGCGGGCAAGGCAGTGGGTTCCGAGTCAACTGGCATGACCGCAGGCACTGGGGCAGACATTGAATCGTCTGGCTGGACAGCGGGCATCGGGTCACCAGGCATCAGGTCATTTGGCTCGACAGCGGGCACCGCGTCATCTGGCAAGGCAGTGGGCTCCGAGTCAACAGGCACGACAGTGGGCACCGGGTCATCAGGTACCGGATTGTCTGGCTCGACAGCAGGCATTGGGTCACCAGGTATGACAGCAGGCACTGGGTCACCAGGCATCAGGTCATTTGGCTTGCCAGTGGGCACCGCGTCATCTGGCAAGGCAGTGGGCACCGGGTCACCAGGCATTGGATCGTCTAGCTCGACAGCGGGCATCGGGTCACCAGGTATGACAGCGGGCACTGGGTCACCAGGCATCAGGTCATTTGGCTCGCCAGCGGGCACCGCGTCATCTGGCAAGGCAGTGGGCACCGAGTCACCAGGTACGACAGCGGGCTCTGAGTCAATTGGCACGACAGCGGGCACCGGATCAGGTACCGGATCATCTGGATCAACAGCGGGCATCGAGTCAACTGGCCTAATAGGATCGTCAGGCTGGATCAGTTCATCATGCTGGGTAGAGGCATCAGGCTGAATGCCGGCGTCCGGCTGAGTAGAGGCTTCAGGCCGAGTAGAGGCTTCAGGCCGAGTAGAGGCTTCAGGCCGAGTAGAGGCTTCAGGCCGAGTAGAGGCTTCAGGCCGAGTAGAGGCTTCAGGCCGAGTAGAGGCTTCAGGCCGAGTAGAGGCTTCAGGCCGAGTAGAGGCATCAGGCCGAGTAGAGGCATCAGGCCGAAGAGAGGCATCAGGCTGCATACAGGCATCAGGCTGAAGAGAGGCATCAGGCTGCATACAGGCATCAGGCTGAAGAGAGGCATCAGGCTGAAGAGAGGCATCAGGCTGAAGAGAGGCATCAGGCTGAAGAGAGACATCAGGCTGCGTACAGGCTTCAGGCTGAGTAGAGGCTTCAGGCTGAGTAGAGGCTTCAGGCTGAGTAGAGGCTTCAGGCTGAGTAGAGGCTTCAGGCTGAGTAGAGGCTTCAGGCTGAGTAGAGGCTTCAAGCTGAGTAGAGGCTTCAGGCTGAACCACGGAAGGCAGGCTCACCGGTTTGGATACTGGCAGGATGGTATTGGTTGGAAAGAATTTTCGCTTTTTTCTGGTTTTAACTACTGGAGCACTGCAAGTAAACGCAGGTCTGCAAACGAATGGAGCAGCTGGAGACAGAGAAGAACTGGAGGATGGAACAGGAGAGGGAGCAGTTGCTACAGAGGGCTTTTTTACAGGGTTAAAGGTAGGATAGGTGCAGCGAGTGGGAACAGGGGACTGACATGCGGTAGATAGCCAAGTATGCTGGGCTGTAACTGGAGGAGCTGTTGGGAATACAGGAGAAGAGTTAGAAGCAGGACTGGGTCTTTGTAAGCTGACTGAGGCTGGGTGCAACAAGTCTGTCCATGTCTGCAGTATGGGTTGAACAAAGCTGAGCTTACACAAAGCCTGTCTGGTCAATGACTGCACTGCGTTTATACAATCTCTTAGTGTCTGTGGTGAACATGTGGAATAACGCTCCAGAAAGTAACCCACATCATCCTCTAATAACCACACCAGGGACTCTACCTGGTCGGCACTAAATGGTGGCAAAAATTCATCCCTGCATTCGGGGGAACCAGATGAAACCAACTCTGCACAAACCTCAATCAAAGGCTGCACCTCAGAGAACTCTGTGCCCTGATCTACTAGAACATGAGCGAGCCGTATACATTCTAGCAGTTCATCCCGGGTATACTCCTTCAGAGTTTGATAAGCATACTCCCTGTCATCAAACACTAGCAGATATAAATACACAACCTCATCCAGATCCATCCTTCCCATCAACAAGCCAAGATGGCTTCCCTGTGCAGCCACTTCTGGTCAGGATTGGCCTTGGTGTAATGTCAGGGCTCCCAGGTATGACCAGAGGTGTGTGACTGAAGCAGGGAAACGCAGACTTCAGATATGTGATTAACAATGTGATTTATTAACACTAACAATACAAACATAAACGCAGTGCAATACTAAACATAATACAGTGCAAACAAACCCAACCAACCACCCACAGATAACAGTACATACAAGCAAGCGTCGTCAGGCAGGCCGAGTCAATATCAATTGGGCAGGTAGGTACAGGGGGAGCAAGCGGAGAGTGGTCGGGGTCACAGGCCAGGTTCAGCAGGTAGCAAGCAGCGTAGTACAGAGGGTCAGGCAGAGGGATGGTCAGGGTCACAAGCCAGGGATCAGAACAGGTAGCAAAGGAACAGAAACAGGATGCAGGACAGATACAGGGCCCAGGACAAACACAACACCAAGGCAGAGTCTGCAAGTCTGGCCATCCCTTAAATACACCAGTATCATCAGTTCCAGGTGTTAGCTGGCTGAAAGGTTGAGTCTCTGATTGCTGGGAGCACCCGCTGGCCAGCCCTGGTACTGCAGATCAAAAGGCAGGTGAGTCCCACCATTGCTGGCCAGTCCATTCCTGACACTATCCTTCAGAGGGGGCAGACTGTGGCCAGTGGGAGTAGAAAATGTCCTAGTGTCTGTGAGAGTAAACAAAGATCAGTGAATGTTTACAGAATTAGCACCTGTAGTCAGTGGGAGGAGGAATAGTGCCCCATCAATGGTATTGGTTGGAGGCACAGTGCCAATGCATTTAAATCAGTGGGAGAAATTATACCCCATTGCTGGTGCCAGTGGGAATGGTGATGCCGAACAAGCAAGAGGCTTCATTCGGGAAATGGACCACAGTTCGGAGACCACTGCTTTAGAGTAAATGAATATCAATGGCAACTTTTTTAGGTTTTATTAGATTTTAGTTTGGCACTGAAATGGGTATGGGGGGTGGTGGGGGAGTTGCCACCAGAATAAGAATAGAGGGGAAATATTTCAGTAAGACAAAAGTGTTCCAGCGATAACTGTGTTAATATGGATTTTTTTCAGATTTTAGAGATTCCTCTCACTCCCTGCTGTTGCCTTTGAGAAACACAATTTCTACATTGTTTCACTCTGCAGCATAATGCTGTCATGTTGCTTCCCTAATCGCAGGTTCACCTTACTGTATTTGAGTAATAGATCATTGAATAATATAAATATGTATGCACAACTGTCTGTTATTTCTTGCTATGCAAATTTGTTTCAAGTATTCATCTTTCTGTTTTACTGTTAGCACAAATTATTTTTAGAAGCAAATGAAAATTCAGATTTCAACAAATTAATGTCGTCAATATGCTAAATATGGCAATTATATTGGTCTTAATTACACTTGAAAATTTATATTTGAATAGTAATTTGCCATTTTTGTAAACATTGAAGTGTATTGCGGCAGTTATAATTATAACCAAATCAAAATAGCGATAAAAGGGAAACTAACAAAATGTTTGCTCCTGTCTTCTCAGACATTACAGGTGAAACTCGAAAAATTAGAATATGGTGCAAAAGTTCATTTATTTCAGTAATAAAACTTAAAAGGTGAAACTAATATATGAGATAGACTCATTACATGCAAAGCAAGATAGTTCAAGCCGTGATTTGTCAGAATTGTGATGATTATGGCTTACAGCTCATGAAAACCCCAAATCCACAATCTCAGAAAATTAGAATATTACATGCAATCAATAAAACAAGGATTGTACATAGAACAATATCGGACCTCTGAAAAGTAGAAGCATGCATATGTACTTAATACTTAGTACTTGGTTTGGGCCCCTTTTGCAGCAATTACTGCCTCAATGTGGCGTGGCATGGAAGCTATCAGCCTGTGGCACTGCTGAGGTGTTATGGAAGACCAGCTCTTCTGCATTGTTCGGTCTCATGGCTCTCATCTTTCTCTTGGCAATGCCCCATAGATTCTCTATGGGGTTCAGGTCAGGCGAGTTTGCTGGCCAATCAAGCACAGTAATCTCACGGTCATTGAACCAGGTTTTGGTGCTTTTGGCAGTGTGGACAGGTGCCAAGTCCTGCTGGAAAATAAAGTCAGCATCCCCAGTCAGCTCGTCTGCGGAAGGAAGCATGAAGTGCTCCAAAATCTCCTGGTAGATGGCTGCGTTGACCCTGGTCTTAATGAAGCACAGTGGACCAACACCAGCAGATGACATGGCTCCCCAAATCAACACAGACTGTGGAAACTTCACACTGGACTTCAAGCATCTTG
The DNA here is from genome assembly GCF_062004578.1 of Staurois parvus. NCBI lineage: Eukaryota > Metazoa > Chordata > Amphibia > Anura > Ranidae > Staurois > Staurois parvus. The sequence continues at coordinate 14,566,073 of NW_028317932.1, read as the reverse complement.
CAGTGTGTGCCTCTCCATTCTTCCTCCATACTCTGGGTCCTTGGTTTCCAAATGAGATGCAAAAGTTGCTCTCATCAGAAAAGAGAACTTTGGACCACTGAGCAACAGACCAGGTCTGTTTTTCTTTAGCCTAGGTAAGACGCTTCTGACATTGTTTGTTGAGGAATATGACATTTGAAGCCCATGTCCAGGATCCGTCTGTGTGTGGCGGCTCTTGATGCACTGACTCCAGCCTCAGTCCACTCCTTGTGAAAGTCCTCAACACTTTTGAATGGCCATTTCCTGACAATCCTCTCTAGGCTGCGGTCATCCCTGCTGCTTGTGCACCTTTTTCTTCCACACTTTTCCCTTCCACATAACTTTTTATTAATGTGCTTTGATACAGCACTTTAGGAACATCCAACTTCTTTTGCAATTACCTTTTGAGGCTTTCCCTCCTTATGGAGGATGTCAATGATGATTTTCTGCACAATTGTCAGGTCAGCAGTCTTTCTCATGATTGTGATTCCTACTGAACCAGACTGAGAGACCATTTAAAGGCTCAGGAACCCTTTGCAGGTGTTATGGCTTAATTAGCTGATTAGAGTGGGACACTTTGAGCCTAGAATATTGCACCTTTTCACAATATTCTATTTTTCTGAGATTGTGGATTTGGGGTTTTCATGAGCTGTAAGCCATAATCATCACAATTCTGACAAATCACGGCTTGAACTATCTTGCTTTGCATGTAATGAGTCTATCTCATATATTAGTTCAACCTTTTAAGTTTCATTACTGAAATAAATGAACTTTTGCATGATATTCTAATTTTTTGAGTTTCACCTGTATATGGTGGAAGTTGATGTAATGACCAATGTAAAGCTGGTGCATCACCCTCCTAGATAGGTGCTAGGATTAGTAAACTTAGCTCTGGCTCGCTATATCCAGTGGAGCTGCATTTTTGTTAGGTACATTTAGTTTAGCTCACTGTAATCACTGTGGTTGTTTGTGATTGGTTAGGTTTGTTCTGTGTTTTACAGGCTGCAGGTTTTGTTACTCCTCCTGCAATCTAGAACTCTCTGGATGGTTCTGGAACATAGGGGGGGACTAAGGCAGATGAGCAGAATTAATATTTATACTGTCACAGCCAATCCTTGAGAAAAGATTGCACAGAAGGGGCTGAGAAACTGTATATATGGTTTGAGACCTGGAACAATCTTCTCTTGTCCCTGAGGAGGAGATCACATCCTGGGGAAGGGAGCTAATTGCCCCCAAGGCCACCTGCTATGTGTTTGCTGATCATTGCCATCCCAGCTGGGGGGCTGGTTTGCTGGAAGTTGCTGAAGCTGACTGAGGGACTGTCATCTGAGAATCTAGTGTGGTAGTCTCCTCTCTTTCTTACCTGGCTTTACTGGCTTAGGTAGCAGCTCGGACACCATGATCGGACCATCTCTTGACAGGTGATGATTGGGCACTGGGTGATGATGGAGGAGAGTGTCATAGCCTTGTCCTGAGAATGAGGAAGGAGCGGTTGGAGAAGAGCTGATGCTGTCATTTCTAAGATTCACGCATTGTTTTGGCAACTTTGCTACCTCACTTATTCCTTTGGTTCTATCTACGATTATAAATGTAATAAGTGATTAACACCTTTTGTCCACATCAGAATCAGGCTTTGTTGCCTCTCTCTCAGTTATAGATTATTAATAACCAATAATCACTGTGCTGAATAAAAAGAATAAAAAGAAAATAAAAATCGAATTTATTTACACAGAAGAAAAGTAGTTATTAATCGAATCAAATATACTGAATACAAACGATATGATACTACAAAAAAATTGATGTTACAGTATAACATACAGTATATTACCAGTATAGAGAGATGACTATAGGAAAGAATGTTACAGGAAAGAAACAGAGTAATGGTGGTACATTACACAGACATCCTGATGTACTGACACCTGGGCTCCGAAAAGGGCCAAAGAGACAGAATGGCATACCTTTATACCACTCCTCCTACATTCCATGTAAAGGCACACCCTTCAATAAGTTCCAATATTTTACCATTTCTTGCTCAAAGAGGGGCTCTATGACTTGTGAAAGATATTGGCCAACTGTATCGGTCAATGTCCAGCAAAGCATACCTCCTTTGAAGCCAGTTCCCTCAGGATGATCTATAACAATACTCCCTAGGAGGTGTTAGAAATTACAACTCCAGGGCTTATTCAGCCAGCTGCCCATACTGTCATGAACCTCTACAGAAAACCTTCTAAGGGGGGGGGGTTGAGGTAATGCAACAGATGGTAAATAAGTTACAGGAATTGAGACCCCTATCAGAAGCTCACAATAATGTTAAAAATTATTGTAGGCCCAAAATATCTATCACAGCATGCACCCATAGACACACACTTCATGTCACTCTCTGACTGCCTGTACTGTACTGTTTGTGTCTAACACATGACAAGATCTAGGTGAGGAATTACCCAGTGTCACTGTACCAAAGCCAATTTTTTTTTCTCATTCACAGTCAATGGGGACTAGCTGCACCTTGTATATTCTGGTGGAATAGACACAGAGAGTGCTGTCCATGAGTTAGGAAGTGCAATACTTGCCTAGCCCCGGGTACTGACATCCCATGATATGCCACTGGGTGGTGGGGTTCATCAGCAGGAAAGTCAAGAAAAAAAATGCTTACATGGCTGCTGCCTGTTACCATCTGATGTCTCTAATCACGTGAAAGTGAACACTGTTTAACTGACTATTAAAAATTTCTCCCAAAAAGCTAACTATCTAGAAAATATCATGCTAGAAGTAGGCAGGAGTGGGTTTTGCTGAAGGCTTTTAAAAAATTCTGGTATGGTTTGCAGTTAGTAGTTGATCAAATTAAACTTGGCCAGCGGTATCATTTTAGTGAATGAACCTTCAAAGGTTCAATCCACCCAAAGCTGATATTTCGGAGTATGGGCTTGTTTACACTAGTAGATGTGAGGGGATAAAACCACCCATTTGAACCGAAGGTTTACTGCCCCAACCTTGTCTTATTATGCTGCAAAGGCAATTGCATCAGGTGTACACATACTGCAGCAAAAATGATCCCCGATGTAGTATACAGCAGGCAATACCGCCTGTTGAATGTGACCCATTCTGCTGAATGGAGGTGCTCGCAACCACATGCAATGTGGCACGCTAGTGTGGAGTTCAAGAAGTTAAAGCAGGTGGTAACAAGACATTACAAAGTCTCCTCACCACCTGTCAAATACTCTCTCAAGAGCAATTCAAGTGCAGCATGGCATTCATGGAGCAGCACTACTGTAAGCAAGGCCTTGTGTTTAACTCCATTTCAGTTCCTGGGTCTGCATACCTGCTGTGGCTAATATGAGGGGTTCCTCTCCCTGCCACATTTTAAGCTCTCAGGTGAAAAGAGTCAGCAATTATGGCTGGCCTTATTCCTGCTGCAGTATTCAAGACATACAAGAAGCTAGGAGCTGAAGCAGCCCACCAGGCTTCACTCATTAGACTTATTTCACACCAGCTTCAGCTGTGAACAGCAAGATTTGACAAAACATTTGCAGAGCTTTCAGCAAGCCTTGTTGAAACTTTTAAAGAGCCCTTTAGCTCCAGTTTGTAAATGGTGAACACAGATCCTAATGGGAGTGATGATTGCTACTTTAAACAAGCTGCTAGCAAGCTTCAGCACTTCTTGAAGCTTGTTGAAAGTCTGCTGAAGCTTGCAAGCAGCCTGTTTGAAGTGGCAATCAGCACTCCCATTAGGATCTGCAGTTGAATGGTATTTTAGCTTCAACAAGGCTTGCTGAAAGCTCTGCAAATGCTTTGTCAAAGGTTGCTGTTCACACTGCTCTTATACAAGCTGAAACCTGTGTGAAATAGGCCTTGCTAAAACATCATTTTTGGATAGATTGTTCCTTTAATAACTAATTATCCTAAATTATAAAATCATTTAATTTTATAAATGAATTATTAGTGAAAATGATTTCGTTATTTAATTAAAAATATGTTTTTACCAAAGAAAGGTCTAAGTACTCAAAACAGCCTCCATTTTTAAATAAAATGAACACAAGACTTCCTTCTCACATTTTCTGTTTGAGTTTTGATTTATCTTTTTTTCTCTGTTCATATTTTTCTCACACTTTACTTACTGTATGCTTTCTGTTTTTATACTGTCTCAGTAGTTGAAGCCCTCTTTGGTCTCCTGGTCAAAATCCTCCTGTGTGTGGGTTACCAAATTGGTGGGTGTAGGGTGTCAGACTGAAGATTCTGCGTAATTTCAGTAGACTGTGATGTCTTTTTTAGTAACATGTAATTGTAAGAATAAATACATTTCAGCACTGTTAGCTGCATACAGTATAAATATGTGTGTGTGTGTCTGTGTATATATGCACTATATAGAACAGTTCCAACGGTAGCCAGGACACTCTTTGTTTGAGATAAATGCCCAGGTGCTCACCCACAAAGAAATCCTTATGAATTCAAAACTAGTTTAGAGGCACTCACAGGTATTGCAGAGGAGGAAGATCAAAAACAAGAGTGTTTTTATTGTCTGACAATGAAAACACTGCTGTTTTTGATCTTCATGCTCTGCAGGACCCATGAGTGCCTCTAAATTAGTTTTGGATTTTTTAGGAGATATAGATAGATATATATATATATATATATATATATATATATATATACAAACACTGTATATATATATTACAGCCAAGGGGATAAAGTTAGTGTCACTAAAGGCATTTTTTAGTTTTGGAATTTATTATTATTATTTATTAGAGACAATCTTCATATATGGCCAAGACAGAAAACCAATACATAAATACGTAAATAAAGCCAAACTTAATTGTACAAATGTCAGGGAGCGAGGAGCCAGACACACAAGGAGGTGCAATTAAAGGTAGGTCTATTAATGTAAAAATAAGACAAGAGTCTATGCAAGTCCAACAGCGGAAATCGTAGCCAAAGCCGGGGTCAAGAGCCAGGAAGAATTGTCGCCAGAGCCGGGATCAGGAGCAGGGAAGAATCGTCGCCAGAGCCGGGATCAGGAGCCAGGAAGAATGGTCGCCAGAGCCAGGATCAGGAGCCAGGAAGAATCGTCGCCAGAGCTGGGGTCAGAAGCCAGGAGGAGTCTTAGCCAAAGCCGAGTCGGTACAAATGTCAGGGAGTGAGGAGCCAGACACACAAGGAGGTGCAATTAAAGGTAGGTTTATTAATGTAAAAATAAGACAAGAGTCTATGCAAGTCCAACAGCGGAAATTGTAGCCAAAGCCGGGATCAGGAGCCAGGAAGAATGGTCGCCAGAGCCGGGGTCAGAAGCCAGGAGGAGTCTTAGCCAAAGCCGAGTCGGTATCCAGGAAAGCAATGAGTAGCTAAACAGGAGCTTGCTGTTGTGCAACAGACAGGACACAAATGCAATGGACAGCCACAAACAGCAGACTTATATGTGATAAGCCGCCACCTCCTGGGGGAGGAGCCGCAGAGGGCTGAAAGCATAAAGGATCCCACAATGCTTTGCAGACACCTAAGATGGATGCCAGCACATGGAGCAACACAAGGTCTGAGGAAAGGTAGGACCTTGACAACAAACACTTGCATATACTAAACAAAACTAAACTTTTTAAACAGTCAAATCATTTATCCAGCTAGAAAAAAGAAAGATCAAAGACAAAAGAATATTAAGCCACCCCACCTTGCTATGGCATTTTTTGCTATAAAACATCATCAATCCTATAGTCACTACCATGCGCCATCCTTGGAAAAGAAAAAGCAAGAATAAAATTGACATACTATTTCAATCTACCAAACGTCTCAAAGTTTTCATAAGAGGTTGGTACTCCAGAGTTTGTAAGAACTACTATTATTGGAGCCACTTCAAGCTAAATTTATCACAAATACCTTCTCAATGCTTACCAAGTCCTCCATCTGAAAAACTTAATTTACTTTTACCAACTATTGTGCCATGGAGTGAGCTTGTCATTGTTTCCAACAGATCGGAATACAGTTAAATATCAGATAATTAGCACAGGCAGGATAGATCAGTTATAAGCTACTATTGGACCGGTTTGATGGTGCAGCAGAAGAAAGGCCGGTGCCAGCTGGAGCAGTTGTTCTGTACATTTTTATATAAAGTGAAGAGACTCCGTCCAAGAAGGGTGCTCAATTTCACAAGATCAGAAAACACGTAGCATGTCCCTGATGGCCTTCCACATCTCCAACATAAGTTCAACTCAATGGGAACATTTTGCACAGACGGGTTGGTGTATGATACCACCCAGTGAGGATTTTAAAGCCTAGTTCCTGATACCTAGAACAAACTGATGTTTTCTAAGAAGCTTGAAAGATTCTAGTAACTTGTTCCGGAGTAAACAAAATCTGAAGGTCCCTTTCCCACTTGCAAATATGCAATGGTCTATAACCTGGCACCTGTGAAATAAGCATGCCATAAGTCAATGAAATTGCATGCCAGAGAGGCTCTGTGGAATCACAAATCTGTTCAAATAGAGTCAATGTACGCACAAAGGTGATGCTGGCAGAAGTGACAAAAAGAAGTGCAAGAGCTGAATCTTTGTACAAAATTTGGGAGTAGCTACCAAAGGGTAAGAGGCCAGCAATTCCATGTTAGGCCATCTATTGCCCACGATGAACTCATGTGCCCTGCATATCTTCAGCTTTACCAGGTTTTGGAGGGAAGGATCCTTGTCAGTTTTTATTGCTGTGTAGGCCCCTTTAGGGAGATTCACCCTACTTATTTGTCTTATTCACCATTATCATTTAAAGTGAAAGTAAAAGAAAATAACAAATTTTAGATTGACATTAGAACAGGAATAGAGGGGGCATCTTCCAATGGGGACACTAGTTCTATTGATTCTGGTGACACCCTGGAATTCGCTTACTTTGGGGGCATTTCCTTTCACTTTCTGTTTTGGCATGGGACAGGAAGTGAAAGGAAATCTGCCCTATGGGACACAGATGGCAAAAAAAAAACCTGGCAGTATTTATAATCCTCCATTACTCTATCGAAAATGTAAAATAGTTTTTCCTTTAAAGCTGGAATCTTATATTATGATTTAAGAGTCTGTGAAAATAATTCCTGTTCAACAGTTTCAAAAAGGGAAGCACTAACACAGCTACACGGTTACTCCTATGTATTTCCTGGGGTATCATTTGAAATGTAAATCCACTTATGCTGAGAAATTGACAAAGTCTCTGGGTTAACTATATACATTTCAAGGATTTAGGGATTTCAGTAATCTTTTATTACACAATAGTACGTTTCTTTGTTCTGAGAGATTCCCTTTTGTCCTATCAGGAGCTTTGCCAAACTCATTGCCAAAGTGGAGGGTCTGTCCTCATTATAACTACCTGAGCCATCTCCATGTTTAAATAGGAACAGCTGTAGTGTTTGTATAATTTTAGATGAGTGATAGCTTTGAAATTTTACAGGCACAACAGGGATTGTGCCTGAATCAGAGACTGTGCCTGAAAATCAAGGACAGTTGGTGAGCTTGACTAAAATAATAAACACATATTTTTCTTTTAAATATTTTGAACTTAATTTGAAATGACTTTGGCTGCCTCTTATATTTGGTCATCCTGTCCTTCTTTGCCCTTCTACATTTCATCAGCCAGTGCCAACATTGCTAGTGTTACAGTGTTTTACATTCCAGCAGGTGTGCCTGTGGGGTTATCAGTTGCTCTTCTTCTGCAAGTACATACATTAAAGTTGGACTTACGATTAAAAAATATAAATATAGGCTTTTTACTAAGGAGGAGACATACTGTGGCTGCAGTAAACCTTTCTTGCCTGTTTGCAAACCTTTTTAGTAGAGATGATCCAAGACATCTTCTGAACTTATCTCTATCTTAACTTCCATTTTGTACTCTATTGAAGTTGAGTCAGCTGTCGGCTGCGTCATTCTCCGCCCTAAACAAATGGGGCAGAATGATGCTGTCATCAGTGCCCTTTATATGGACACATGCTCACAGTTTGTCAATGTCATTGGCTTAATATGGGCATGTGTCCATACAAGTGCACTGACCCCCTTTGTATATGTGTGCTGGTGGGGAATGGCCAGGCACACAGCTGATTGAATTTAAAGTAGAACTATTAGCGAAACGTTTATTTTCCTTTTTGGATAGGGTAAGGGAGGGTCTCCTGCCAGTTTATTTTTTACCATCGGTGTCCCATTGGGGAGATTTACCTCCAACAGCCAAACAAGAGATGAATAGAGAAAATTCCTGCAAATGAAGGGAATTCTTTGGGGACCCCCAGGTCTCCAGAACTAGTGTCCCCATTGCAAAATTTCCCCTTTATTACTTTTCTGGGGACAACCCAAAATTTGAGATTTGTTTCACTTTTACTTTCAATGATAATGGTAAGCCGGACAAATAGAGGGTCAATCTCCCTAACAGGGACACAGACTGCAATAACAACTGACAGGTGTTCTAATCCATCCCCACTCCATTCAAGACTAAAGCTGGCCATACATTATACAATTTTCTTGAGATTTTTGGCTTAGATTTACCAAAAACCATATAATATGAGGTCAAACCTAACAACACTTTCAATTTTATCCAATTAGGCAGGCTCTTGCACTACATAGTTGAAGGTAAATCTAAAGGAAATTGGGAAGACATTGGACAGAAAATTGTATAGTGTATACTATACCTAAGGCTGGCCATACACTATACAATTTTCTTACAATTTTCTATCCAATTTCTGCCCAATTTCCTTTAGATTTACCTTCAAATATGTAGTGCAAGGGCCCGCCTAATTGGATACAATTGAAAGTGTTGTTTAGGTTTGACCTCATTTTTGGTAAATCTAAAGCAAAATTCTCAAGAAAATTGTATAATGTATGGCCAGCTTTAGTCTTGAATGGAGTGGGGATGGATTAGAACACCTGTCAGTTGTTATTGCAGTCCACTCTTTGCTCTGCACACAGGTGATTCTGGCTGTACGCACATCTGGACTTAGCACTCCTGATCCTTCTCCCACCTTTATGCATCAGTGGTGGTACACACTGGACAGCGATGTGCACTCTCCGGACTCCCTCATGGCAAGAGGAAGCTGTGTCCTGTGTAAAATGCAGCTCATTCCCCTCCTCCTGGCAATTTCCGTGTGGGAAATGCAGTTCAAAATGTCTTACATTTTGTTAAAATACAATACATTGCATTGCATTTTATTACAGTAGAGTCTTTCTCCTCTGGCCCACAGTTTGCAGAGTGCAGTGCTGCCTGACTCAGTCTATTGAACACTTCCTGCTCAGCAGTTTCCTCCTCTTGCTGATGCAGCTGTTAACCAATTTAACTTGGCAGGGCAGGAGCTACAGAGAGCAGCTGCAGCCAGTATTTCTCTCGCTCTCCATTTTTAGCCAAGCACCTGGCTACACTTATTGTTCCCCTGCTGGGATCAGCTGTGATGATTTTTTCTCAACACAAAGAGGGTGAAGCCAGCCTGCAAGTCAACCACTCCTCTCTTCCTGTGAAAGTCACTACTGTCTGCACAAGATATCAGCCTGGGTGTTTGACTCATGATAAAAAAGTCAGATTTTGCATATCAATACCAGCACCATTTAGACTACAATTTGCAGAAAGAAGAAATGTTTTTGAAACAGCAGAGGAAGCAGATTTCATAGGTACCACTATGTTTACAGGAATAGAAAGGTGCATTTTAATAAATGCCATAAACAAGCTTCCTGCTGATATATGAAGTTTGGCTACTGGTGCTTTTAGATTTTTCTCCACTAGTCCAATTTCAAGCTCTGTGGAAAAGGTGTTCAAAACGTATTACACAATAAAACAGAAAATATATGCTGATCACTTAGAGCATAAAATGTGCTCCCATGTGAGTTGTATTTTCCTATTAACTGTAATTTGCGGCAATGTTGGTTAACTCAACTAACAGTATTAATCGTGCTCACTGCAGAAAAGTAAATGCAGACTGTCATTTTGTAGTTATAACACCAACCAGCAATTAAGGTATGTAATTACACTTCATGTTCATCATCTTTAAGAACAATTGACCATTTAATAGGGAACTGCTGTTATGCAAGGTTGTGGCTTTCATCAAGAAGTAAAATGTTTGTATAGCCGTAACAATATTTTTCAGTTTTGGATTGAGTAGGGAAAGGTTAAAACTAGGGGTGCACCAAACTGAAAATTCTGGTGCCAAAACCAAAAATTCAAGATGCATGTGGCCAAAAACCGAAACTAAAACTGAAATGGACACTGACACTAGCAGCAGGTTGGTGTAGTGATCTGTCATCGGCCATGTCCTGTGGACACAGCCAGTGACAGATTGCGCCAGAGGGTTTCCGCTTGGCCGTCATTGTACAATAGGCCGGGTGGTAAGGTGCGCAGGCTGTGCATGCAATGCGTGTCAGGTGCGCAGGTTGCGCATGGGATGCGTAGTGTTAGTGGCTGTGCCGCTTGATAGACCGAATCAGGCTGCTTTTAAGTTTGCTACACGATGAGGGGAGCAGCTATGCATGGAACTGGTTTCAGGGGTCGCAGGCTATACTTAATATGGGTGTCAGGGTCTTCAGGCTATGCATAAAATGTGTGCCAGGGGGGTCGTGACACCCATCCCTTGCACAGCCTGCACACCTGACACCCATCCCATGCACTGCCTGTGCACCTGACACCCATCCCATGCACTGCCTGTGCACATGACACCCACCCCATGCACAGCCTGAGTCCCCTGACACCCATTTTATGTATAGCCTGCGGCCCCTGCAACCAGTTCCATGCATAGCCTGGTCCCCTCACTGTGTAGGAAACTTAAAAGCAGCCCAGCTTGGTCCATCAAGTAGCACGACCACTGATATTACACATGTGCCAAGGCATCACTGCGCAGCTGCGCCTCCCTCCTGTAGGAGGAGTGGTCAGCACAATCCACATCTCTCCCCAGTCATAACGGAGCAGGGCAGAGCCAAGATGCAGTAGCACTCTTTTAATCTCCTCTCCTCTACAGCACTGGCCAAAGAACATTTTCCACCTCTGTATCGGCTTGTTTTATTATATCAGAGAAATGCTGATAGGGCTTATTTAGGCTGAAACAATTCGGCAACCGAAATTTCAGTGCATCCCTTGTTAAAACCCTGTCAGTATATATTTTACTGTCGGTATCTTGCTGGACATGCAACAGGAAGTGAGAGGAAATCTCTACAAAGTGAGGGGGGAATTGTCCCTTCAAATAAATGTCACCAGAACAGGTGTCCTTACTGAAAGATTTATTATTACCTCTTGTTCTGGGCTAAGCTGTAAAATTTTGGATTTCCCATTACTTTTCAATTCTGTGGAAATTGTCACCAGGACAAATAGGGTGACACCAGTAAAAACTTGACAAGCGTTCTTGTACTTTCGTACTCCAAAACTAAAAAAGCAAAAAGTTGTGCCTATACATACATTTTAAGGCTAGGCTACAATTGTATTTGTGCCATTGGGAGTGTTTGAGGGCTACTCCACATTCTTCTTTCACAGGCAGGCATATCCAATTACTTCCATGCACTGTTGTCATATACTGTAGGTAGGTTTTACGTAACGTAGGTAAGTTGTGGTAACATGCGTTGCTGCACTGCACAGTAACACATGAAATTGATTGTGGTGCATTGCAGTGCCCTTCTTTTTAAATTACAACCCAAGGCCTTTGATAGTGCATTACATTGCATGTGAATTTCAGTGGGAACTACTGTATCTATGCATTGAGGTATAAGCTACGTTAAAAAAAATGATGCAGATTATCACATACCTGGCTGGAGACCAAGTTGACAAGAGGGTTCCCCTTACACCTCTAGTCCAGACACCCCTGGAGTGTAGCACAGGGAGTGAGAGAGCACAGAGTGGCATGGGTGCCAGAAGTCCAGTTCATGAAAGCTTTCTTCTGGAGGTAGGTTTGGCTGTAAGGTGCTTGTGCAGACCAACAGGAAGGTAGCTGGCCATGACACTGGAACAGGCTGGAATCATGGTCTGGACAAAAGTGGGTCAGTAGATAAGGAGACAGACAGCAGGCAGAGTAGCAGACAGAGTCGAGATTAGGAGACAAGCCAAGGTCACACCAGAAGGTCAGAAAAGGTAAGCCATTGAATGGGTCTAGCTGAGCCTAAACCTGTAATCCACAGAGACAAGCTGTGGCCAGGAAGTAGCCTGAGTCCATAACTGGGAAGCAGATCTCATTCACAAGTTCACAAGTTGCAGCTCACAGTAGAAGACCATCCAGCAACTTCCTAGTTCAGGTCTTTTTCTAAAATAGGCTATCTGGCAGCATGGCTAGAAATAGGTATGTGTGCCCATTCCTCTGCAAACCCAGAGATCCACGCAATGTGCCCATGTGGATTAGTGTGTGCATGGAAATTAGTATGCTTGTGCAAATGTGTGTGTAAGCAGGTGCCTATTTTAATGTGTTTCATTGTTGTATTGTATTTTTAGTGTTCTGTAAATTTAAAGAAGAACCCTGAGATAGACAAAAAAAAATCACCCATCAGTACACCACCCTACACAAAACACTAAACAATTAATAACATTTTAAAAATTCTACCATTTAGGAGAAAAGTCTAATTGAATTTTCATGACCTCATCTCTGTGATTCAAAAGATAACAGCATCTGCTCTGCTGAGGAGGAGGTGTATCAACATGGAGTGCATCATATCCTCTCCTCTCTCTCTCTCTGCAGGAAAAGGGCAGGAACTACAGTTCCCATCAACCTCAGGGAATTGTAATGAATGTGGGCAGGTACACTAGGCCAGTACAAGTTGAATGTGTCTGAGAGTCTCTGCCCCCCCCACCACTGCAAGTGGGGCTGAATGACATCACTACTTCTCGGAGAAAGAGCTACAGATGGGATGTGCCACGGCCAGTGGCTGGGGAAACACAAGGCATAGCAGCCACCAGTCTTAAAAACAGGAAACCAAAGAGAACTAGAAAAGCTACAATTTCTGGGGAAATTGTGTGAAGTGTTCTTGCCTCCACTCTGCTGCCTGCTCACACACCTGGGTTCCTATGGCAACTCACTCTACAGCAAGGGCAGAGAAGAGCGGTTAAAAACAAACTGCTCCAACTTGCTCACTTCACTGGCGGTTGCCATCTTCAAATGGTTGTAGTTTAAAAATTGTAAATCCTACACTGAAGAACTTTATATTGTGAGAATCACAAGACCGAGACCTACATTTTGATGCATAGTATGTTTCTGAAATATTAAAAATTAAGGCACAGTCGCAGTTTAGAAATTGCCCTTCAAATCTGAGGTGGCTAGAGTGAAGTTTCAATGAATGTCAATGGGCGGCATGAGTTGCAAACAAATGGTCATATTGTGAAAACTATCAGGACTATGGCTTAGCCGTGGCAGCAGGGATAGCTGAACGTTTTGATATAAGATTTGTGTAGGTGGGCTTGAAAATGAGGGAGTGATGGCAGTTTAGAAATCATGTCCTGATTTTTCAGCTCACACTCTAGCTTTTGTCAGCTCCCACTCTAGTTTTGAACATTCCCCCATTCATTCCTATGGGACCAATTTCACCACAAAAACACTGATAATTTGTGAACCATTCGGCGAAACGTTCCACAAAGTAATAGCACACCAATCGGGAACAATCCGCACGTTTTGGTATATACTGTGTATGTAGTGTAAAAACTGTGGGAGGAGTTAGGGTGGTAAATTTGGCTATAATAATCAGAATATATATGTGAGATAACAGTAAGTGGTCTTGCCATGCAAGAACACTTAATTAATGGTTTAATTTGAAAACGAATAGGCTATTTCAGAGCAATTACTGAATGAACCATAAGATGGGTAACATATTCAATGAAGGTAGGAAATCAGCAACAAGAACATGTAAAGACATTTTTGCCCAGAGTTCTGTTTTAGGTTCTGGTTGGTACTGGAAGAGATTACAGTTATATGCTGAGTCATTTTCTTCCCCTGTGTACATGTAACTCTCTTATTCCTGACATAAATACAGGGGAAGAACAGTCTCTTGGTCACTGTCTGGGATGGGAACAACTTCCTTGGAGAACTACCTTTCATTGGGACCCATTCTGGGGTTCTACTAGCATAGACTTGTGAACTGAAGGGGCTTTGCATACAATCAGGTATGGAAAGCACCAAGAGAGGGGTCAGACAGCACATTGTAAGAGCACACCCAATTGTTCATTACAGCATTGTGAAGTTGTCTTAACATAGGAATGAGATTATTTAGTAAATTTAGTTTTGTTGCAAGAAGAGTTGCCTGGTCTGTTTTTATTATGCGGTGTATCAAATGTGTTACTGCGATGTCTTCATGGTGTATTCAGAAGGACTTGGAGTGGGAGCAGCCATGTTTAACACTCTGTGTTAAGAAGAAATGTATCTATGCAGTGATCAAAGTAACCAAATTAACCCTTGAGGTTATGTGCCTAAAAATTAACATTGTAATGAACCTTTATGGTTGGAAAGAAATTGTGTAACAAGAAGTAGCACCCAACTGGAAGTAGAAGCATGCCAGTGGCAGGTGATGGGGAACTTGGTAGTGAGAGAATAGTTAGTACTTCATGTCCCTCACCTAGTGTTTGGGTGTCCATATTGAAGCCCACTGCAGTACAATTCTTTCCTATGGACGAAGACTATGGTCATGGTGTGCAAGTTGTGAAGAGAAGTAAGGTGGCTTCTCTGTGTGCCCAAAGGAGTATTGTGTCAAGTCAAGTGTTCAGTAAAGATGTGAAATTGGCTGGTGGCATTAAGGACATACTCAGTATTACTTTCTCAAAATGTTACGGAGTCTATTGTCAGGGCAGGTGAGAACAGACCTAGCCATCATCTGGAGAAGAGATGCAGTCCTTCTGTAAGTGTGTGGGGCTATGGATGTAAGGTGGCCTCAGGTCTGAAATAGTTAATGCCCACACAAAGTAAGTGATTTAAGTGTGTAAGTACCTTGGCTTAAAGTAGGGGTGGGCAACTGTGGCCCTCCAGCTGTTGTAGAACTACACGTCCCATGAGGCATTGCAAAACTGACAGTTACAAGCATGACTCCCAAAGGCAGAGGCATGATGGGACTTGTAGTTCATCAACAGCTGGAGGGCCACAGTTGCCCACCCCTGGCTTAAAGCATTCCTGGTGGCCCCTAGGAGGAATATGCTAACATGTGCACATGCAACTAGCTGACAATGACCCTGGGCCTGTGCATTGGCGCATGGTTGACCTCTGACATTGCCCTGACAATGGTTTGTTAAAACCCATGTTAATGTGCAAATTATTTCAAGTTAAAACACATTTGGTAAAACTCTCTGATTTGGTGCCTTGACTGCATTCCTTTGACCTCCAAGCGACAGATTTTTGGCAGCTACAATATAATTACATCATTGCAGCAACAAAAATCTTTGATGTTGGACCTCATACAAACTGTTATAGAAAACTGGAATCTGTGCATTATTAACAGGGGATAGCTGCATATGACTGAAGAGAATAACACCTTATCTTATTCACTAAGCTATGAGAACTTGTGAAAGTGAAATTCTCAATTCCTTTAATAATTCAGCCCCAGTAGGATTGATACTATACATTAGAGGCTGGTCACTTAGAAAATGAAATCTTCACTCTGCTTAAAGAATAAGGTGAACATGAATATGTGTTCACTTTGAATACCCGATCATCCAAGAAAATTAAAAATAAAGGATTTTTGCTTGCACATAATTGGTTGATGTGAAAACAACTTTATCTTATTTATTAAGTGCAGTGAACATTACTTTGCTAAGTAAACAATCTCTGTTCCTTTAGGAAATCAACCCAATTGTCTCATTAACTCAGGATCTTAAGTTACAAAATTAGGTTTAAATACCAGAAAAAAACTATGATGTTGTTTTAGATAATGCAGGCAAGGGTACAGCCTCTATCAAGGTTTATATTTGTGTCCCTATTAGGGAAATTTCCTCTCGCTTCCTGCCAGGACAAGAATGGTGCCCCAACGCAACTTTGTTGCAGTGCACCACATTGCATGGGAACAAACTATAATGTGCTGCAATACTAAAAATAGCATTTTTATAACCTTTTATGGTGCAATAAGAAGCTCAATTAACCACTTGACCTCTAGAGGATTTACCCCCCTTCCTGACCAGGCCATTTTTTGCGATACGGCGCTGCGTTACTTTAACAATTGCACGGTCATGCACCCAAATTAAATTTACGTCCTTTTTTTTCCCACAAATGGAGCTTTCTTTCGGTGGTATTGATCGCCTCTGTGTTTTTTTTTTCATTCTTTGTGCTAGAAACAAAAAAAGACCAACAATTCTGAAAACAAAAACTATTAAACTATTTTTGAATTTTTGCTATTAAACATGTCCAGTAAAAACATTTAAAAATCTAATTTTGTCATAAATTTAGGCCAAAATGTATAATGCAACATGTGTTTGCTAGAAAAAAAATCCCAATACGTGTAAATTAATTGGTTTACGTGAAAGTTATAGCATCTACAAATGACGATATATATATACTAGAATTTTTTTTTTCTACTAGTAATGGTGGTGATCAGCAACTTATAGCTGGACTGCAGGACTTCGGCGGGCATTCTGACACTGGGGAGAACTGATTTGGTGTCACTGACATGCCCAGTGACACCAATACAGTGATCAGTTCTAATAAAAAGCACTGACACTGTACTAATGGTACTTGGCAGGAAGGGGTTAACATCTGGGGCAATCAAAGGGTTAACTGTGTGCTGTTTTACTGTGTGTATTTTACACTGTATGCACAGTGCTTTGTATTGCTCTGCTATGTAGAACAATACAAAGCAGTGTGCAGGAGCTGACAGGGGAGAGATCTGTATTGTTTACATACAGGTCTCTCCCCCGTTAGTGATACTCGGTGATCGCTGGGTGTCGGCGGGGATTCACCAGTCGGGAATCACTGGCCAGGACCCGGTGATTGACAGCTGAGGCCGCCAATTGTGGCTCAGGTAGGGCACACCCGCCCCCTACCCGGAAATACAAAATCACGTATATATATGTAATTTTGCACAGCCCTGCCGCCCTGTAGCAGTATTTCTGCTATAAGGCGGCAGGACAGCGGTTAATGAATTAACTGCCTTAAAGGCTAAGCTTACCTTAAAGTGGAACTTCACTCTCTTAATCAACATGGACTATTTGTAATCCTTTATGCTGCTAGCATTTGTAAATAGATAGGAATGTATATCTTTATTTCATATTTACTTGTTTTAAACTTTTTTACATTACTTCAGTTACTTCCTGGTTTCCATGCCTAGGCAAATAATGTCATACATCCCAGGAATCTTCAGGAGGGGAGGGTTCTCAGGCCTATGCCTGAGTTTAGAGTATGGAATCCAGGAAGTAAACGATACATGAATCATTTGCCTTTACTCAAGATGGCCACGGCTAGAAAAGCTTGGGGTGTTTTTCAACGTGATTTCTCAGGGAAATAAAGCATGTAGAGATGGATGCATGGGTGAATTTTTTTGAATATTAAAAATGAATTAAACAGCATTTTTGGTTTGTGGTACACCCATATTTAGGGTATAACATGTAACATTTTACTATACAGTACCTGCCTGCACCCCCTGATACCCCACCTGTGACAGTGGGTGGGAGTTCCTCCTCTCCGCATTCCATTGTCACAATTTAAAAACAGTGTGGCTGTGTGCACTGGTGTATTAAAGTTTTGTGCTTCCCTAGGCAACACAAAAATCGGCTGCCACCACCCCCCTTCCCCCACCCAGTGGTACGGCCCCCCCAACCGAAAAATGCTGCCAAAGGCAAACGCCTTGTTTACCTCATGGTAAATATGCCCCAGCTCTCCATCAAGTATAGATCCCCCCTTCCTCAGAACCGCCCCGTCTCTCCACCAAGTATAGACCCACCTCCCTCAGTACAGACCCCCCTCCACTGAGTATAGTCCCCCCCTCAGTACAGCCCCCCTTCCCTGAGTACAGGCCTCCTTCTCCACTAAGTACAGATCCCCCTCCCTCAGTATAGACCCCCCTCTCCATCAGTATAGACCCCCCTCTTTTAGTACAGACACCCCCTCCACCAAGTATAGTCCTCCCTCAGTACAGACCCCCCTCCACTGAGTATAGTCCCCCCTCAGTACAGCCCCCCTTCCCTAAGTACAGACCTCCTTCTCCACTAATTACAGACCCCCCCCTCAGTATAGACCCCCTCCTCCCACTATGTACAGACCCCTCTCAATCAGTACAGACCCCTCTCCCTCAGTACAGACCCCGGCTCCACTTGTGCTAGTAGGGAGATGGGGGTTGAATATGTCCTGGGGGGGCTCTTTGGAAGGGGAGAGGGATTGTGCCCTTGTGTTAGGTTGGACTTCAAATCCAACATCAACTTCTAGCATAGGTCCTCATCCCTCCCAAGGTGCCCTCCCAGCACATATCCTCTTAACCGCCCCCCCCTCCAATCACTCCTCAATTTTTTCTACGTGCCCCACTTCCTGGTCACTTTGCCCCCCTCCTTTGCCCAGGAACAATATAACAAACTTGGCGAAGACCTCAGATCAGCACAGACATGCACAGCGGTGTCTCTCCTCCTCCCTCCTTGTACATGTAGACAGTGGAGGAGAGGGAGGTGGCTTGGATGTGCTCTTCTGGGAGCCAGCCAGGGACAGAGATTCTGACCAGTGTCGCTGGTGCGGCGTCAGCGCCAGTGCCCCTGCTGATGGGTGTCACCCTGCTTTGGTTCGCTCCCCCATAGCAACGCCATTGCCCACACAGACAATGGACAGAGCTGAGCTCTGGCTACTCCCAGTCCCAGCACTCAGATCACTCTGATCAGTGCAGGCTCCTTCCTTGTCCGGCCACTCGGCTCCTCCTCTCTACTGGCTCTGACCTGGCTGTGTGTGCCCTGCAGATAACGGCTCCTGTGTGCACTGCCACATCCTGTGTCACTTCTGCGGGGGTTGCCACCCCACTGATAAATGCCGCCCAAGGCAAACGCCTTGTTTGCCTCACAGTAAATACACCCCTGGCTGTGTGGGGCTCTATTCACACATCCGCCTCATTCATTCACAAGAATCTGTGAGTGAATGAACTACAAGTCCCATTTACCATGGCAGCAGATGGCTTCCAGTTCTCGATGAACTGTGAGGGTGCTGATGAGCACTCTCGTAGTTCATTGACACTTCCTACAGCTTTCAAACAGAAAGCCCATACAGAAGTACAGACGAAAAGCTGTAGGCAGTTTCTGCAGGAGTCTCACATTGCAACTGTGACCTGATCGCGGGGGCAATGCTCTGCAGGCTCCTGATTAAAAAAATAAATAAATGCACATTCTTTTACCTGCAAAAATATGTGCATTTATTATTTTTTTATATTCCAGTATTTTTAGTAAAAGACAGTCATAAGGTAACATATATGACATTTGAACATTTTGCAGGTAGTTGTCATCAAGAATAGACATGAGGTTATTAGGAGAGTGACAAAGACAGTGTAAACCATTGCCTGATGAGCAAAGCAGAACTAAGAATGTTCCTAGACAGATGGATGTATACAAATCAAAGAGGGCAGTCCTCATTGGAAGCAAATTACATGAACCCGGTCCACAAAGGACCAGAAACAGAACAAACCCAATTGGTAGAGGTAACAGCAATAGCATAATAACTTGTAATATCAGTGACACAATGGGGAAGTTTGGGGGAGTATGGAGGAAGGGAGGGTAGGGAAGGGTGATGGATAAGAGGGTAGGGATGGGTGTGGGGAGAAAGCAAATAGAAGAACCCCATTGTTCTTGCGCCTGAGAATATGTTCAGGTTGAAAGCCACAAGGGAACTGAAGTCATTCTAAAATAGTCGACAATATCAAGCAGAAAAAGAAAGAAGGAAAAGAAAAAGAAAAAAGTCAGAAAAGAAGAAAGACGAAAAGAGGATCAGAGCAGGACTCATTAACCCCTTGGTGCTGGCGCCTCTCGGCCCTTTGAGGGTTTCAGAAGGCGGGAGGCGGTGCAGAGTTTTAGGGTCATGTGGCCGCCGTGATTCGCCATCACGGCAGTCACATGATCGGGAAAGATCCTGATTGAAAGAGGAGATTGGAACCTTTCCGTGAGTACAGGACATGTGTGCTGGGAGCTCACAGGGCGCGTGCTCTCAGCATACAGTTGTGTCCAAAATTATTCAACCCCCACTGAAATTGAGTGTTTTGGCCAGTTTGACATTGCTTTTGATCATTCAGTCATCTTGCTTACATTTACATTAAAGAGGCACTTGTAGGTCAGACAAATATAACATAACAGTTATAATGAAATAACCACAAATGTCTTTTCTGTGCTCACAGCATTATCAGTTTTATTCAACCCCCAAGTGACATTCAATCTTAGTACTTAGTACAGCATCCTTTTACAGTTATAACAGCTTTTAAACGTGAAGCATAGCTTGACACAAGTGTCTTGCAGCGATCTACGGGTATCTTCGCCCATTCTTCATGGGCAAAGGCCTCCAGTTCAGTCACATTCTTAGGCTTGCGCACTGCAACTGCTTTCTTTAAGTCCCACCAGAGGTTCTCAATCGGATTTAAGTCTGGTGACTGCGATGGCCACTCCAAAATGTTCCAGCCTTTCCTCTGCAACCATGCTCTAGTGGACTTGGAGGTATGCTTGGGATCATTGTCCTGTTGAAAGGTCCAACGTCTCCCAAGCCTCAGGTGTGTGACGGACTGCATCACGTTTCCATCCAATATCTCCTGGTACTGAAGAGAATTCATGGTACCTTGCACACGCTGAAGCTTCCCTGTACCTGCAGAAGCAAAACAGCCCCAAAGCATGATTGACCCTCCACCATGCTTCACAGTAGGCAAGGTGTTCTTTTCATCATAGGCCTTGTTCTTCCTCCTCCAAACATAGCGTTGATCCATGGGCCCAAACAGTTCTAATTTTGTTTCATCAGTCCACAGAACACTATCCCACAACTTTTGTGGTTTGTCCACATGGCTTTTGGCATACTGCAGTCGACTCTTCTTATTCTTTGGAGACAGCAAGGGGGTACGCCTGGGAGTTCTGGCACGGAGGCCTTCATTACGCAGTGTGCGTCTTATTGTCTGGGCTGAAACTTCTGTACCCACATCTGACAAATCTTTTCTCAGTTCCTCAGCAGTCACACGGGGACTTCTCTCCACTCTACGCTTCAGGTAGCGCACAGCAGTCGAAGTCAGCATCTTCTTTCTGCCACGACCAGGTAGCGTTTCAACAGTGCCCTTTGCCTTGAATTTGCGAATGATGCTTCCTAAGGTGTCTCTTGGTATGTTTAACATCTTTGCAATCTTCTTATAGCCATTGCCCTTCCTGTGAAGAGAAATCACCTCTTCTCTTGTCTTCCTGGACCATTCTCTTGCCTTCACCATGTTTGTAACCACACCAGTAAATGTCTAGAAGGAGCTGAGTATCACAGTCATTTTAAAGCTGCCTAATTGGTGCTTATTATGCTTGATTGCTGCTCGGTGACATCCACAGGTGTTTTCAATACCTGATGGAAAGCACCTGTATGAACCTCTGTTCTTCAGAGTGGTAGTCTTTAAGGGGTTGAATAATTGTGGCAATGAAGAAACCACATAAGAACCATTTACTACTGTATTACATAAACAATTGATGTCATTTTAGTTGCATTTGGGTAGTTACAACGTCCTTGTAGGATTTGATTCTGAATACAATTCCAAATGTACACTATAGTCCCTAAACCCCTTTACAGCATTGGGGGTTGAATAATTTTGGACACAACTGTATATGTTTTTCTTAATTGCACGCAAATGTGCAGCCGCTCGGCGTCAAGGCCCAGATGCCGGGAGGCCGCACATTTGCATGCGGTTGGCGCCAAGAGGTTAAGGGACCATGTATCGGATCCATGGATCCCATGTTTTATCAAATTTCTGGGTTCTGTGATTAAAGTGATTGTAAAGGCTCAAGGTTTTTCACCTTCATGCATTCTATGCATGAAGGTAAAAATCCTTCTCTGTGCGGCATCCCCCCACCCCCTCAATACTCACCTAAGCCCCTCTCAATCCAGCAATGTTCACTAGAGTCTCGGCTATCCCTGGACTCACTCTCCTCATTGGCTGAGGCAGCAGGGAGAGTCATCGGCTCCTGCTACTATCAATCACAGCCAGTGAGCCAATGAGAAGAGAGAGGGGGTGGACACACAGAGCAGCAGCTAGGGACTGCGTATGCTCGGGTGCCCCCATAGCGAGCAGGAGGGAGGGGCCAGGAGTGCTGGCGAGGTACCTGAGAAGAGGAGGATCTGGGCTGTTCTGTGCAAAATCACTGCACACAGCAGGTAAGTATAGACATGTTTATTTATTTATTTTTTAAGTTACGCCTTTAGAATCACTTTAAGGATACAGGTGAGTCTGTCATTGACCATAATCCAGTTAAGTTTACTCTTCACATAGTCAATGGGGACCCTCAACTGCTTCCAATACTTGGCAATAATAATTCTTGCTGCCAAAAACATATATGTGATTTATTTTGTTGCCCTTCTTTGAACTTTTGGAAGAGGGCGGTTTCAGGCGTTCTGCGGATATTTACTCCTGTCACTCAGTAGATCAGATTAAACATCTGAATCCAAAACCTGGTCACTACAAGGCATTGACACCAGATGTGGCACATGGTTATCACCTGCCCACAATGCCAGAAACAGGTGGGCGATACCAACGGGTGCATTTTCGCCACCCGTGTAGGGACCAAGTACCATCGTAATAGTGTTTTATAATTAGCTTCTATTAGCGTTGTATTAATAGACACTTTGGATAAAGCATAAGCAATATCTTGCCACTCAGATAAGTCCATTTATTTTCTTATGGTAGAGTCATAATTTAGGGGAAATTTCCCCAGGATGGCCACAGACATCAGTGAGGGCCCTGTGGAGTAGAAACCTTTCTTCACTTCATTTAGAATTTTAAGGTTTTGGGTAATATCTGCTTAATATAAACTGTAATCGGATTTGGATCATTTAAATTTCAGTAATTCATAATGTAAGTAATACCCCAGAATGGGACTGTAAAATGGAGAACATTTACAGATTTATATCAGGGTATTTTTCCTTCCATGAAGTTACTAATAGTGTAAGCTGACCACATTAGCACTTCAAATAAACATTTAGTATAATATGTTTACCACGTTCCAGATCTAATCTGCCAATTAAGAGTACTGATTATATAATGAAGTCCATTAAGTAGTGAATGAAAGGTTAGCTTTTAAGAGCAGATGATACTGGAAATGCCATAATGTTAATTATGTTTGTTAGTGATTTCTGTAAAAGAAAGGTTCAAACTAGAGGGAAACATATTAAAATGTATTATGTAACTACATAAGTAATTGGATTAAAACACAAGAGATGGGACATTTTAACCTATTACATAAAGGCTAGTGTAATTGTACAAGTACACAAATTGTACAAATTAATCTTGATACAAGGGGACAAATATTGGCTTGTGTTTGATGGTCATAATTTTGACTTCCTGGGTGGGGGGGGGGGGAGATGCCCATAGAATGCAGGTCAGTGCAGCAGCACATTTCTATGAGCATGGATGTACCATTGTGCAGAATGTGCCACCTAATAGGAACAAGTGGCAAGGTGATAGCCACAGTACAGTAACTCATAGCAACAAAATGGAAATTAGTCTACTAAAGTCAATGAGAAAAAAATTCTGGTTGCTGTAAGGAATTGTGGCAGGGAGATCTTGCTGTTGGCATCATGGGGAGTGATGCCCATAGAATGCAAGTCAGAGCAGCAGCACACTCCTATGAACATGGATGTACCATTGTACCAGAATGTGCCCCTTAAAAAGAACAAACGACAAGGTGACATCCAAAGTACAGTAACTCATAGCAACAAAAGATGATCGGCACAGTGGTGGTGGGGGACAATACTGGAACCGATCGCCTGTATGGCTCTCTCTGCAGCAGATGAAACTGGCTTCTCCTCTCCCTCCCGCTGGCTTTCAGCTGCCACAGAAAGAGCAATACAGGAGATTGGTTCCAGTATTTGCTTCCCGCTGCACCCATCATCTTCCCTGTGCTCAATGTTTCCCCCTGCTGCCCAGGCCCCCTTGTGTGCCCCCACAGAACTGCAAGCTTCCCCCCTCTCCTTCCCAAAAACAGCTGCAAGCACACAATAGGATCCTTCAGGATGGAGAGTTGGGGAAGGGTCCGCTAAATATGTCACATTTACCAGCCCCTCCCTTTCCTGAATGAACACAGTGAGTGATCGGTAGCCAACACTCACTGTATTCATTCATAACTGAAGCCAAGCAAACTTTTTTTTCGGGGGGGGGGCATCAGGCTGGCTGTATGGGGCCCTGTGATTTCTAACAGCAGCCCTGTGCATGGTAGCCAATCACCTTCTAACTTTACCCTTTTCAATTGAACTTTGACAAGAAAAACTGGAAACTGATTGGTTTCTATGCAGAGCTGCACCGGACTGTGCACTCTCCAGTTTTACTAAATAAACCCCTATATGTCAGGAAGTGTCACACATGAATATGCTATCTGACAGAGATCTGCAGTATGTCAGCTTGTTTAGCTATTTATCTGAAAATTTAGTGTTAAAATAGAAGTTACTTTTTTGACAGACTTCTTTTTAAAGTACATAGTAGAGTCAAGGACCAGTGCATGCTAAAATTTCAGTCAGGATCTGACAAGCATAAACTACTGAAAATCAAAATCAAAACTGTAGGGAATAAATCTCCATTTACTTTAGCCAAAATGTAAATTAATCATTTAATTTTTAATTTTGCATGTAGTAAAGAAACATTGGTGGTTGAGTATGGACACAAATCGTCTGGGAGAGGGCTGTATATAAGATATGTTTTTAATACAACATGCACAAGCTGCACACATTATCCTTATAGATAATGTTATAGATAGTGCCAATAATATATATAAATATACATGATACAGTGTAACCGGTCCTGGACTGTAGCTGATAACTGCTGAAAAACCTCTTCCATAGTTCCTGCTGTATTATCCTTCTACAGTGTGGACATGATTAAACTGAATATTCATAAATGCAGAAGTGCAGTAGCCATTTTTAGAATGTTCATTTATGGAGTGTCTCTAGAGTAGGTAGGCAGCCATCTTTGCTGGGTTGGTTTTGATTCTGGAGGTGATTAGTTGATGCAACAGACCAGGAAAGGAGGATCTGCAGACTGGTGAGGAAAGAGGAGAGGACAGTCCTAAACCAAGTAAGTGTGTGGGGAAATGACTGGGCTGCTGCTGCTGGATAAACAGAACCCTGCCAATGCTGACCACAATTAGGAGAAACAAAGAGAATGCTCAAATTAATAGAAAATAGTGCTCATGCACTTATGGTTGTGCAATATAATGCGATTGGTAAAAACCAAACACTAAAATTAATGCAGCAGTCCCAAAAATGTGCAATACCACCACAATATGAAAAAATATGTATATATGTTTGGACCGCGCATCTAGATTGTACATATCATATGTGCATATCCTTTATGTATTTTCAAAATATTCAAAATAACTATAAGCCTGGGTTCACACTGATGTGGTGCAAAAGTTGCACCGGTTTCTGTGTGATTTCCGCACCACATCATAATCGCACCCCGTTCACACGAACCATTGCGGGTGTGTATTTTAAGTTAACTACACCCTGAAATCAGTTTGCAAAACACGGTGCGATGTGCAGAATTGGATTGCATAGATGTGAACACCCATGCAATCCGATTCTAGTGCAGAACAAAAAAAGGGTCCTGCACCTTTTTGGTGTGAATATGGTGCGATTTGAGCCATACAAAATGTATGCTTCAAATCGCACTGCACAGAATTTGCATGTGATTTGCACAGGAATGTGATAGGGGAGGACAGCTTCTGCTTCCGATCGCCTAGGTGATTGCAGCGGAAGTGGGAGTGGGTACCTGTCAAATTCGTGTACCCACTCCTCCCCGCTCCCCAAAGGTCACGATCCTTAATGTGGAGCGGGGGACAAAGGCTTAAAGTGGAACTTCCCCTTTTGGGTGGAGCTCTGCTTTAATTAAAGTCCCAAATGGTGATATAAGTGCCCGTGTTGGTGTTCCAACTTGATTATGGTGCTTCACTTATTCCACTAATTTAAAGTGCTCCACAGTGCTCAAAGGTTCCCCACATGGACTAAAACTCCCCCTCAGCAGATGACCATCTATTTCTAGATTGGCTACAGCGCTTGAGGGGCATTTCCCAATGAAGTTGATTATCTCCAGGTCCCCGCAGTCTCGGAGTAGATATATCACAAAATGAACAGGAAGAGGAATCCCATAGTGTAAAACCGTAATATAGTATATTGTAGAATAAGTATATAGAAAAACACTCACAAATATAGTGCCTCTGCCCGGTACCTGGTGTCTAGGATATATCTATTCCGAGACTGCAGGGACTTGGAGATAATCAACTTCATAGGGAAATTTCCCCCGCCCAATAACCAGAACATTCCCCAAATACGACCATTAAGAAAGAAACCATTAGGCAGATTGTGGCAAGAAATGGCCGCGGCACTTTATTGGTGTTACACAAAATAAACCATGTACAAACTAAAATAACCGTTGATGAGATTCAAACATGCAAAATATAATAAAACACCTTCTTCTGGCTCAGTTATTGGAACTCGAGCCATCACATAAAACATCTGCACTTCTGAAACCGTCCCCCCCTGACTCCAGGGTGACAGCACCACACAAAGTGCGCATGACAAAAAAGGGGGGAGGGGAGCTCTTCTGCTGGCAGGCTGGCCACTGACCAAATGATCCAAGTGCCCCTTATATCCTGGCCGCCAATGCTCCAGAAACATCCATGACTCCAGAGTGGATCCCAGGAATTCTGCTTAACAAAATTTAAAGGGGCCAACACCAAATTTTCCCACACGTGACAAACCCACCATTTACAACTACAAACAAGCCCATTTGAGAGGGCAGGGGTAGGGGGCGGCCGCAATCCCCTGAAAGTGGACCCAAAGGTTTGTGCCCACTTTTGCCAATCTAGAAATAGATGGTCATCTGCTGAGGGTTAGTTTTAGTCCATGTGGGGAACCTTTGAGCACTGTGGAGCACTTTAAATTAGTGGAATAAGTGAAGCACCATAATCAAGTTGGAACACAAGCACGGGCACTTATATTACCATTTTGGACCTTAATTAAAGCAGAGCTCCACCCAAAAGGGGAAGTTCCACTTTAAGCCTTTGTCCCCCGTTCCCCATTAAGGATCGTGACCTTTGGGGAGAGGGGGGGAGCGGGTACCCAAATTTGACAGGTACCCGCTCCCACTTCCGCTGCAATCGGAAATGGAAGTTGTCCTACCCCCTCCCTCCCTTTAGTCTTCTGGGACATATGACAGGTCCCAGAAGCCTATGGAGCCATTCACATAGCGCAGCGCTTCTTGCGCATGTGCAGTGGGCTCCCAGCTGTAAAGCCGCAAGCTGCCACAGCCGGGTGCCCACACTGAAGATGCCAGCACCAGGGAGAGAAGATGGCCAATGAAACCAGCTGTGCTGAGAACACAGCTGGACCGAGGGACAGGTAAGTGGCTGTATTTTAAAATACAGCAGCTACAGTTTTTGTAGCTGATGACTTTTTTTTTTCAGGTGGAGCTCTGCTTTAATGGTAATTATGCTGTGAACTACTGTGATGGTGTGATGTTTGCTTTATAGAAGTTTTGCATTTTTTAAAAATACATAGAGCATATGATATGATATGTACAATCTAGATGTGTGGTCTATATATATATTTTTTTTCATAAAGAGAACACTCAGCTTGCCTCAGAGATCATGAACTTTCTTCTTGGGAGAATGTGAGGTGTGATTTGGATGCCTGGTGAGATCAGACTGTACTGGAGAGGATTGAAAGAGAGACATCACAGCAATTTCTATCCCTGTCTGAAGGTTTGAACTGAACCAGAACATGTTTTTGGAGACCCAGAGGAGGGTGCCCTGTGTCTGATAAAAGACTAATTTTGCACTAGTTAATCTGTTGTCTGCTGGATACTGTTGTGCTTTCTTCCAACTTTGCTGGACAACTGAATTATTTTTTATTTCATCAGTTACTGGCCAATGGGATAAAACTGGGACTGTTATATCAAGTTAGGAGTGTCTGTTAGATAAATGAAATTCAATTCTGTTAACTGCTGCTGGTCAGAATACTGTGTAATGATATTGTCTTATTGATTGTATAGTAAGTACACTTGTTAATCCTTTCTTCTTTTAGGGTCAGTTCACATTTAGAGAGATGAGCTGAAGATATATATATATTTTTTTATTGCCCCAGCATACACTTTAAATCTTTTAGATTACTTATCTGATTTTTTTTTTTTTTCAAATATCACTATTCAATAATAAATTGTACATATGTACTTAATGAGTATGAAAAAGAAACTGCACATTGCCAAATATCCTAAATCTGAGCTGGATTATATACAGTATGAGAAGAATAGTTACAGAAAATATTTGTTGCCATTTGTTGCAAAAGATGTGATTTTTGCTATTTGCTAATGTGTAGCAATATTTGCTAGTCCCAGTGGTTGCACATGACAAGAACACACAACTATAGTCTATACAAATCTGCTCCATAATCTCCCCAGTGCAGGGGGGGACTGACAACTCATGGGGCCCCCGGGCAACAGGGGATCATGGGGCCCCTGTGTCCTTGCCCAAGCTCAAAAAAGCCTATGAAAAAGGTAGCAGGGGCATCTCATGGGGCCCCCTACTGACCTTGGGCCCTCGGGCAGTGCCCGAGTTTCCAAATGGTCAGTCCGCGCCTGCCCCAGTGTCTTCACTCTAGGATTCATACTTCTAAGAAGATCTTCACCAAAGTCCAACTTTTCTTGTTGTGGAAGGCTCCCATGTTGTCAAGAGCTTGTGTTGATGGCTTGTGTTGACTGCAAAAATAACTTGCTTTCAGATGTATAAGGCTACTTTCCCACTGTTCCTTTGCAAATATGCGATATAATTGCAGATGCATTTTGGCTGCATTTTTTGCCACGTTTTTGCTGCGTTTTCTGTGCATTTTGAACCTGTGAATAAAAGGACACCTTCAATGGTGAGGTTATTTTTTGGTGCATTTGTTTACCTCACCAAACAGGCACCAAAAATGCAGCTTGCAGGACCTGCAGGTGACCAACGTGAAGAGTTCTATAGGGTTGGTCATGTGTTTTTCTTCCATAAAAATGGAAGAAGAACTGATCAGTGTGAAGGGCCCAAAGACTGATCCGTTTGTATTCCATTTTTGCATTTATTCTGCGTTTTTACCTTGCAAGAAAAATTTTTCCCTTTAAATCCTATCCTGTCATTTGCTACAGTCTGGTCAGTAGCAGCACTGGACTTAGGTTCCATTCACACTTATGCAATTTGTCCTGCGACTTTGGGGTCCAAAGTCGCATGACATGTCGCCCCCCCATGTTTCCAAATGGGTAGCATTCATATCTGTGCGACTTCAAGTTGCAGCGACTTCTAAGTAGTAGTACCTGGACTACTTTGTTTTTACCTTGCAATTTAAATGTTTCCGTTTAATTCCTATCCTGTCCTTTGCTACAGTCTGGTCAGTAGCAGTACTGGGCTTACGCTCCATTCACACTTATGTGACTTGTCATGCGACTTTGGGGTCCAAAGTCGCATGACAAGTCGCCCCCCCATGTTTCCCAGTGGGTACTATTCATATCTGTGCGACTTCAAGTCGCAGCTACTTCAAATGAGTAGTTCCTTCACTACTTTGGTCCTAGTGTCATGCAACTTGAGGGCCATAGACTTAACTGTAAACCTGCCAAAGTCACATGAAAGTCGCACCTGAATGTTGTACATGCGACTTTATACAGCAGAAACAATTATCCTTGGTCAAAGCCAAAGTCGCACCAAAGTCACACTCATCCAAGGTCACATCAAAGTCACATTAAAATTACATCAATTCTCACTGTAAAGTCACAATGAAAATCACACAATTTTGAAGTCACAAGTGTGAATGGAGCCTAAAATTTGAACACTATTTCGTCCCTCTCACAAACTTCAACAGGCCAGCAGGTTGCTGAAGAAAAAGTTACTCTGTGCTGAGCTGCTCTGCTGCTCCCCCATCCTCCTACGGTGGCTGTTTTAAGGTGACAGGTGTGTGTCATTCATGCCACACATCCAGATTCCCCGCACATTCTGCAGCACCCTGTCAGGACCATCAGTGACAACCCCACCAGCCGTTTTGTTTATGTGTGTCATAGAGACAGGAAATATCATGGAGTCATGGTGGGAAATATCCCCAGCGATGTCACAGGCAGAAATCCTAACAGAAATTTGCACTCCAAAATCCAAAATTCTAAAAGACATTTTTGGCCAGAGTTGGGCTTTAACCACTTCCCATCCCGCCCATGTGTATAAACAGCCGGAAGGGAGCAGTGCAGGGGCGTGTTGCCGTTCATAAACGGTGCCTGCCATTTTAGCCGGTGCGCACTCCCTGGGAGCACGTGACATCACTGTGTCCGCTGTGAACAGGACCTCTGTGTGAGGTCCCGATCATGTAATCACTGATTGGCCAATTAGTGATCACATGAATAGTAATCAGCAAGATGTCACTTCCGACATCATTGCTTACTACTAATGAAATCTGTGAATGATCCCAGAGATCACATGGTACAAGACTATTCACAACAGCCTTATACCATGTGACAAGCTGTGACCAATCAGAGCTGGCACAGTATTTCTCAATGGCTGCAATAATACAGCCAGAGAGAAAGAGAAATGATTGCTTTTACAGCCTTTATGGGTGTAAAAGCAATGTGTAAAAAAAAAATAAAAAATCTTCATTACTCCCCACAAGCAGTACAGTGTCACTATAGTGATACTGTACTGCTAGGATGGCAGTATGTTTAAAAAAAAAACAAAACAAAAGAAACCCAAATAATATAAAAAAGTAAAATTAAAATGTAAAAACAATTTTTGAAAAATTTTCATTTTTGGTTATAAAGAGATAGCTGAATACATTTTGGCCAAGATTTAGGCAGAAAGATTATTTATTTGCAAAATTATATAAGAAAAATACTTTTTTTCAAAATTTTTGGACTTTTTAATTTACATAGCAAAAAAAAAAAATAAAACTCCCAGTGGTGAATAAATACCACCAAAATAAAGTTTTATCTGGCTCAAAAAAATGCTAAAAGATTCATATGGGTACAGTGTTGCATGACCACACAATTGTCATTCAAAGTGTGACAGCGAATTAGATAAGGACCAAAAATGTCCGTTGATTATCTGCTCCTGTCCAAATTAATCATTCTAGCTTTGGAATGTGCGCACACTGGAAGAGACTCACGCTGACACACAAGTTCAGTCTATGAACACTTCTAGTTTATTATAATGAGAAAATGAGCTTATATATGCAAAATGATGCAAGAATCATGTGACAACAGCATAAGCATTATATTAGTCTTTGATTGGTCATTTCCACACGAAAACAATCTCCATCATGGTATAGGTGTGATCTTCTTCCAAGTCTTATCTTATAGAAAGAAAAACATTCCTTTGTCTCAAGTTTGCATGATAGGAGGGGGTCTTGCATGTGAGCAGACACCTCCCAAGCAAGGATTTCTTAAAGTACCACAAAGCCAAGCAGGCAGAAAATATACACACAACATATATATTCAATAGTAAGCGAAATAGGCATTTTACCATATCCATCACAACAGCACTGAAAGCTGAAAATTGGCCTGGACAGGAAGGGGGTAAAAGTGTCCAGACATGAAGTGGTTAAACAAAATGAAAATGTCCATTATAATTCTGCAGATGCGTGGTATATGAATTGCTAGTTTTATATACTTCCCAAGCTTCTTCCTCATGTAAATTCTGTTTTCTCTTTTGTTAAAATGCACATTTATCTTTAGTGAAAAAACTCAAAAGCTAAAAGGTTCTTTTTCCAAGCCTGAGTCATCAGCTAGTCCTGGCTTGTTGTGTTTTCTCTAATGACACATAGCTTTTGTGAGACTTGCTAATCAGATGCATTATTCTTATTCTGACAATAGAGGAATCTTGCCATGTATAATGCTTTGGAAAGCGCCAGCAAAAGTGGAAGTGAAATCATCTATAGAAGCAGCAGTGTTGTGTCAATTAGTAAACAAATTTTATTACAGAGTCCCAGATATTAAACTTTGGGTTCTTTATTCTAATGAATGAACCCCTTTGATTTCAACTACACAGAACTGATTTTTCCAAAAAAGGAGAAAAAAAAGAATAAATAATCTGTTTAGAGACCTGCCATTTTGGTCTTCATAAGGGATATGATTTCTCCAATGACCTAGAGCAATCTGTGACACCATCTGTTTTATCAGCGGCTACTATAATGGCAATTTAGAGGAGTGCATGGGCAATCTTCTTATTGACTTACTGTGACATTGCAACGTTCTTTTATCTGGTAACAGTGTTCAGCTACCCATTTTAGTTATTTATTTTTTGTTTTCATAGTGTGTGCTATTTGGCTTGAAATAGTGAGTTTTCCAAGGACTCTACTTAGCAGAATGCATATTGACAGTTTTGGCCACTTTTTTTTTCATCTAAATGCCTGTGCAACACAGCATTCTAACCATGGAAAAAAAGAATGCAATACAACCATTTCTTTCAGGTAAGTTTTCACCAAGGAGAATGAAAAATACAGTAAAACAGCCCATACATTTATCTTTTTTTTGTTTGTTCAGCCATTGGGTAGAATGAAAAAAATTATTAGGTTTCCCCATCCACACATTTGAGGTAGATGGGGAAATTACTTCCGCTATGCTATTGTGTTCTGTGTGGAGACTTCCCTGCCAAAGGAATACAATGATCAGTGCTGCCAGCTATGGCCAGCAGCAGAGATCGTTGATGAAAAAAAACATAAGGGCCATACATGGATTGAAATTCAGTTGGTTCAGCAGGGAATTTTTATCCATGTATGGTAGCCTTAAAACACCAGGTTTGTTGAGTTACACTTCCAAACCAGTAGAAAAAATGTAATGGGGGACACAAGCTTAGATTTTGAGCATTCATTCATTGAATAACAATGACTCAGTCATGCAACACTGTACCAAAATGAATTTTATATCATTTTTGAGACACATCAAGCTTTCTTTTTGTGGTATTTAATCAACACTGGGTTTTTTTACTATATAAAGGAAAAAAGATTGAAACTTTTGGAAAAAAAAACTGTTTCTCTTAGCCTCTGCTGTAAGGCTACGTTCACACTAGCGTTGTGTGCAGGCAGCAGAGAGGCATTTGGGAAGCGTTTTTACCGCTTCCCAAACGCCTCTGACAATCCTGCACATTGCAGCACATGGTGCTGTTCTAAAGGGAGCGTTAACGTTGCAGCAAAACGGACACCTCTGGTCGAGTCAGGAGGCGTTGAAGCCTCCTATTCTAGTCTATGGTGCAGCTCCGCAAACGCCCGGCCGGCGTTTGCTACGCAGTTGCGGGGCTTTTGCGGAGCGGTAAGACCATTCAAACTTCATTATAGGTGTTTGTGGGGCATTTTTAACACTCCGCAAACGCCTAGCAACCGCCGCTAAACCGCGTGCGGCATTTGCAGAGCGTTTGGCGAGCGTTAAAAATCGCTCCGCAAACGCCGGACCAACGCTTGCCAAACGCTATAGGGGCGTTTGCCAAGCGTTGGTAAAACAGTCAAGTGTGAACGAGCCCTAAGACTTATATTACTGCCAATATATCACTTTGTGAAACCCTAAAGTGCCAGGACATTACAAACACTTTCAAAATGACCCATTTTTGGAAAGCAGACATTCCAAGGTATTGTTTTTTGCAATTAAAGGGTAACTCCACTTTCTAGGGAAAAAATTAGCAAATAAAAAAAATATAGCATATGCAATTGTGACTCAAGCCATATTGTAATTGAATGTTATTAAAAATGACCTTTCCTTTTCAATTATAACTTGTTACTGTAGGACCATTTCCCCCCATCCCCTATCCCTTTGATAGCATCTTGATAGGATCTTCTCTCCCCCGCTAGATGTCACAATTTAAAAAGAACATGGCCGTGTAGTTTGGGTCTTATTTTTCTCTGTTATCCTTTCCTTGTCATTCCCTGGTGCTAGTGGGTGCCTGGAGCACAATACTGTGCTCCAGGCTGCCGCTTCCTGGTCCGGAGCGTTCTCCGGCATACTGCACTTGTGCAAGTAGGCCTCGAAAAGAGGCTTGGCTTCATGCTCGCGCAGTATGGCAAGATGGCGGTGCTCAGGTATGCACACGGGCGTCCCGGGGGTCTGGCACATGCGCAGTATGGCGGTGACATCATAGCTTTGGTGGCAACTTTAAACAGTTGTCAAAGCTGTTTTCTTTGGGAAATCCTATGGGCTGAATGTGGGAACTTCCCCAAGCACTGTGGTCCACTGTGAATGTCAGTACCTGCTCCCTCCTGCCCCCCCAGTGGTCTGCTGGGATTCTGCATATCATGTTTTTTTTTACTGCTTGGTTGCCTTCGCATCTGATGCGGCATGGTTGTGTCATTGCCCCCTTGTGGCTAGCAGTAGGTACGGACGGATTGCTCTAGCCCCTTGATCCCCCACTGGCGATTTTCTGTGGCTTTTAACTATCCCCTGTTCTGTGTCTTTTTTTTTTTCTCTCTCTCAGCTTTTCTAGGTCTTATCGCCACTATACAGCACACGATGACGGAAGTGCGTCCAGATCTTAACGCCATCACTCGTCCTCTAAATCCAGACGCCACAGGTCTCCTTCCAGTTCCAGGCGTCGCGTTAAGGGGCACTCCTGCTGATCCAATAGGAAAACTTGCTGGGGGTGCGATTCTCAGGTTCCTGACAACAGGTCATTATGTGACTCCTGTTATGCACGGGCGAGAGAAAGTGCCAACCAACAGGTAGAGGCTTTGGTCAGACAGGTTGTTCAAGAGTCCCTGAAAGAAATTGGGACTAGTTGCTCCCACAGCCCATCGGTCAGGGTGTGCTCCCCTCCCAAAGATCCCCAAGAGGGGGAGAGCCTTCAAAACCTAGCCACCCATCAGCCGGAGCCTCAGATAGTGAGGTGGAGAGTGAGGATCCATGTGTGGGCTTTGATTTTGCTTTGGTCTCGCCCTTAGTCGAAGCAGTCAAAGAGGCCCTGAAGTAGGAAGACGCCATGGAGTCTCCCCCTAAACACAGGAAATTCTTCAAACATCTAAGGAAGGATTGTCCAAACTTTCTGTTCCTGGAGGAACTTGGGGAAATTTTCACCGAGGAGTGGAGCAATGTAGATAAGAGGGGGCTCCTTGCTAAATAAAGCAGCCAAGCTTTAACTGTTCAAAGCAGAGAACATCAAACATTTAGAATCAGTCCGTCTCGTGGATACGGCCTTGATGAGGCTAGCCAAGCACGTTACCCTCCCTCTTGAGGATTCAGTGTCCTTCAAGGACAACCTGGAAAGGATAATTGATTTCAATCTCAAGCAAATCTACACGGCAGGGATGGCTTGCAATCCGGCGCTTGCTTTAGCAGCCTTGTTTAAAGCTATGGAAGTGTGGTTGGATAACATGGATGCGGCGCTCAGAGGAGTTCTGGAAGAGGTAGCCAGGAGTTCAGGTATTCGGGAGCTAAAGTTGGCATCTGTCTTTCTGGGGGAGGCCTCGATTGATCTTACCCATCTGCTGGCTTGGGTTATGCTGTTCTCGGTTACAGCCAAGCATGCGTTGTGGCTTTGGCCCTGGTTGGTTAGTCCAGCCTCTAAGCAGGCATGGAACAAGATCCCCTTTGAGGGTTCCTCCCTGTTTGGGAGCAAACTGGACAGCGCTATAGCCTGGGCTATAGGCGGAAGGTCTGGTTTCCTGCCCCAGGATTGGCATCTGCTAGGCCAGAAGAGGGTTCAGCCCAGAAGTTAAGGCTCAGAATGAGCTAGATATGCACGTCCCTATATAAGCCGGGCAGTGAATTCAAGAGAAGTTGGAGGAAAAGCCGATCATCTTTTCAGAAATCTTCCAAGGGCTCGACCTCTGGAGGTCATGAAGTCACAAAGTCCTTTTGAGATTGGGCCCGCTCAGGCAACCCAGGTGGGGGCATACCTTTGCCACTTTCAGCATTTATGAGCAGCTTCAATCTGGGACGCCTGGGCAGTCAACACAGTATTTTTAGGGCATGCTTGGATGTTCAAGAGCCCTCCTCATCTCAGGTTCACCCCTGGCCCTTCCAAATTCCAAAGAAAGGAAGGAAATCCTGCTGTCCTATGTGGACTCTCGGCTGGTGCAGGGTGCTGTTGTGCCAGTTCTGGAGGGCAAAGAAATTCAGAGCGTGTACTCGCCCCTCTTTTTGGTCCAGAAGAGAAACGGGGCCTGGAGGCCAGTTATAGACCTCACCCATCTAAACTCCTTTATCAGGAAGTCAAAATTCAAGATGTAGACGTTTATTCACAATTCAACAAGCAATTCAACCAGGTGACTGGCTCCTGTATGTAGATCTGAAGGATGCCTACTTTCATGTGCCCATTGATTTTCAGAGATTCCTCTGGTTCGCTGCAGAGCATTGGCATCTCCAGTTCGTGTGTTTCCCCTTTGGGCTTTCGACATCACCATGAGTGTTTTCAAAAGTCTTGTTGGCTGTCATGGCCCTGATCAGAACCAGAGGCACCACTACCTAGACAATCTGTTCCTACTATCCCAGGACAGAGAACAACTGCTACAGCACAGGGCCCATGTCATCTCTACCCTTCTCTAGTTCGGGTGGTATGGAGAAGAGCCAGTTGGAGCTCACGTAGTCTCTAATATTCCTCTGGGCTGATTTAGACATGATTGGTGCCACCATCTCCCTGCCCGT
The DNA here is from genome assembly GCF_062004578.1 of Staurois parvus. Taxonomy (NCBI): domain Eukaryota; kingdom Metazoa; phylum Chordata; class Amphibia; order Anura; family Ranidae; genus Staurois; species Staurois parvus. Next base: position 14,529,390 of record NW_028317932.1, on the reverse strand, counting down.
GGAGAAGGTTCTGGTGATCCGGAGCAGAATACTACCTGTCCTGTCTTCCTCACACCTTCGGGCCCTCCAATGCCTGAAGATTATTGGCACCATGGCGTCCACAGCGCTGATGGTGAAGTGGGCACAGTGGAGAATGCGACCCTTCCAGAATGGCCTTCTTCAACAGTGGAATCCAAGCAGCATGGGCCAGGTCATTTACATATCTCCCTCCATGAAACAGAGCCTTCCTTGGTGGCTGCAGTGGAAGAGCCTGCTCAACTGTCATTTGATTGCCCCCATCCTCTGGATCACAATTACTACAGATGCCAGCAACCCCGGATGGGGTGCTCTCTGCCAGTCAGAGATAGCTCAGCGCAGATGGAGCTTTCCCTCCCGCAGGTTGGGGTAGAACGTCCTGGAATTAGGAGCGATGCTCTTTGTCCTACAGGCCTTCCAGCATATAACACAGGGGAAATCAGTCTTCCTGAGGTCCAACAATATGACGGCAGTGTCCTACATAAGGAGACAAGGCGGGATCCACAGCCTGCCCCTCTTGCAAGAGGTAGAGCCAATCGTGGCTTGGACTCAGAGAAACCAGTCCAACATATCAGAAGTATACATCCCTGGAGTCAAGAACTCGCAAGCAGACTTCCTATCCAGGGTTAAATTGGAAAACAACAATTGGTCTGTCAACACAGAAGTTTTCATGTGGATACTGACCCTTGGGATCAGTGCAGAAGTCAGCCTTTTTGCCTCCCCATGCAACAGCAAACTGGGAATGTTCTACACCAGGAATCGCTGTCCCCAGGCCTTCGGGGTAAATGCTCTGAAGGATCAGTGAAGGTTTTGCACAGCCTATGCATTTCCCCCAGTCCTGGTCTTCTTCAGGTTTCTTTGGAGGCTCAGAGCAGAAGCGGTGGAGGTAGTGGCTATAATTCCATACTGGACGAACAGACCATGGTTTCCTTTACTGGTGCAGCTCAGCTTTCGAGATCTGGTTCCTCTCCCTCTCAGACCAGACCAGCTGTCGCGGGGGCCATTCTTCACCTTTGCCCAGCCCAGCTTCATCTAATGGTCTGGTTCTTGAGAGGGGGAGGTTGGAGGCCTTAGGATGTCCTGCTGGAGTCATCCCTACCCTGATGAATGCCAGAAGACCAAGTACCTACAGGATCTATGGAAGAGTCTGGTCTAAATTCGTGGACTATATCTCGACCGTGGGCGGATGCTTTAGTAATACGAGAGTTCAGGATGTCCTGGGATTCCTGCAGTCAGGCCTGAACCTGTCCCTGTCGGTCAGCCCCCTCAGGGTTCAAATGTCAGCCATCTCGGCCTTCACTGGAGTATCATGGGCCGACCACTCTCTGGTTTGGCAATTCTTCAAAGGGGCAGAAAGGTTGAGGCCCCAGAGGAAACCGAGGTTTCCAAAATGGGACCTGTTGCTTGTCTTCGACTTCTTGTCTATAGACGTGCCAGAATCAGCTGGGCCACCCATAGTGAGGGAGCTCTCTATCAAGGCAGCCTTTCTGGTGGTGGTTACATAGGCAAAAAGAGTCTCCTTGGTTATAAAGAGCCATTTTTTATATTCTTCCTGGATCGAGTGGTCCTCATCCCTATGCTAAGTTTGAATCCTAAAGTGACTTCGGTCTTCCACGAAAACCAAGAGATTGTCCTGCCAACATTTAGAGCCTCAGGAGTCAATGACACTCACCCCCTGGATGTAGGTGAGACCTTAAAGCTATACTTGTGGGTCACAGCCTCCTTCCATAGATCGGACTGTCTATTCATCCTTTTCCATGGGAAGAGTAAAGGAGACCGAGAGTATCTCAGGTCAATGGTGACCTAGATCATCTAGGCCATCCAAATGGCCTATAGAGCTAAAGGCTTGGCGCCTCCGGAGGCGGTGACTGCACACTCAACCAGAAGTGTGGCTACGTCCTGGGCAGCCTCCTGGCATGTTGCCCCTGAGATGATCTGCAGAGCGGCCTCATGGTCCTCAACCAACACTTTTATGGCTCATTACTGTGTAAAGCCTGCCTCCTTATCCTCTGTTAATTTTCGTTTGAACGTCTTGTCAGTTAATGGGGCAAAATAAAGTCTTTGAGTAACTGCCCACCCGTGTGTGTATGGCTAGTTATTTCCCATACGTATGCTGCCATGGAGTCTATCAGGAGAGCGGAAAATTTCCTATCAAATACTTACCATAATTTTCCTTTCCTGATGGACTCCATGGCAGCAGGAGTATCCTCCCAATGCTACGAGTAGGCTAGTTATGGAACACGGCCTCTGGTGAGGAGCAAAGATTTATGGGAGTGGGGTCCTATAGGAGAAGAGAGGGCAGGACTAACCCATACGTATGCTGCCATGGAGTCCATCAGGAAAGGAAAATTACAGTAAGTATTTGATGAGGAAATTTTTTTTTTACCTGCAAATAAATGCGCATTTATTATTTTTTGTGAAAAATGTGAACTTATCTAATGTGCTGTAAACACTATAGATGGGGTTACAATACACTACCATTGAAATGAATGAAAGCAGTTGACAAGCAGAAATGCCTCCTGAAAATGGCATGCTGTTTAATTTTGAACACAACACAATGTTACCCCACCTGTGTGCACTGCACTTTGTGGTGCCCTTTTTATATTTTTGGCAGGCATTGGAAGGCGGATACAAAGGTTTAAAAACACTGCTTAAGCATGACATAAACACAGGGTATTGCCACATGTGTTAATGAGCCCTTAGTGATCACATGACCAATGCAGCATTTCGCAAAACGATGGAGCATTCACCCTGGGAAAGACCAGCAGGGCACTGTCGTTCGGCCAGGGCTGGCCAGCTGATTTTTGTTCTGGGGGGGGGAAATCTGCTCTCAAATTGCAAGAGTGACACAAGATAGTGCGCTTTGCACGTGTTCAGTAAGATTGGCTATGGGGTCGTTTTCTGATCGTGTTGTGCCTGTGTGCAAGATCATAAGTAGGGGTCAATTATCTGTGAAAAACCAGTGCGGTGGCAAAAATTGGGTGTGGTTTTCATTGCACTGAATATTGGACATGACGTAAAAGGATGCAGAGTGCAGGGGTTCAGTAGTAAGTGACACAAAGGTTCAGTGGTAGGTGAGGCAGAGGTCAAGGGTCAGCAGTTCTAAGGTCCATAGCAAGTGAGGCAGTGTTCAGGGGTCAGTAGTAAGTGATGCAGAATTCGTGGGTCAATAGTAGGTGAGGCAAAGTTCAGGGGTCAATAGTAAATGAGGCAGAGTTCAGGGTCAGTAGTAAGTGAGGCAGAGTTCAGGGGTCAGTAGTAAGTGAGGCAGAGTTCAGGAGTGAGTGGTGAGACAGAGTTCAGGGATCAGTAGTAAGTGAGGCAGAGTTCAGGAGTCAGTCATAAGTGATGCAGAGTTCAGGAGTCAATGGTAAGTGATATAGAGTTCAGGGGTCAGTAGTAAGTCAAGCAGAGTTCAGGAGTCAATAGTAAGTGGAGCAGCATTCAGGGATCAATAGTAAGTGTTGCAGAGTTCAGGGATCAGTATTAAGTGATGCAGAGTTCAGGGGTTAGTAGTAATTGAGCCAGAGTTTGAGGAGTCAGTAGTAAGTGAGGCAAAGTTCAGGGGTCAGTAGTAAGTGATGCAGAGTTCAGGAGTCAGTAGTAGGTGAGGCAAAGTTCAGGGGTCAGTAGTATGTGATGCAGAGTTCAGGAGTCAGTAGTAAGTGAGGCAAAGTTCAGGGGTCAGTAGTAAGTGAGGCATGGTTCAGGGGTCAGTAGTAAGTGAGACAGAGTTCAGGGATCAGTAGTAAGTAATGCAGAGTTCAGGGGTCAGTAGTAAGCGAAGCATCGTTTAGGGGTCAGTAGTAAGTGATGCAGAGTTCAGGGGTTAGTAGTAAGCGAGGCATTGTTCAGGGGTCAGTAGTAAGTGATTCAGAGTTCAGGGGTCAGTAGTGACACAGGGTTTAAGAGTCAATAATAAGTGATGCAGAGTTCAGGGGGCAATAGTAAGTGATGTAAAGTTCTGGGGTCAGTAGTAAGTGAGACACAGTTCAGGAGTCAGTAGTAAGTGAGGCAGAGTTCAGGGGTCAGTAGTAAGTGAGGCAAAGTTCAGGGGTTAGTAGTAAGTGATGCAAAGTTCAGGGGTCAGTAGTAAGTGAGGCAGAGTTCAGGGGATCTGATCAGGTCCTCCACATCAGGGGCAATGCCCAAGTCCAACTTGAGCATTGCCCCTGATATGGAGGACTGACGGACTTCGACTACACACATGCATAAGGACATTATGAATGTTGCTCACAAAATGGTACTTAGCAACGGAGTGTCTCTCTAAAATGTACCTGGGTTCGTCCTCCTCCTGCTTTAGGGACTGTGGCCAGGTTGGCTTCACTTTCCATATGTGGACCTGCCCAAGGTCCATCATTTTTAGATAAAGGTTCACACTTTAATCTATTCAGTTACTATGATTAACATCACCATAGATCCTCAAATTGCATTGCTCAATGAACCTGTGGAAAATATCCCGAGATCTATGCAGATTTATATTACATGTTTCTGGTGACCAAAATAGCCATGACTACTGCTTGGAAAAGCCCTGTGGTCGACTTGGCCTTAATGAAATGGAAGCTAACTTGGATCATGCAACATGAAAAAACTGTTAGTGTCCTACAGGACAAACCACCCCTGTTTGAAAAAATGTGGAACCCCTGGCTTTCTTACCTGCAGGCACCGGACACTTAAGGCCGACATCGGATTGGAGGCCTGGTGGTCTTCCCAGACAGGCATGTCCTCACTCTTCTATTCCTTTCTTTTCTCCCTTTATTTTGCTTATTTTCTTTCCCCTCACTTGTTTTGTCTGCCTTCATCATTTCGGAGCAATATTGGTCCCCTTGTTGGACCTTTACATAAGGTTAAAGACTTAGTCTACATCTTATTTGTGATACATTCTTGAAAAGGATATGAGGTTGATATATTTGAATCTTCCTACTGTTTGGGAACCTCCTGATAGATATACAGGTCTGCTGTTTAGTACCATAATGGTTTCTGTATTGACTATGGTTAACTATAAATCATAATGTTTATCATCTGCCCAGTTGGTAGGTAGGGTGGGTGTAGTCCTGCTTGACCTTCCTGCTGAGCATGTAATGTTTACCTAAATCGAGGTCCCTTTGTGGTTAGAGTTCTTCCTGGAACAAAGCTGCTTATACTGTGTTACATGGGACTCTTATAACTGACCACTGATGCAGTTCCTCATACCTACATATGGACTGTTGATGGCTTCCTGGCCGAACCCCTCCTCTTTTATAATTTTTTTTTTTCATTGTCACCATTCCGACTATGTAGACAGTTTAATATGGCACATGATTTTGTTCTTCTGTACTGTCCTATTACTATTTGAAATCTTATAAAAAGTTTGAAATAGAATTTTGCCATGTAAATACTTTAATTGACACTCTGTAAGCCTTTCATGGAGGAAGATAATACATTCACAATTCATAGGAAAACCTGTGTTGAGAGATACTGTGGGTTGCCAATGTTCACCTTTCCTTCTGAAAGAAAATATGCATTTGCATAGTTATCATGCCAGTTTAATGGTGTATAAACATTTTAAATGACCGACACAGACGACAAATGTGAGTAGTACTTAATTTTACTCTGACTTACTACATAATTGTTCTTCAGTGTTCAAAAAATACTGAAACCATAGACACCCAGGAAAGTAACATTAGCAGAAAAAAATAACAAATATATACAACCCTCCTCCTGCACCAAAATTGTATTGTGTAAAATAAACAAGCAGTCACTGAGCTGCCTCCATGAAGTGATCAATAATCACTATGTAAAATCGAAAATTTAAAGCTCTGTAGGGGGCCCTAAGGCCACATCTCAAATAAAAAATGCTAAAGTGCTGTGTGCAAAATTCCCTTAAAAAGCCTATAAAAGATATAATGCAATCTGTGAATTCTAAATGCATGAGAAACCACCAAATAAATGTAATAATGTGTGAATTTACATCAAATACGTGTAATAAAGTTCATGGGTCACCACACATGACCTCAAATATCAAAGTCTCTAAAACATAAAAGGTACTAAGTGCTCAGTCTCCTTCACCACAAGCTATCCACATTCCACTCGGTGATATGGTAAATTTATATAACTCACCGAACAAATATGACCTCTTGAATTAAAAAGAAGGTCTAATGCGCTTGCTGGTATCACAATAAAAGCAGACAAAAGATCAGCCTGTAGTGATGTCTCCAAACTTCTTATTTACTCCACAGAAACCACATCAGAACACAAGGGTAAAAGTTTTATCTAGTGCGTAAATTACTTGTTGTTCTGCCCACATACTGAATGCAGCAAGGACATTCCAACACATAAGTAACAAACTTAATGTCGCAAGTGATAAACTGTTTGATTTTATATTGTTTGTTGGTACTAAATGTCTGAAACTCCTCTATTTTTCTATCTTTACTGTTGGTAATTCTACACGCTTTGCATCTCCTACACCGATAGAACCCAACCCTCACTAGAAAGGTACTTGTTCTCTTAGAGGGATTCAATATATTCAGGGCTATTTTTGTTTTTATTGTTGTACACATTTTATAATTTTTATTTTTTATTTTTTTTGGGGGGGTTAGTTTAGGTTTCTTACATTAAATCATGATTGGAGTGGAGTATGGTATAATCTTTCGGTAGAATTTGGTGGAGGTGGACACATACATGTAATACAGTCTATTGGATATAGTCTCAATCTTCCATGGCCATATTACAGCAGGGTAATGCAGGGCTAATTGTAAATGGGGTATTGGAGGGTGAGTTTGTCCATCGTTGCTCCGTCCTATTAGAGCTTGGTGTGTCTTATATAAGACACCTAAAAAATGGCCGTAGGTCTGCTTCCTGATGACATCAGGAACTTCAGGTCACTGACTTCTGGTCGCAGTACTTCCTGTTAGTTGGAACACACGCTAGCCTAGGTGGTGTATACATGACGGCATTGCAGGACTACACGATGTAATATCTAGTGCCGGTATTCAGGCACATTATCATGTGAGCATTTTTATTTTGTTTCAATTTTATCAATAAATTCTACACTATATAAAACTTTTATCCTTGGGTTCTGATGTGGTTTCTGTGGAGTAAATAAAAATATTGGAGACATCACTACAGGCTGAGCTTTTGTCAGCTTTTATTGTTATATCAACAAACGCATTACACCTTCTTTTTAATTCAAGAGGTCATATTCGTCTGGTGACTTATATAAATTTTACCATATCACCGTGTGGAATATGGATACCTTGTGGTGAAGGAGACTGAGCACTTAGCACCTTTGTGTTTTAAAGACTTTGATATTTGAGGTCATGGACTTTATTTTATGTATTTGACGTAAATTTACAAATTGTTGCATTTATTTGATGGTTTCTCATGCATATAGATTTCACAGATTGCTCTATATTTGTTATAGGTTTTTTAGGGAATTTTGCACATAGCACTTTAGCATTTTCCATTTGAGATGTGGCTTTAGCGCCCCCATGGAGCTGTTAAGAAAAAAATAACAACCTTACAGGGGCAGACTGACCATTTGGAAACTCTGGCACTGCCCGAGGGCCCGGGGTCAGTAGGGGGCCCCATGAGATGCCCCTGTTACCTTTTTCATAGGCTTTTTTGAGTTTGGGCAAGGACACAGGGGCCCCATGATCCCCTATTGCCCGGGGGCCCCATGAATTGTCAGTCCGCCCCTGCAATATTAGTACTTCTCTTGGTATAGGTTTAGAGGTTTTCTCTATGTTTAGAATGTGTTCTACTTTATGCATTAAAAATATAGTTTATGTTGAACTTCCTCTCTACTGGTTCTCTGGGGCAGCCATGGAGAGGAGCACAGGTCACATGGAGAAGTGAGACTGAGAGAAGTGTAAAGTATGGTATGAGACACACTAACCCCTTTACTGGTGACAGGATCAATAAAGAAGGCAAAGGAACAAAACACCAATTTCTACAAAGAAGCTCTTGCTAGCCAGACGAGAATGGTATCGCTCCCTGGCATTGGTGATTCTGCAGCATTTCAACCAGCAAAGAAGTGATACTGTAGAAACAGGCAAGTTGACACTGTGCTCTGTACAGGGATCCTGTTACTGGCAAGTTGCAGCAACAAAAGGATTTCTAGTGTGTCATAAGCCTTTCACTGGTGTATGTTTGTCTGGACAAGGGAAGCAGAAAATAATATAAGAAATAAATGTTTCCCAGGTGTATGGGTCTGTTCACACTATGTGTGATGACTGGCTTTTTTCTGCAATGCCAGTCATCACAAGGGCACATAGAAAACAATTGTTTTCTATGTGACCCATTCACACCACAGTGTGTGATGTGTAGTGTGGAAAAATGCAGACGTAGCATTTTTCTCCAGCGGCTTAACTACAGGGGTCACAAGGGTCGCAATTGTGTCCTGACCCCGTGCTCCAGGGGGCCCATGCAGCTTCCCTGTACATCTGGATAGGAGGGGCAGGGGCAGCATATAGGAACTGATCCCCTCCATTTTCCTCCTGCAGCTGCTGAAAGCCTGCTTCTCATCCTTTCCCTCTTGCAGGCATTCAGTGGCTGCAGGAGAAAAATGGATAGGATAGGTTCCTCTATATGCCGTCCCGGCTGCACCTCCCATATAGGTCCTGCTGTACTGTGTGCTCCTCTGGTCCCCACTCCCCTCTCCTGCAAGCTGCTGTGGGGGATGCTTTCAGAATGGAGAGCAGAGAAGGGGCTGTTAAATATGACATTTACTGGCCCCTTCCTTTTCTAAATCAGTGTCAGTGATCCATACCATTCATTCATAATGGAGTGAAGAATTGTAAACTGTGTTTTTTATGCTTCAGTTTGTGAATGAACAAGAAGCTCTGTACAGAGCTATTCCAGTGCATTCATTCTTTCTTTGTCTCAAGGATGGAACACCGGAGGTTTGTTTAGATCCCTGAAATTTCACCAAAGCCCTTCCAACGGGGGTATAATAAAAATAATAGAAAATAAAATAACAAAAATGACTGAAACCAGTGGTGGAACTACCAGGGTTTCAAAGGTCGCAGTTGCTGGGCCCTGGCATTTTGCCACCATGGGGGGGGGGGGGGCCAAGATGGCAGGAAAGGGACCCACTGAAGAACATGTGAAAGAGTACAGGACCATAATAAAGGGCTTCACAATGATAGTAAAGGGCCCAGAGATCAGTGGGAAGGGCTGGAGGAAAGGGCCCCAGCCAGGGGTCAGGGGGCCCCTCATGGTTTCTTGCACCGGGCCCTGAAGGTTCTAGTTACGCCTCTGAATGGAGTGTAACTTTGGACTGTCTCATTTCAGTTAAAGCAGTAATAAACCTGAAAACAAAAATTGTATTAAATGGAAGCATACCAATCCTTAATTGTTGTGGCTGCATTCATTATTTTAAGCTTTTTTCTTTTATTTTCACCTGGTGGTTCAGCCAGTAAGTCTGTTATTTTTCAGCTTCCATTAACAGACCAAGATGTTCAGGCAAAGTAGCAATTAGTGGGTTGAGATAAACTATTTACCACTGACAAGGGTGCTTACAATGATCATCTGTTATTTATTTATGTAAAACCCTTATTCCAAAAGGAAAAAAGCTGATTGCTGTAACTGCTTGTAAAGTGTTATCTGGAGTTCAGCTCAATTTGTTAGTCACATTCATCTAAATCTGCTAAACTAAGACTACCCTCTCCCCAAGATTTACAATGCTGCTGTCCAAAGGTGTCTGCTTTACTACTTCATCTAAAATGCAGACACCCTAAGACAGGAATTGTGCCACTGGCTGGATCACCAGGTGAAACTAAAGGAAAAGAGCCTAAAAAAGAAAACTAATACAACCATCATATCTAAGAATTGGTTAACTGCAATATATTACATTTTTGTTTTTGGGTTTAATACCACTTTAACCTCACATAATGCATATCTGCAGTAGAATAGAGGGTAGGCTTTAACTCCCACATGCTACGCATATATGTCCAGGGACCAGGGTCGGTGCTTCTACTAGGCAAACTAGGCAGCCGACTAGGGCGCACTGCCACCTAGGGGCGCTTGGGTGCAGCACAGGCCAAAACTAGCTCTGTGGGATTCCTGGCACTGCTGATCTGTGTAAGTGTTGGTTGTATTGTGTTTTGTCGGTTCTGTCACTGTGTGGGATCGTTCAGTTCAGGTGTTCTCTCTTTGTACGTGTGTTTGGCTGCCTGCTGTCACAGCATTTAACGCCCCCCATTCCCTGGGGAATTCCAGCCTGGGATCTGTCAGAGTGTGGATCCACCATCCTCCACTCACTGCAACTGGCACCCTGCCACTGCCAGCTACAGATACAGTCTGTCCGTGACACTGATTAACAGAGCCTGGGAGCCTTTGCCAGACTTTGCCAGAGGACATACAGTACCTCAGTCCCACACTGACAGTTGAATTTCTCTGTCTGATTGGTTAATACAGTTAATTTATATTTGGTTAATATATATTTTGTCTTTAATATTGGTGCTGGTGGCATCATATGGCAGTTATTTTTGCAAACTGAAAGACATTTGAATTTGGGGGCGCAAGTAGCTGATATTGCCTAGGGTGCAAAATAGTCTAGCACCAGTCCTGCCAGGGGTGGCTGAGGTTCCTTGGTCTCTACTCATGTTCATGAGCTGGCAAGATGGGCTCCCGGTCAAGTGACCACTGTGACAGCCAATCATAATGATCACATGACCAAGAAGTCCATCCCACCACCTGGGCACAAAGACTTACTTTAACCACTTGCCTACCGGGCACTTATACCCCCTTCTTTACCAGGCCAATTTTCAGCTTTCAGCACTGTTGCACTTTGAATGACAATTACACGGTCATGCAAGATTGTACTCATATGAAATTTTTATCATTTTTTTTCTCACAAATAGAGCTTTCTTTTGGTGGTATTTAATCGCCACTGGGCACTTTATTTTTTGCGCTATAAACAAAAAAAGTGCAAAAAATTAAAAAAAAAAAAGTTTCTTTGTTTCTATTATAACATTTTTCAAACAGGTAATATTTCTCCTTCACTGATGTGCGTTGATGAGGCAGCACTGATGGGTACTAACAGGTGGCACTGATAGGCAGCACTGATGGGAACTGATAGGTAGCACTAATAGGCAGCACTAATGAGGTGGCACGGATAGGCGGCACTGATAGGCAGCACTAATGAGGTGTCACGGATAGGCAGCATTGATAGGTGGCACTGATAGACAGCACTGATAGGTGGCACTGACTGGCATCACTGCTAGGCACTGACTGGCGGCACTGCTAAGCATTGACTGGCACACCTGCTGAGCACTGACTGGCACAACCACTGGGCACTGACTGGCAGCACTGCTGGGCTGCACTGGTGGGTGGCACTGGTGGGCACAGGTGGGTGGCATTGGTGGGCTCATGTGAGTGGGCACAGGTGGGTGGCACTGCTGGGCACAGGTAGGTTGCACTTCTGAGCACAGGTGTGTGGCACTGCTGGGTGCCACAGGTGGGTGCACTACTGGGCACAGGTGGGCGCACTGCTAGGCACAGGTGGGTGCACTGCTATGCACAGGTGGGCGGAACTGGTGGGTGGCACTGCTGGGCACCGATCATCAGGGCACTGATCATCAGTGCCCTGATGATCGGTGCCAATCTCTGCTCTGACAACTGCCGGTTCTCGGCACCACTTTCCTCACACTTTGACAGCGTGAGGAAAGTACAGCCGAGAACTGGCAATTGCTTTTCCCAGTGATCAGCGTGTCATTGGACACGGCTGATCACGTGGTAAAAGGCCGCTGTGATTGTCCTTTTACCACATCACGTGATCAGCTGTGTCCATAGGACACAGTGATCACGGAGATCGCCAGGTGCCCCCAGCGGAGTGCAGGCGAGCGCGTTCTGGGAGGACATCATATGACTCCCTCCCAGAACTGGCCGGCCACAGTGTTCAACATTCAGCACTGTCACACTTTGAATAACAATTACGCAGTCATGCAACGCTGTACCCAAACCAAATTTTTATAATTTTTTTGAAACTTACAGAGCTTTCTTTTGGTGGCATTTAATCACTACTGGGGTTTTTATTTTTTGCTAAACAAACTAAAAAAGACAACATTTTGAAAAATTTTCTTAGTTTCAGTTATAAAATTTTGTAAATAGGTAATTATTCTCCTTTACTGATGTGTGTTGATGAGGCTGCACGGATAGGTGGCACTGATGAGCACTGGTAGGCGGCACTGATGGGTACTGACAAGCATTATTAATGGGCACTGAAAGGCAGCACTAATGGGCACTGATATGTGGCACTGATAGGTGGCACTGACTGACACTGATAAGTGGCACTGATTTGCACTGATAGGTGGCACTGATGGGCACTGATAGGCAGCACTGACTGGCACTGATAGGTGGCAGTTATTGGCACTGATAGGTGGCACTGATAGGTACTGATAGACTGCACTGATGAGGAGGCACTGATAGGCATTGACAGGCATCACTGATGGGCACTTAAAGGCAGCACTCATAGGCAATGATATATGCCACTGATGGGCATTTATAGGCAGCATTGATGGGCACTGATAGGCAGCACTGACTGGCACTGATTGGCACTGATAGGTGGCACTGATAGATGGCAGTGATTGGCACTGATAGGTGGCAATGATGGGTTCTGATAGACTGCACTGATGAGGAGGCACTGAGAGGCGTCACAGATGGGCATTGACATGAATCACTAATGGGCAGTGAAAGGCAGCTCTGATGGGCACTGATAAGGGACATTGATGGACACTGATATCTGGCATTGATGGGCACTGATTGGCGGCAATGATGGGCGCTAAAAGGCAGCACTGTTGAAGCTGCACTGATAATCAGGGCACTGATAATCAGTGCATTGACTATCAGTGTAGATGTCCCCTCTGAGGAATGCCGCTTTCATGCTCTCCTCTCCCAACGCGCTGCCAGTGTGAGGAGTGGACTGCTGATAACCGGTGATCCGCTGTATTCTAGGGATACAGCAGACCACTGATCGCCGTGCAGAGCGTCCCCGATGAAGCGCATGTGCAGTCATGGTGGGGGGACATAATATGACATCCTCCAAAAACAAGAGAGCTCCCACCCATGCATCATTTTCCTATACGGCGGGTGGGAGGTGGTTAAAAAGAAAAAAAAATCTAAATATGTAAACAGCGTGGTTCACTGACAGGTCGCACCTCCCCTTTACCACCCAGCAGAAAGGACACATGCCCATGCACTAAAACTGAGCATTTTAGACTGAGGCTGGTGTGAACTGGCCCTACAAGAAAGCTGTTATAGCTAAGAAAAAACAAGGCCTGCAGATAAAGCTGCTCTTGATCTACAAAAGCTAAATTGAGACACAGCTGAACAGACTAGAATGAAAGACTGTTATGCTTTATCTAGGACTTAATATTTCAGTAGATTTTTATGGAAGCATCAAGTGAAATCTAGTTTATAGTTACCAGTGGAACAGTAAAAACTGTAATTCTGTTTTTCGTCTATATATTCTGAACATTTATCCTCTTGCAAAACCTTAGTTAACCAAGAAAGTTCGCAAAAATGGAAGAACATAATTTTAACAAAGAACTTCAAGAGGACATTACTATGCGATCTCCATTATTTCCCTGCTAATAAGCGGCCCCATGTGTGCACAGCATAAGCAGCTGGCAATAATAGTCTAACTGCTTGGTTTTATTAAAATTGCTGCTTAGCATTAAAAAGGCACACCTGCTAAACCTTAACTTGCAGATCCACATATATATTTTCACGCAAATCCGATAAAGGCGTTAAAGTGACCATGTGAAAAAAATCTCAATAAGAAAAAAAAAATTATCCTGTAAAAAAAGAGACTACATTTACCCGTTCTACCATTCGTGCACCACGGTGCCCAGAGAATCTATTTCTTACAGTGTCGGTTTCATGATTCCTCTGCCAAATTTTGTGGTTGCTTCCACCACCTCCTTGCCAGTAGTGTTGTCTGTATTGACATAGGGGCTGTTGGAATTACAGTGATCAATGTGGGACCACAATTCGAACATTCTAGGAATTGTGTTGGAGGAGGATGGTCCTCTGTGCACTGTGGCAGAGTGTAGATTGGAGTTGGTGGTGCAGGTGAATTAAAGATTCTTGTTTAAAGAGCAACCTTTTTTTTCCGTGTAAACGTTCAGCCTTTTCATTCATGTACATTCCAGGCATGAGCAACTGGCAGGAGGTGTTCCAGGACCTTTATGGCAAGTGGAGAATACTTGATGTCAAATTCCTGCCCTCCAAGTTCAATAACAAACTGGACAAGTTTGCCTCCAGATACAGAGATCCTCTAGCAGAAGCTGTGGATTCTCTGGTGGCTCCGTGTGATCAGTACACCTTTCTTCCCCTGAAACTTCGTGTCTGCTTTGCAGAATCCAGATGCATGGCATTCTAGTGATCCTCATTGCTCTGGACTGGCCCAGGTGGATGTGGATTACTTGCCTGGTAAGACTGCTGGTAGACCCTTAGTGAGCTTTGCTGGATAGCCAGGATCCCCTTTCCTAAGTACCAATTTGCTATCCTGGTTCGTGACTGCTGGCTTTAATGAGAGGCTGGTAAAGCTTTGGCTCTGATGGAAAGGGGCATCTCTAAGTCTGTGATTCTTCTTATGCTAAAATCTAGGTATCTATTTTTTACAAGATCCATCTTTAGACAGGTATAATAGTTTGGTGTGAGTCCCAGGGCTTCCACCCCAGGAGTTTCTTGATGGGACGAGTTCTCTCCTTCCTGCAGCTGGGGTCTGGGACCAGCATTTGACATTTAGCTGTACAACGCATCTGGTGTCTGCTCTTTCTATTATGTTTCAGAGATCACTATCCTTTCACTTTTTAATTAGGATGTTTGTAGGACCTTTGTATAGCAAGGTCTCCCAGATAGTTACTCCACATCTGTTCCCTGTGATTCCCTCTCTGCATTCAAACATCATTTGAACCCATTAGAGAAATATATTTCCTATGCATTCACTCACAAGGTGATAACACTTGTAGCAATCTCCTCCACAAGGTGTCTGAAATAATGCTCTTGTCCTGCAAGGAACCCTTTCTGGTTTTGCACAGTGACAAGGTGGGTTTGAGGCCCATGACTTTCTTTTTACCTAAAGTAGTATCTGCCTTCCACCTCAGTCTGCACATTTTTCTCCCATTCCTTTGGCCAGCTCCGATTTACCAAAGGGAAATTTCCTTTCATTGTCTGGATGTGGTTTGGGTTGTGAGAAGCGTTTTCTCAGGCACCAGTTTTTTTTAAAGACTGCTTTCTATTTTGCAATTCTCAACTAACCCTATAAAGGTGCTGCAGCTTCTCAGTCCACCGTTTCTAGGTGGTTCAGGCATCATGCAAATATTTCCCAAATTTTGAAGGCTGACACATGTTCTTTTGTTCACATTGTGACCTCAAATGATGCCAGCTTCAGTCATAAGGTCCTTCAGGTGGATCTTTGAGCAGTCTCTAGTTTTCTGTTGTTTTTTCTTGCGCCAATTAGCATAGTTTGCTCTATGACACTCCCTTCAGTTGTACTGCTTAAACTAACTGAAGGATAAAGACTTTCTGTGTCTCTCCGTGGAAGAAAAAGAAAACAGGATTTTTGTAATCACTTTAACAATAGTGAGGTCTGATGAACCCCAAGCCATGGGGAGAATGAAGGAATAATATCGAACACAGTGCCACCCTAGTTTTCCCCCGAATTCACAAGCTGGTAACAAAAACAGTAAGATTTAAATCCCGTCTTTGTGCTCAATCAGCCATGCTTAAGCCAGTTTAAGACACATCTGAGCAACAACAGAGAAAGTCAGCAGGAATGCAGAGACAACATAAACCTCACATAGCGGAGTCTCCAAAAGACTTCTGATGAAGCCTTGTTGTAAATGAACCTCTCCTAAATAGACTCATATGCAGCTCCTTTCCCTGATGATGTCCTTTCTGTGATGAAACATATTGGGTGGAGCCTGGCCAGTGACATCATCACACTCGCCAGTCAATGCTATATCATTTTGAGTGTGGCAGTGCTATATGATTTTGGTCTCTCATATGCTAGTGAGTTTTACTCTCTTAAAATATAACTGTGACAGAGCGTAGGCAGGACAGATCACACACAAAGAAGATGGTAAACACACAAAGCTTTATTAACAAAAATGACAGTCACTCAATTGGGGTCTGCAGATAGCGTGGCAGTACCCAGTCTAGGGGGATAGCAAGGAGAGGGCTCAAATAATTGTAATCCGGGACACAACAGAAGGTCCTAACAGCAGGTACCAGTCCTGAGTACCAGCAGTGTACTCCGTGGGGAATAATCCTCCCAATCTTAGCATCAGCGTCAGAAGTAGTAATAATCCTCCCAAGCGTTGGGTATTGCTGCAGAGTCAGTATTGGGAATAATCCCCTCGATCTCCACCCCAGGGCAGCAGCACTAATAATAACTCCACCCAGCTCAGGGGCGGCATTAAAAGCCCTTTGGGGTCTTTTGCAGAGTGCTCCAGGGGTCTCGCCTCAGAGCGCAGACCTTTCCTGGCAGCTGCACAGCGATGAAGAACTACAAGACCCTCCCCGCAGGCCTTCTTAAGCCTGCGTGGAGCGTCCCTGGTCGCCCTAGCAACTGGGGGCAGCGTGCCACGTCGCCCGGCAACAAGGCATGCCCCCTTGACACGGGCTGTGCTCTCGGGAGCGTGGCCTTTGTCCTCTGAGTAGTGCAACCCCGGGAAAAACTTCTGTGCTGGCGCTGTGTGTCGGGGCCGTGCGACGTCAGTGTGGCTACCGCGGCCTGTACTCCCTGGTGAGGTGCCCACCCTCTTCCTCCCGGGACATGCCCCAGGACTAGGGCTTCTTAGAGACAGGAGAGGGGGGAGTCTGGATGGCTCAAATCAAAGGGCCGTGACAGGATGGGGGGGCAGGAGGGGGGGGAGCTGCAGAGAGGGAGAGAAGCAAAAGAGACATGCACACCATGACAGTCAAGAGACAGGCGCCTGCACATTGTGACAATAACTAATGGTTTAAATGATAATATACAATGTACTTTTTTCCTGTGCTCCTTCCATGATATTTGTGAGCTCTCTTGGTTACCCTGGATGATGGCGAATGATCTTGGCTGTTTGTGGCTTGAGGAGTTGATTGCTTTTTATGTGCTGCAGATCTCTTATTTGGAGGTCTTATCCTTCAGGTAAGGAATTTGGACATGTTGGTGGTGTGCCACACTGAAGCTGGCACTTGTATGGAGTAAACTTTTGGCACATTATATTAATAAGACTAAGGATAGCAAACATTTCACTTGAATTTTTTTCACTTATTTTTAAAGGGATAATCCCTTTTTTATTCTTGTGTTTGCACAGAAATTAAGCTGTAAAGAATGTTTGTTGTTTTGAAAGTTTTTAATAATTTCTCACTGATTTAAAGAGAAAGCACACATATTTTGTATATATACTGTATGCAGCCAAGCATACATGATCACCTTGCTGCCCAGGTCCACGTGGCACCGGCGGCGTAGTGTCAATGGCGCCCTGGGCTCCATCTGACGCGTTTCATACGCACACACTTCTTCACTTCTTCAGCTCTACCTCTGAAGAAGTGCGTGCGCATGAAACGCGTCAAGTGGAGCCCAGGACGCCATTGACACTACGCCGCCGGTGCCTGGCGGCCATCTTTAATCTTAAAGGGTCAGTCATTTGATTAAACCTGGTACCATTGTGAGTTTTTTCTGAACACTCCTGTTTTTCTTGAATAAATTCATTTTCATCAACCTACTACACTATGGGTTCTTTCCTGTGTCTTCTGCGATGAGCCTTTTCAGCTTCTGCAGACCCAGATTGATCCCTGCACCAGCCTTTGAGAGGAGGAATTTTCCACTTCACACACTTCTGTAAGGATTTCTGTGACCTGCTGGACCTCCATTTCGCCACACGAGGGCGCTTCATCTCTACTATCTCCAGCTCCTGCCCATTACCAGACCAGAAAAGAGAGGGGAATCTCCATGATATCATATACACATGCGTATTATTAATACATTTCTGGTTAGTGCGCATTTCTAACTTTTGCACTGGGAATCAGCGAGCACCATTACTGGACTGTGATTTATTTATTGAATTATTTATTCATTTACTTTGGTTTCATTTATTATTTATATCTGCCCGCAATATAGTAACATCACACAGCGCTGCATTTTCTTTATATATATAATGTAGCAATGTAGCATATACCTTTGCTGTATTATGACATACTTGGATAATTGTACCTGCTGTTTAACCCCTTGATGCTGAGTGCACGCAAATATGCGGCCTCTCTGTGTCTGGACCTTGACGCCGAGCGGCCGCATATTTGTGTGCAATTAGAAAATACATACGTGCTGAGAGCACGCACCCTGCGCACTCCAAGCACATATGTCTGTGACACATGGAAAGGTCCCGATCTCCCCTTTCGATTGGGACCTTTTCCGATCATGTGACAGCCGTGACGGCGAATCAAGGCGGTCACATGACCCTAAAACCCTGTCCCATCTCCCAACTTCTGAAACTCTTAAAGGTCCGGGAGGCGCAAGTGCAAAGAGGTTAATGGTGCTTATATGCTGAATACATCTTTATTGCAAAAGCATCCTGGTTATATGGTATGCTTACTCTGTATATTTAAATAGAGTGGACTAGCAGGTTTATACACTGTGGAAGAGTTTGAGCACCCTAAAAAATATTATATTCTTGGTTGCAAAAGAGTGGTGTGTAAATCTGTATTGTCATATATTGCATGATAATGATAGATGAATGTCAAGAGGCAAATCCTCTTTACAAATAAACACTTTTTTTCTATTAAGTACACCATCTAGAAAACCTAATTATTTTCTTCTACAGAAACCTTAGTCACATCATTGATAATTACCTATCACAAAATGACTGGTGACAAGTTTTTAATATTCAAAGGACAGCATCCTGTCTGACTGGGGGATTCATTCTCTGTGCTAGTATGATAAATGAAACAATACCAGTGGATGTAGCATGCACTGATTGGTATGCTGGCTCTGCTGTATGTGACCTCCATTTGCTATGCAAAAATCAGAAAGGATACAGCACTGTCATCATAATATCACTTTGGTTTATGGAGTGATTGGGAAGTGCTTCCATGTGCCTCTATTGTCCCATGTAAACTAAGTACAAAGAGATAAGTGATGCATATTAACTGTAACATTCTCGGTGTGACTTGTGCTGACTATGCTTAGTCAGATAGATGACTGGTACTGATGTAATGACCATGTCCAAAAGTAATATGGTGGATTAATGTTTGTACTCTGGTGTGTCTACTGAATGGCTATTTTCTTCCTGAAAATAGGATATATGAGATTCAGATTTGTCCAGACTGACACACACATATAGGCAGCGTTTGCATGTTTTACTGGAACTGACATTTTATCGAAACTACCCTAAATGCCCCCGTCTTTTTGATAACGTTACGTATGTGCACACATCTGAGATGTTGACAAGATCCTGTGTTGTACAACCCATGGAACTTTGTACATGGGCTTTAGTTTTCTTCGATACCCTGCTGTGCAACCTATACACCTGTAAACATGGGCTTTATTTCCGGTGGTTCCTCTGCTGTGCAACCTATAGGCCTGTGTACATGGACTTTAGATTGTGTGGATTCCCTAATGTGCAGCCTATGGGCCTCTGTATATGGGCCTTTAGTTGCATGGGTCCACTGTTGTACAACCTTTGAGCCTGTTTACATGAACTTATATTTGCATGGGTCCTCTGCTATGCAACCTATAGGCCTGTGTACATGAGCTTTGTTTGTGTGGATCCCCTGCTGTGCAACCTATAGGCCAGAGTACATTTGCTTTAGATCATGTGGATACACTGCTGTGAAACCTATGGGCCTGTGTAGATAGGCTTTTATTTTCATGGAGCCACTGCTGTACAATCTATGTGCCTGTGTACATGGACTTTGCATGTGTGTGTGTTGCTTTGGATATTTGTGGGTAATTTTATGGCATAGATATTTGTTAATTGTTAGATTTTAAAACCATGTGTTGTGTTTGGAAGATAAGGCTCTCATAACTGATATGCAAATGAACCTGCTGGACTAGTTTATGAGCTCAGCACAGGAGTCAGACTACAGGATATGATGTAGCAGAAAATGTGGGAGGGTATAGGACGTTGAACGGGCCATGTGCTCAGACAGAAACAGAGTTGTTCTGGGAGACAAAGAAGAAGCAACAGATGTTTTGTGCTGGACTCTGAGCGAGCAAGCCATGAGAAGATTCCATCCCCAGGAAAACCCAAGTTAAGAAGCTGAATAGTATACTTATGCCTATCCCATACAATGCACATGCTTATTTGTTAGGAAGGATAGATAGTTTGTACATTGTAGGCACATTTTTCTATACTTTGTATGCTATGTATTGTGTATCCGGCAGTTGTATGTGCAGCCTTTCTGCTTAGTAAAAGCTTTATTACACTACAGAATTGTAAAAGCTTGCCTGGTGTATACCGCAAACGACCTTAATTAGACCCCAAGCAAAACAATTGGGGGCTCGTCCGGGATCGGTGCTAAAGCTCAACTGAAGCAGATATGTTCTCTATAGTGTTTTCTGTTGCTTGTGCTAGGAAAAATGTTGCATACACTGTTTAGGAAAAGTAAGGCTGTATAACTTTCTGGTGTCCAGGAAGAGAGGTGTGCACCCTGCCTACCTGGGCCAGAGACAGTCAGTGAATGTCTGTTGCAAAGGGGCTTGCTAGGTATGCTTCTCCTTTGAACAGAATTTGGGGTAATAGAGCCTCTGATTTGTCTGAGCAAACAACCATGAAAAAGATTCCATTAATGCAAAGCTAAAGTTGAGTAGCTTTTTGGTATTCTTATTGCATATGTATTGTACATGCTTATTTGCTAGGAAAATAGTCAGCTTGTGCATGTTGTAGGCATATTTTGTTATACTTTGCATACTATGAATTGTGTTTTCTGCAGTTGTACGTGCTGTTGTTTCTGTTTAGTAAAAGCATTATTACACTACAGAGGTTTAAGCTTCCTTGGCTTATACCACAGAGAGCTTTTAATAGATACAAAGCAAAACAATGTGTGGGTCTGTTTCTGTGCAACCAGTGGGCTCCTGTACATGAGCTTTTATTTGCATGGATCCACTGCTGTGCAACCTATGGGCCTCTGTACACTGGCTTTTATTTGCTGACCTATGGGCCTGTGTACTTGGGCTTTTGTTTGCTTTTGACACTTATTTTTTTTTCTTAAAAATCAGTAGGAGCATAAACCCATCTTTAGTCCTCATGCACATGGATGCATGAGACATTACAACATAAATTGCGGGTGGATTTACGCACCAAGTAGACTGCAGTGAACAGCCATCCATAGTAATGGATGGCATTACACCTTTCTGCATGTTTTGTCAGATACATCATATACCTGTGTAGTGCTACCCCCCCCCCTACCGCGGGGGCCGCTTGATAACTCCAAAACGCATTGACTCCTGCTGCCTTCCTCCTGGGTAAATGCACCTTTCTCCTACCTCCACTCTTAACTCCAAAACGCATTGACTCCTGCTATATTCAGAACAATTGGTGTATTTATATTTTTGTATATGTTGACCAGCTCTCACCTTCAGCTGCACCCGTTTTACGATTGGTGTCTGTTTCCTGAGAGAATCATCCCCCACTCCTCATGTGATCTTTATCAGCTTCTAATTGGGATGAAGTTGAATGCTCATTTGAGCATCTCCCTATAAATTTAGATCAGCTCATGGGGGAGATCTCTGATGGGGGGCACAGTCTCTGATGGGGTGCTGCTTCAGATTGAGTGCGGCTTTGAACGAGTGCATAGAAGAAGCAGTTAAACGCAGCAGTTGAACTAAAGCAGAAGACCTCAAGCAGCAGGAAGACACAACAAAAGCAAGAAGCTCTACTGCATGCTGGAAGACTGCAAGCAAACACCCTGGGAAACCTCTTACATGCCTGAGTCCCACTCTGTGTACCTTTATATAATACACCCCTCTTCTCCTTATCATATTACTACCCTCTGTTCCCAAATCTCATTTCTTTACCCCTCTGCTCCACCTCACAACCTGTACATCTCCCCCTCACTGCTATCATCTCCCTACTACTGCTCTCTTCACCTCCCCAAAATGTCTCTTCCACTCCTCCTTCTCATTTTCCTCTCCTCCGTTCCCAAAATCCATTCACTATATCCCTCTGCCCCTCCCAAACATTTGTATATCGTGTCCTCACTGCTTCCCTCACCCCTCTATGGCACCCACCACCTCCTCCTATTACTCCGCTCTCCCACTGACCCCAACACCTCCACTAGGAGTTTCTCACGCTCCTGCACATCCCGCTCCCATGCCACCTTTCTCACCCTTCTCCTCCTCCTAGCCGCGGGGGTCATCTCCCCGAATCCTGGCCCTCCACCTCCCTCACCCGCTCAACACCCTCCCACCTCCACGTCCTACTGCAACCCCCACAACTTAGCATCTGTCCCCCTGCTCCCTAAAATCTCCCCCCCGTTTTCATGTGCACTCCTGAACGCCCGTTCGGTGTGCAACAAGCTTACCGCCATCCACGACCTCTTTGTTTCCCGCTCCCTCAACCTCCTAGCGATCATGGAAACCTGGATCCAGCCCACTGATTCTACCTCCCCTGCTGCACTCTCCTACGGAGGTCTCACCTGGACCCACTCACCCAGGCCTAACGGTCGTAAAGGTGGTGGGGTTGGTCTGCTCCTGTCACCGCAGAGCACCTTCCGAGTCCTCCCAAACCCCCCCTCCCTATCCTTCTCCTCCTTCGAGGCCCACTGCCTCCGACTATTCTCCCCAACCCCCCTGAATATTGCTGTGATATACCGGCCTCCTGGATCCATACCCCTCTTCCTGGATGACTTCTTCTCCTGGCTACCCTTCTTCCTCTCCTCTGAGCTACCCACCATAATTCTTGGGGATTTCAACATCCCTGTCAACCTCGACAACCCGGACACAGCCCGTCTCCTCCACCTAACCTCCTCCTTTGCACTTGCACAGTGCATACAATCCACCACCCACTCCGACGGAAATATCCTGGACCTTGTCTTCTCCAACCGCTGCGCTCCCCACAACCTCACTAACACCCCCTTCCCTCTCTCTGACCACAACCTGATCACCTTCTCTATCTCCTCGTCCTCCAATGCCTACCCCTCCAAGTGTCACACTACTACAAGCCGTAACCTCCGCAACCTTAACCCTGCCTCCCTCCACTCTGCAGCTGATCAACTCCACAACCGCATCCTCCCCCTGTCCTGCCCCGACTTGGCTTTGACCGCCTACAACAATGCGCTCTCAACAGCCCTCGACTCACTAGCGCCTTTAACCACACGCAACATCAGACCCCGACCGCTCCAGCCCTGGCAGACTGATCACACCAAAACCCTCAAACGACAAAGTCGTGCCCTGGAGCGACTATGGCGCAAAACCAAATCCCAACAAGCCTTCATCCGCTACAAATCTGCCTTCCACACCTACACCTCCTCCCTCCATGCTGCCAAACAGGCCTACTTCTTGACCCTCATCAAGGCCCTCTCCTCCAATCCTCGCCGACTCTTCTCTGCCTTCAACTCTCTACTCTCTCCA